>NC_062279.1:79273009-79623223 GCF_902655055.1 Lutra lutra | reverse complement strand
ACATCCTACCTTATCTTGGCCTCCTCTTTTAACAATAACTTTCAACAATAACCTTTGTGTTAAGGCACTGGTGCAAGGTCTCCTGGAAGGCCCTGTCAAAATGTGCATACTGCCTTGGAGGGACAGGAGGGCTGTTTCATTAGCATAGTCTGGCAAACTGCCACCTTCAGTCATTTAACATCTAGTAATTGAGCTTTTTTATGTGCAAGGCAGTGTAGTCAAATGAAGAGAAAGGTGGTTCCCTGAGGACATGAGGGATTGTTAATATCTGATGGCTGTGAAGGCAAAAAAAATATCTAAAGCATGGGGAAAATGGAACATTTCAGGACACAGAGATACCTAATTGGATGCAACTGGGCTCGCTCACACAGCAGTGTGTTATAAAGGGGCAGTAGAGGGTTTGTCTAAATGATATTGAGATGGAGGCAATAACTTTGTTTAGAGATTTTTTTTAAATTCAGCGAATAAATATTAAGTATGTATAATGTGTCTGGCCATCAAGGACCTAGGAACATGGAAATAAATAAAAGTGGCAAAACCCTTGCCCTCAAGGAACTTAGGGGCAAGTGGTACAGGCCGTAAACATACAAACAAGTAAATGTGTAATGGCAGATGGTGATAAGGGATACAGAGAAAAAGAAAGTGAACTGAGGGGTATAGGCAGTGCTAGGTGAAAAGGGCTAGGGGCACTGGGTGGGGTGGGGGGATGTGTGTTGCCATTTTGTTTAGAGAAGACCTGAAAGGCCAGATGGAAGTCAGGGGTCAGCTATAGGAAGGGGCAGGTAGAGCATTTAGGATAGAAACTACAAGTTCAGTGGTCAAAGGCAGAAAAACAGTGTGTTCAAGGACTAGGAAGGAGGTCAACATGGCTTAGAGAGAGCAGGCTGAGTGAAAGGATACTGGGAGAAGTTAGAGAGGAAGTAGGTGGAAAGCAGATCACAAAGAGCCTGGAAACCTAGCACATGCCTTGGATTTTACTCTGGATGAGCTGAATGGAATCCTCTGAATGAGGATTTTCAGCTGTGGAATGACATTCTCAGACATAGTTTAAGAGGACATCCTGGCTGCTGAGTTGAGATTACACTATATGGGTTCAAGGGTAGAAACAGGAAGATAGAAAGTATTACAATAATTCGAAGAGAAATAATGGCAGCTTTGATCCAAATTGTATTGGCGGAGGAAGTGGTTAGCAGTCAGATGTGGGATTTTTATTTGAAGGTAGACTTGGCATGATTTGCTGTTTTTTAATATGGACTGTACCTATTGGTGCTCTTTTACCTTGAGGGTGGAGGTGTGTGGGGGTGGGCTCTGTGCACAGAGCCAAGACTTGGGAATCTAAAGCTACAACACTCACATTTTGTGGTCTTAGAGTCATGTGTAAAATATCCAGTAGTTGAAATTGCCAAGTGATTACACTATCCTGTGGAGTCCGCTCTAGTAGAGTATCTTCAGAAGACACGAACAGTTCTGAAGAGCCCTCTGTTAACAATCAAAAGATCCAGGCTTGTTTGAAGAGCCAATGTTGGATATAGTGCAAGCTACTATTTTTCTCTAGTTCCAGTGTGGCTTAGGAGTTCAATTTTTCTTCAGTCTTTTGGGGTTGTGATGGTTAATTATATCTATCAACTCGACTAAGCCATGGGGTGCCCAGATTAAGCAACATTTTTAGGTGTGTCTGTGAGGATGTTTCTGGATGTGACTAGCATGTGAATCAGTGGACTCAGTAAAATACATTGCCCTCTTCAATGCGGATGCCTATCAGCCAATTTGTTGAGGACCTAAATAAGATAAAAAATGGAGGATTGTTCCCTATATACCTGTTCAGCTGGGACATGGGTCTTCTGCCCTCAGATTGGGATTTACTCCATTTGCTCTCATGGTGGAGATTCAGGCCTTGAGACTAGACTGGTCTCCAGTTTACAGACAGCAGATCGTGGGACTTCTCTGCTTCCATAAACATATGATCCAATTCCTCAGAAATAATCTGTCTCTCTCCTGTTCTATATCCTCTGGGGAACTCTGACTAATACAAGGACTCTTTAAGCTATAAGAAATTTCTAGTTGAAGATACAATCATTTGCAAATAAAGTTTGATTCTGAAGTAAATTTTAAAGGAAACAAGAATTGCCTTTGATCTACTTTCACATTCAGGGCCTTCTCCTCTTTCTAGATGCTTTTTCAAACATGTGTTCTATCACATTCACATTTATCATGGTGATTTGTATATGATATGATTTATCATATCAGAATTATCATGATAATTCACATTATCACATAATTCTGAGCTAAAGTATTTACTTGTGACTGACTCTATTTAATAGAGTACCTCAGAGACCAAAATTTGATTTGACCTGCACAAAAGTCCCAGAAATAGAGCTCTGTGATTGATGGTGACACAGTAATCTTTTGCATTTTTGGAGGGTAGGTACCCCAGACAAGTACCCACAAATCACATCCTTTTTTTACAACTGCTGCAAGTGAGATGCACTGTTCTATTGAGGACACTTGCTAAATCCCAATGACCAATTGTTTGTCAGCGAATGTTTACTGACTTCTTACTGTGTTCTAGACCCTGTGCTGGGTGTGGAGTCATAGCTATAGTGAAACAATCAAGACAACGATTCATATAAAGTGACTTATTAGGGACTGTTCCTGGAAAAAAAAATTAAATGGAGTGGGAAGATAGAATGAGGAGGAAGGAGGCCTAGTAAGTGGATGGTATCAATGAAGGTCATACACAGGGTAACTCTGGATCAATTCCACAGGGGAGTTCTGGAGATAGTAGGTCACAGCTGAGAGCTGCCCTGAACTTGGAGCAAGGAAGCTGCTCCAGGGAGAATGTTAGTTCCAACGCACTTCCAGCTCTCCCACGAAAGGTGGGCAGAGTAAGTTCACGAAGCGTGAAAAGGGCGCAGGCAGTTGGTATTGAGAATAAGAGTACATCTAGATATCTGTGAGTATGAACATGGTAAAAAGATCAGAGGGGATATGGTAGGGTACCGAAAATATCTTCTCCAGATTACTAAGTATACCACTCAGGTCTGTGTATACTGAATGTTAAATTGACTCCTCATGCTGCAGGCTATGGGCTAGAGAGACAAAACCATGCCTAGAATGTAGAATGGGTCTGGCCTGATAAACTCATCCCAGGTAGGTGCTTGGTCTCTGTATGCGATGGTGCCATAGTGAGGGCTTACTATCTGTTTCTGCTGCTGACTGGTTGGATGTTCAACAACATCAGTCACTGTATCAGCCTTGGTGAGATAGCCCAAGCTGTTGGGTCCATGAAGAGCTTCCACCTCTGCTATGAGGGCAGCTGGGTCTACTGTGCTAGTACTAGGATAGAAAGAACATGTAGTGTTTCCTTAATCTTCCCCAGTCTTTTCTAGGTGAACTGGATGCAGCAAAATTAGAAGATTAGGGCAAGGGGCGCCTGGGTGGCTCAGTCAATTAAGTGTCTGCCTTTGGCTCAGGTCATGATCTTGGGGTCCTGGGACCAAGCCCTGTGTCAGGCTCCCTGCTCAGTGGGGGGAATCTGCTTCTCCTCCCTCTTCCTCTGCCTCTCCCCCCACCCACTGCTTGTGATCTCTCTCTCTCTCTCTCAAATAAATAATAAAAAAGAAGAAGATTAGAACAAAAGATTAGGGCAGATTAAGGAAATCTGGGGAAGAAGCATGTGGATAGATCTGTGAGAATGGACACAAAGTGTGTAAAAATTTATCCTGCAAGTTGATACCCACTGGATAGCATCCACTGCAGAGCGTGAGATAAACAACCTGTAGATATGATGTCTCATTCTGTAGACATCATGAAGCCTCTATCCTTAGCCACCTCAGTACTAGCATAGTAGACCCATGGATATGTCACTGGCCAGAGGTGTGGGGCCAGGGGACACACTGTGGGGAAGATGAAAAGACATTGTGGCTATACCTCAGGGCTCTCATGCATGACCAGGAGACAAGAGAGCTGGAATCTTTGTTCCTCTGCAGCTCTGACACTGGCGAAGGCAGTTGTCATTGCTGGAACCTCAATTCCCAGGCGGTTCTGGTTCTTTGTGTGTGCAGGCTAAGAGTTCTGGCCTCCTGAGGTCCATCCTCTCAAAAAGAGGTATGGTCCCTTGCTGCTGGGAGTGAAAGCACACTGGTGGACATAGGATGCACAAAACTGTAGGGGTCTAAGAGGATTAGGGAGGAGCACCAAAACTGTCTTCCAAATGGGTGATAATGGTAGATGATAAGCAAATAAAAAATTAATTGTCAGAAGGAATGGCCTCTTTTGGTATGTTAGAGAGCAAAGGTAGTATCCATTTCCCACTACCTCTGAGCAGTAGTCTCCAGAGTAGATTTTTAGTCTCAAAAATTTTTAGATGAGGGGCGCCTGGGTGGCTCAGTGGGTTAAGCCTCTGTCTTCAGCTCAGGTCATGATCTCAGGGTCCTGCGATTGAGTCCCACATGAGGCTCTCTGCTCAGCAGGGAGCCTTCTTCTCCCTCTCTCTCTGCCTGCCTCTCTGCCTACTTGTGATCTCTCGCTCTCTCTCTCTGTCAAATAAATAAATAAATAAAATCTTTTAAAAAAATCCAGATGATCTATCTCACTGGTACTTTAAACAATTCCTCCTCTTTGCCTCCTCCTCATTTTTTTCTCTATTTATCCATTAAAAAAATTTAGGAAATGGCAAATCACTGACCATATTGTGGACATTTTTGGTGTTTTGCCTCCTAATCTTTATTCTGCAGATACATTTTAATAATTTTATTCTTGGGGCACTGGATGGTTCAGTTGGCTAAGCGTCCAACTTCTGATTTCAGCTCAGGTCATGATCTCAGGGTCATGAGATGGAGCCCTGAGTGGGGCTCGACACTCAGTGTGGAGTCTTCTTGAGATTCTTTTCTTCTCCCTCTGCCTCTCCCCCTGTACATGCACACACACTCTCTCTTTCTAAAATACATAAGTCTTTAAAAAAATAATTTTGTTCTTTAAACTATTTTCAGATGGTTGCCTTTGCTCAAAGGAAATTTGGCTAATACGGATCAACCATTCAACAAAAATGTATTGAGCACTTTGTATGTGTTGGACAGTGTTCTAGCCACTGAGGTCACAGCAATGAACAAAATAGGCAAAAACATTTGTCCTTTAGTTGGAGAACGAAAGATAATAAGTTAATATATAATACATTAAATGGAGATAGGTTAGGAGAAAAATAGGTTTGCAGGGAAAATGAGTTGGAGGTACTCTGTGTATGTGTTAATTTTGGAGGGTGATCAGGGCAAGACTCTCCAACAGGAGGTAGTGAGAAGAGATCTGAGGGAAATGTACTGAGGCAATAACAGTACAAATTCTTGGAGAAAGGACTATGTTTAATGGGCTCAGGAACCAGCTAGGAATCATTGGCTCAAGTGGACTAGACCAGAAGGAAAGTTGAAATCCTAGCAGTTTTACCCAAAGTGAAGTATGAGCAGCTGAATAACCAGGGTCTTAGGGACCATTTTAAAGACTCTATTTTTTAATTCTAAGATAGGAGGTCATGGGGAAAGTTGGAGGAGAAGGGTGTCATGATCTGATTCACAGTTTAAAAGATTCACTTTTATTGCTCTGTGAAATAGACCTGCAAGGGAGCAGAGGCAGAAATGGAGAGGCTGGACAGGAGGTTGTTGCAGTGATCAGAGTAAGACTAGGGCAAGAGTCATACCCTGGGAAAGATAGGTCAGGTGATGGGGGAAAAATGACAGTAGGATTTGCTGGTAAATTGTACAGATTAGGTACAGAGTTTATAATTTGGTAGAACATTTCATATTTCAAAAAATTCATCTCTAATTTATATTTGCCCTAAGGTTGTACCATAGTCTCTAACTTCAGGGAAGAAAAATATATTGAAAGGTAATTCGACTACAGAGAGGAATGCTGAAACTATAGGCATTTCTATGGGTTATGAGTTACTGATAACTCCTAGTAGGAATTAAGCAAGCAAGGGTAGTTTTAGTCATAGAGCTACACAAAAAGTATGACTTATCCCTGATTTTGATGAGCTATTGGATCCCCAGCAATAATTAAGATATAGGTAAAGATATGTGATGTATATTATAATATGCATGGAGAAATTTCCTATATGAAACATCTATGGCACACACACACACACACACGTGCGTACATTTTCTGATTTCCCCAGATTCTACATACAATAAGAATTCAGAAATCAGATAAAGTTGATCTAGGTTAAAGTCAGTCACTGAAAGCTTTACTGAGGAAAAATACTTTAGAGTTTGCTCTCAAGGAAGCCCAGCATACCCAACAGGGAGATGGGTCAATAAAAGAAGTTAGTAGTAGAAATGGGCAGAGTGTATAATGGGTTAGAGGTTGGCCCGGTGTGAATAATGAATGAACAGAATCCTCCCCCACCAGGATTCTGAATGATCCCGTGATGCTTAATCTATTCTGGTGAGCAGATACTTCGAAAACTTAATAAGTGGTAGAAAATGTACATTAACACAAAATTTTACATACACTTGAGGGAGTTCTTAGATATTCCAAAGCTAGAGGGTCCATGCAACTTTAAGCATTTTGATCTTGGTATTGCGTAGCAACTATGTTTTAATATCCCTTGTGTTCTGAAATGTTTCAACCAACTTTGCCAGAAACATCAAATCAGAACATCATTGATCTGACTGAAAGTTACAAAGTAGATTGACCCCGTGGCTGGTGAATGATAAGAAAATCTTTAAATTCCTTCATTCTCTAAACAGTAAAGCAAGGAAAAGATGCTTTGGTATTTCTAAACACTTGATTGCCTTCCCTATATAGAATGGGTAGGCATGCAGAGGATGTTGAATGCGTTGTTATCCATGCATAGATGTAGTTTTTCAGTGAAATATGTTTACCGTAGAGTGGAGATGAACAAGGACATTTGAGGCAAGCTGAGGAAAGATCCATCAACTAACAATTTTAAGGAATAAGCTAAAAAATGAAATTCAGCTTTTCTGCTCCATATAATTCTGCAAGTAATCACCAGAGGCATCAGGCTATGGACTGTGAGGGCAGCAAGTCATAGTTGTTTTTTTGCTAGTAAATTACATACTACCTATGAGCTATTTATTTATTTACCTATTTCAAGCTCATTACAATGCACCTTTTGTAGAGCTCTCTGGGCACGGGTACAAAATAATAATGGCTTGGTAAGCTGTGTGCTCTGAAAACCCTGCAAGCAAGTAGAGTCAGGTGGAATTGACACAGCTGAACTGGTTGCTGTCAGTGAAGTGTGGGCTGACCTCCAAGGGTGTAAGTGTCACCATAGCAAAGCACTTTGTGAGCAGAGTGAGATGAACAGCAATTATCTCTTTCAGAATAGCAATCTCGGGGATGGTCATTTTCTCTGTCTGATTTCTCAGTTGAAGACTGTACTGCACACTTCAGGGAAATGCCTTGAGTTTTCTGTACGGCATTATGCTCTTGCATGGCACCCTGCGTGACTATCCATACGGCAGCCAGGTGAAATTGGTCTGAGCCAAGACAGAATAGCAGACGGCCCTGATTTAACTAAGGCCTTAAAAACAAGAAAAAAAGGTACAAAGGCAGTGCCTATCATTATTTACTCGGGCACATAAAATGGTTAAGTATGATCTTGACAAGCAAGCAGGCAATGTTCTGGACTGGGTTTTACCACTCACTCATTACTTTCTGGCATCAGTTCCTTTGAGCCCTGGTATCTTCATCTCAAAATGGAGCTATTAGTATTTGATTCCTAAAGCTTTCTTGAGGCTGAAACAGATAATTCATATATAAAGCTCTTAGCAGATTGTGTAACGTAGTTCTCAATATATGTCTCTTCTTGTCAGTTCGACTTTGGACTTACCTCACTGCTGTGGACAGTGCGGGTACTGTCTCCCAGGATTTTCTCCCTTTCTAGCTACGGCTAAGTCAGCTTGGGACTCACCCCTCGGCTCTCTGGGCCCCTCTGGCCGCAGGGGGAATCTTGCTCCTGTTGCTCTAACTTGACGTACAGATGAAGAGAGAATGCTGCATTCACCACCAGGCTTCATGAGGGCAGGTGTGATTCTCACTGGGTCTCTCAATATACAACTTGGATCAACTCTTCCCATGAAAATGATATTCTATTAATGTTTCATTACAAAATTTTTAGGTTTAATGTTTATGTATGAGTAAACATAGAAAATCATGATTATACTGTTGGTACTGGTTAGGAAACTGCTTTCTTTTCATGTAAAAACTGATGGTGGACATTTTCCAATGTAATGAAGTATTCCTTCAACATAATTTAAAATGAGTTATCGTGTTGCATTTTTTTCTGAAAATGGAGGACATCTCTGTTTAAAAGTAATATAAACCATCCCTTATTTATCTCCCAGAAATAATTGCTCTTAAGACTTTCATTATATCTTTCAAGATGCTTCTGCAAGTATAAACTATAATGTATATACTGTACATTAACGTAGTTATACCACACATTGTAATCCAGAATCTGCTGTTTCAATTCAACAAAAGATTGTGGACATCTTTCCATGTCAGTATAAAAACCTACCTCAAAAAAAAAAAAAAAAAACCCCAAAAAACAGTAAGTAGTATTCCATTGTATGGATATAGCATTGTTTTACTCAATCTTTTATCATTGGCTGTTTTGATTATTTTAAGTGTTCTGTATTATACAGTATTCAATGACCATCTTTATATAGCACATTTATACACTTGTACTCTTGTTTCCTTAAGATAAGTAATGAGAAATGGAATTTCAGGATGAAATGGTATGCACATTTTGAATGTTGGTACAAATAGCCCTCCAGAAATACTGAATATTTTACATCCCCTTTCAAAATGCATGAGATGTCCTATTTCCCCATACTTTTGCCAGAACTAGACTACTGGTTTTTGTTTTTTGTTTTTAATTCCTTGCTAAATTTAATATATCTTTGGAAGCTGTTCTAAATCTCTGTTGGAATTCAAAAGCATATAAATCAGAGCCCTATATTTGGCAATATAATGTAAATGATTAATCCTTCTGTATAGCCTTCTCTTTCTACAGAAACCATGTCATTCCTTTGGGAAAATATTTACTATGTTCCAAGCCACTGACAAAAAATATAAGGCTTATAAACTTTTTGATACAATGGCTGAATTTCTCAGTAAATATTTATTCAATGTCTATAATCCTACACCAGAAAACTTATAAACCTGGCTTCCATTAAAGGTATTGTGATTCACTTTAACATTTATAAGTAAGAAATTGTCTTATTCAGTTAACTTTCAAGGACTTTACCGAAGACTTTAGGAAAACTTGAGGGCTCAGTTACTCCTTCTAGACGTGCTATGTAAGATGCATTTATTTTGTCTACTACCATACTTATCTTGAGACCTCATTATCTGGGAATGTGCCATGGCTCTGTGGCTAGAGGTCCTGAGGGAAATATTTTCACCCATCATAATATCAGCCTTTCAGTTTTGAAGGTGGAATGTGAATCACAAATTTATACTCTAGTCTTCAATTTGTAAAAAGATAGTGCGAGATAAAATGAAAAAGAATAAGTGGACGAAAAAAGCTCTTCTCCTTGTCTCCAGCGTATTGAGTTTGCACGCCGCTATTGCCACTGTTCTAAGGGGTTGACATGTTCAAATTACAGGGAAGTCTGTTCATTGGAAAGAGTATTTTAATAATTCTGGCCTTCTGATGAATACAAGAAGAATATGAAAAATACAAGTGCCTGCAGAAGATATCATTTGATGCCATACAAATGTCAGCACTCAATTAAAGGGTTACTCAAATCATTAAGGAATGTGAATCAGAATGTGATCCTTGGCAGAGCCTTGAGTGTATGCTGGTTAAAAGTTCTTCCTCCTTCCCTCCCTTCCCTGCCTCCTTCGTCTCCTCCCTTCCTTTCTTCCTTCTTTGGAATTAATTCATATATGTCAGTTATGGCATGATACGGAAGCATTTTCATCTTTTCACATTTTGGAAAAGCTTTATAAATATTTTCTTTTGACAAAGCTGATATTTGGGAAGTCTTTAATATAAGGGCCAAGAAATTTAGAAAGAAGAAAAAAGGAACGTATGCTGACAGCACACAATCACTTCAGCACATGTATATATTGTGATCCCATAGCATTTTGTTCTCACTGCTGAATAGAACTCGTCACATTGTGCCTTCCACTGTGTTATCTCCTTCAGGCAGGGCCACTATCTTATTCCTCTCTTTATCTCTCAAGAACACCTTGCGTCGACTGGAGCATCAATTAATTATTTCAAGAAATCCGTTTAATAGTTGAGTGATTTGTGGGTTAAAAACAAGCTGTCCTTTAGCTAAGAAGGAGGGGAGATTTTTAATGAGGACCGCCCCCACAGAGGAAAAGAACTTCGATAGATGTCAGGAGAATATACAAGGGAATAAAAAAAAATTATTGAGTTGGAAGAATGAAGTGGAGGAAGTGGGAGAAAAATGGCTTGAACTCTATGGTTCTTAGAAAGGAGATTTTGTTACAACGGGAACGATTGCAACAATAATGCAGTCCGTAGGGAGTACTTTCTTCTTTAATATGATAGTTGAGATGGTTGATCTTTCATTTTTCCTGTTACCTTCAGAGACATTCTGGTATCCCAGGGTCTCTGTTGGTGTAGGGATCCTCATCTCGTGGAAAATGATAGCAAAGTGCCAAGAGGCTATTTGTTTGAAGGTGTTGGCAAATTCAACACTTCTTTTTCCCTTCAACATAAATCTTCACTAATCAATCAAACAATCACAAATCTACCAAGTCTAACTACCAAGTCTACCATAGAATCTGGCAAATAAGCATTAAGTAGTTCATACATGAGTTGTTTTCTGACCTACATCACCCAAACCCTCTCCTTCTCCTAGGAGGTAACAGCAAAAAAATTGATTCTGCCTGGCAGGGCACTGTAAGATGTGGGGCTTTTAGAACAGCTGTGGAAAATGGCTAAGACAGTGATTCTTAAAATCTGTTTGGAAGATTAAATAGGGATTTCATGCAGTATTTCAAGCATTTGTAAGCAATTTCTATTTGGATGCTTTCCAACCTTTTTTTCTCCCTTTTTTCTTGCCTTGTGATAATTCAGTTGTAGAATATCTCTACAGGAAAGAAAATAAATAAACAGTTTCTGGGACAGAAGCATATCAGAATTGGAACTTAGCTCTTGTACTACAACCCGCACCTGAATTTTTACCCCTTCTACCTTATCTAATTTAGAGGCATCTTGCCTGAAGTATTTTATCACTTCTTTCCTTTGGAATTCTAGAGCTTGGAATATTTGTGAAGAGAATGTGCAGAGTGGGAATAATGGCTGATAATGTTTTCCATGAGAAGGATACATTTAAGTCTCCTTACCTAAAACTGTATGATCATAGTTTGAGAAATATTGTTACCTCAGTTATTAGTCACAGTGGGTTTTTCTTCCTGATTTACATCGACTCTGAAGATAGCTCAGGTAGGCAAAATATCAGCAGACAATTTTTGGACCTCACATTAGAACGAATTTTTCACTCAAAATTTTATTGCTTTCTTGCAAATGATTGAACAAATTAGGTAGGCAGATATTTAGTGTCTCTCTTCTTCTTTAAAAATAAATTTCTATGGTTATAGCAGTATATTATAATTTGCCTGCTTCTGGTTTAGAGAAATATTTGTTGGATGCTCTTTGAATTACGTATTCTATCTAACAATCATACTAAGTTCCTTCCATGTGCCAGGCCTCTACCTAGTCTATTCTTAAATAAATATATTGAAAGGATTTTATATTATCATAATCATTTTAGGAGGAGAAACTGCAGCTAGGAAGATTGCAGATTGCCCAAGGTGTCAGACCTGATGAGTATCCATGTCAAGATTCACACCCAGATCCAACTGCACTTAAACTTCTTAGTTTGTCACTTTGATCAGTTTTGTCTGTGGCTTCTTAATATCCATAGAGGATCAAATTGTTTATCATGGCAATTAAGAGTAAGTAGAAATTGTCTAGAATACAAACTTTAAGTTTCCCAGAGTAACTCTCAATTGCAACCCCACGAGTTCAGGTCATTGGGCAGAAAACAGTGCTGCAAAAAGATTGAATATAGAAAGTGTTCAAGCAGCTGGTTGAAAGGAAGTCAGTGAATACCTATAAATGAGGAATATGGTTATCTCTAGGCACTGTTTTTTTCCTAATACTGGTAACCTGTCTCTCTATATGGTGATTTAAAAAAAAAATTATTTATTCATTTGACACAGAGAGAGAGAGAGAGAGAGAGATCACAAGTAGGCAGACAGGCAGGCAGAGAGAGGGGGAAACAGGCTCCCTGCTGAGCAGAGAGCCCGAAGCAGAGCTCGATCCCAGGACCCTGAGATCATGACCTGAGCTGAAGGCAGAGGCTTAACTCACTGAGCCACCCAGGCACCCCTATATGGTGATTTTTTAATTATTATTTTTTATGTATAGTCAAGTCGTTTCATTCATTTTCTGTATTTGTTTCCCAGTCACACTGCTCTCTTCATCATCTTTTGAACATGCAGTGCACATTCCTGAGTATTGCTTTTGTGAAGGTCACTTCCTCACATTTAAGTCTTCTGTTTCTCTTTGCCTTCCTGAAAATTTTCCGACTTCACAGCTCCCCTTGTGTTCCATATCCTATATTATGCCTACCCTACTCTACTCAGTTCTTTGGTATCTATTAAAGCACTTATTTGGAATTTACATTATATTGTCATATGCATGTCTCTTTTTTTATTTTGAAATTTACACATTCAGAAAAATAATACAAATGGTATGAACTTTTATATATCATTTACCTAGAGTCACCAGAAGTTAATGTTTTAGCATATTTATTTCCTCCCCCACACCCACACACGTACATACCATTATAATTATTTTCTGCACTATTTGAAATTAAGTTGCAGACAATAGTTCCTCTGCTCCTACATATTTAACACGTATTTTCTAAGAAAAGGACATAGTCTCAGGTAATCACAGTTCAATTAACTCTGACAACTTTGATATAAAATTAAACTTCTTCCTGTTACGATGTTTTTGAGTTCTAGAATTTGCTTTTGGTTGTTTCTTAGAGTTTCCATCTCTCTGCTTATATACCCATCTGTTCTGGCATGCTGAATGCTGTTAATATACTAAGGGCATCCACTTTTTCCATTGGAGCCCTTAGTATATTAATCACAGTTATTTTAAATCCCCCATCTGATAATTCTAAAATCTCTGCCATATCTGAGTCTGGCTCTGGCATTTACTTTGTCCCTCAAGACTGTTTTTGTCTTTTTAGCATGTCTTACAATTTTTTGGTGTTAGTTGATTGTGATATATTGGGTAAAAGGAACTGAGATAAATAGGCCTTTAGTGTGTGTTTTATGTTTATTTAGCTAGAAGTTATTGTTTATTGTTTGCTGTAGCTATTGGTTTCAGGACCTAAAAAGTCCTCAGTGTCTTATATTTATCTCTCCTACTGTCTTTAACTTTCTCTAGAAACTGTTTCTTAGAGTCTGAAATTTGTAGTTATTTCAATTATAATCATCTGTTATTAGACAGGAATCCGATTGATGTGGTGATAAGGTATAGGGATAGAGGAAGCATTCTATACTCTTATGATTAGATCTTGGTCTTTCGTTAAAATTTTATTTCTTTGTGGAAAGAGCACCTAATATGAAACCTACCCTATAAACAAATTTTTAAAACTGTAACACAATATTATTAACTGTATACACTACGTTGTACAGCAAATCACTTAACTTATGTTACATAACCAAAACTTAACACTCATTGATTAGCGATTACTCATTTTCTTTTCCCCTTGGCCCCTGGCAATCAACAGTCAACTCTCTATAATTCTTTGAGTTTGACTATTTTAGATAACCTCATGTGAGTGAAATCATATAGTATTTGTCCTTCTGTGACGGGCTTATTTTACTTAGCACTATGTCCTTAAGATCCACCCATGTTGTTGCATGTAGCAGAATTCCCTTCTTTTTAAACACTGAGCACTATTCTATTGTATGTGTGTGTACATGTGTATGTGTACATAAAACATCTCTCTACATTCATTTATGGATACACACACACACACACACACGTTATATTGGACTGCTGTGGATAGTGCTGCCATGAACATGGGAATGCTAATATATCTTTCAGATCTTGATTTCAATTCTTCTATATAAATATCTAGAAGTGGGAATGCTGGATCATATGATCATTCTATTTCTAATTTTTTGAGGGACTTCCATCTGCTTTCCATAATGGCTATATTGGTTACATTTATACCAACAGTGTATGAGTTGCCATTTCTCCAAGTTTGGCTGACACTTGTTATCTCTCTCTCTCTCTCTGATAATAGCCATAACAGGTATGAGGTGATATTTCATTGTGGTTTTGATATTCCACTTCCCTGATATCTAGTGATTCTGAGTACCTTCTCAGGTATGTGTTGGCCATAGTATGTACCTAAAGCCCAGGTAAACAAAGAAAACTAATGGTGTGAAGAGAAGTTAAATGTTATGCCTGACACTATAACACTGTAATGATTGTTCCAAATACTAGTTGTAATGCTCTGTATACAATTAATAATATTAGACAAATATTAGACAAATGCAGAAATAAATCAATTATATTGGCAGAATATTGTTCTCATTGCATGTGTAGTTTGAGTGCAGATTCCAAACTTAGGGCTGAGTTTCTTTTGATATGACAAAAAGTTTGTTTCGATCAAAAAGTCAACAATATATTAGACCAGATGGACATAACAGATATTTGTAGAACATTCTATCTAAAAACAACAGAATAAACATGCTCTCAAGCCACATGGAACATATTGCAAGATAGACAAGATATGAGGCTTCAAAAAAATCTTAATAAATTTAAGAGGATTGACATCATATCAAGCATCTTTTCTAATAACAATGATATGAAACTAGAAATTAATTACTTAAAGAAAACTGGAAAATTCACAAATATGTAGAGAATAAAAGACACGCTACTGAACAACCAATGGGACAAAGAAAAAGTCAAAAGAGAACTAAAATAATTCCTTAAGACAAGTAAAATGGAAATGTAACATACCAAAATTTATGGGATGTAGTAAAAGCAGTTTAAGAGGGACATTCGTAGTTACACATGCCTACCTCAAGAAACAGGAAAAGTCTCAAAACAACCTAACTTTATACCTCAAGAAATTAGAAAAAGAAGAACAAACAAAACTTACCATTAGTAGAAGGGGGAAAAATAATAAAGATTAGAGCAAAAATAAGTGAAACAGACAAAAAGGTAATAGGAAAGATAAATGAAACTAAGGGCTGGTTCTTTATGAAGATAAACGAAATTGACAAACTCTTATTTTTTATTTTTTTGACAAACTTTTAGCTAGACTTAACAAGAAAAAAAGAGGACTCAAGTAAATAAAATCAGAAATGAAATGAGAGATGTTACAACTGTTACCAAAGAAATACAAAGGATTATAATTAATATGAACAATTATATGCTAACAGATTAGATAACTTAGAAGAAATTGATAGATTTCGAGAAACAAATTCATAGAAACACACAACCTACCAACATTAAATCATGATTAAAGAGAAAATCTGAATAGACAAATTACTACTAAGAAGATTGAATCAGTAATCAGAAACCTCCCTACAAACGAAAGTCCAGGACCAAATTGATTCACTTGTGAATTCCATCAAAAATTCAAAGAGAATTAATACCAATTCTTCTCATACTCTTCAAAAAATAGAAGTGGAGGGCACTCTTTCAAATTCATTTTATGAGGTCAGCATTACCCTCATACCAAAACCAGATAAGGATACCACAAAAAAATAAATACAGGCCGCTATCCCTGATGAACATAAGTACAAAGCTCCTCAACAAAATATTAGCAAATATAATATTTAAAAAATATTACAGAACATGATCAAGTTGCATTTATCTCAGGAATGAAAATATGGTTCAATATCAGCAAATGTGATACACCACATTAACAAAACAAAGAATAAAAAAATTTGGTCATCTAGATAGATGCAGAAAAAGCATTGACAAAATTTAATTTCCATTCATGATAAAAAAAATTCAAAACAAAGCAGGGTTAAAGGAAATATACCTCAAAATAATAAAAATCATATATTATAAGTCAACAGCTAGCATTGTACTCACTGGTGAAAAGCTGAAACCTTTTTCTCTAAGATCAAGACAAGAATGCCCATTCTTGCTACTTTTATTCAACATAGTAGTGGAAATTCTAGCCAGAGCAATTAGGCAAGAAAAAGGAAAGAAAAGTTACACAGATTAGAAAGGAAGAAGTAAAACTGTTACTATTTGCAGATTATATGATATTATATATAGAAAACCCTGAAGACTCCCTTAAAAATTTTTTGGAAATAATAATAAAAAAAATCAGTAAATTTGCAGGGTACAAAGTCAATAAACAAAACTCTGTTGTGCCTCTATATATTAACAAGGAACCATCAGAAAGATAAATTGAGAAAACAATCCCATTGAATAAAGAATATATTTTAATAAATATATATTTAGTATATAATATATCTATATATTTAGTATATAAAATATTATTATATTTCTGAAGTATCAGAAAGATAAATTGAGAAAACAATCTCATTGACTAAAGGATATATACATATATGTATATATATATAAAACATAGCCATAAAAAAAGATGAGATTTTGCCATATATGCCATTTGTGACAAGTCAGATTGAGATAGACAGATACCTTATGATTTCAGTCATATGTGGAATCAAAAAAAAAACAAATAAATGAACAAATAAAAAGCAGATTCAGACCCATAAGTACAGAGAATAAACTGATGGCTGACAGAATAGAGCAGAGCGGGGAATGGGTAAAGTTGGGGATGGGGAGTGGAAGATACAGGTTTCTGGTTATGGAATGAATAAATCATGGGAATGAAAGGCAAAGCATAGGAAATATAGTCAATGGTATTGTAATGGTGTTGTGTGGTGACAGATGGTGAGCATAGCATAAGTTAGAAAGAGATTGAATTATTATGTTGCACACCTGAAACAAATTAACATCAAGTGTCCACTATACTCAAATAAAAAAAAAATTAAAAAAGAAAGAAAATCCCATTTATATTTCATTAAAGACAATAAAGTATCTGGGAACAAACTAACGAAGGAGGTGCAAGGGGGTGAGAGATCTGTATGTTGAGAACCATAAGCCATGAATGAAAGAGACTGAAGACATAAATAAATGGAAAGATATTCCATGCTCATTTATTGAAGGAACTAACAATATTTTAAATGCTCATAAAACCCAAAGAACTCTACAGGTTCACTGCAATTCTTATCAAAATTTAACTTAAGTTAAATTAAATTAAAACTTAATTTAGGCATTTCTCACAAAGAATAGAACAATCCTAAAATTCGTGTAGAACCATAAAAGACCCCCAAAACCAAAGCAAACTTAAAAAAGAAAAAGCTGGAAGCATTAGGTTGCTTGATTTCAAGCTGTATTAGAAAACTATAGTAATTAAAACGGTATGGTATTGGTATGACAACAGACACATAGGTCAATGGAACAGAATAGAGAGCCCAGAAATGAGCCCATGCACACATGGTTAATTAATTTATGCGAACAAGTGAAGAACATACAGTGAAGAAAAGACAGTCTCTTAGCAAGTGGTACTGGGAAAACTGGAGAGCCACAAAAGGCTGAAATTGGACTATTATCTTACATCATACACAAAAATTAACACCAAAAGGATTAAAGATTTGAACATAAGACCTGAAGCCATAAAACTCCTAGAATAAAAAACTTAGGCAATAAGCTCCTTGACATAGGTCTTGGCAATAATTTTTTTAATCTGACACCAAAAGCAAAAGCAACAAATGCAAAAACAAATAAGTGGGACTATATCAAACTAAAAAGCTTCTGTACAGCAAAAGAATCAACAAAATGAAAAGCAACCTAGTGAATGGGAGAAAATAATTGCAAATCACACATCTGTTAAGGAGCTAATATTGAAAATATATAATGTGCTCATACAATTCAATAGCAAAAACAATCTGATTTAAAATGAGTAGAAGATCTGTATAGACATTTTTCCAAAGAAGATGTACATATGGCTAGCAGGTACATGAAAAGATTCTCTACATCATTAATCATCAGGGAGATGCAAATTAAAACCACAGTGAATTATTATCTCACACCTATAAAAATGGCTATTATAAAAAACCCCAACAACCTAGAAATAAATTATCTAGGAAGGATACAGAGAGGGAACCATTGTTCACTGTTGATAGGAATGTAATTTGGTGTAGCCACTATGGAAAACATTATGGAGGTTCTTCAAAAAATTAAAAACAGAACTACAAAATGGCCCACAAATTCTGCTTCTGGGTATTTATCCAAGGAAAATGAAATTACTAACTCCAAAAGATTTATGTATGGCTATGTTTATCGCAGCATTATTTATAATAGCCAAGATATGGAAAAAACCCCTGTGTCCTTTGACAACTGAATGAATAAAGAAAATGTGATAGATATATATAATGTATACATATTATATATACATATATATATTATTCAGCCATAAAAAAGAATGAAATCTTGCCATTTACAACAATAGACCTCATAGACTTTGAGGGCTTTATGCTAAGTGAAATAAGTGAGACAAAGAAAGACAAATATTACATGATCTTTCTTATATGTAGAGAAAGTAAATATATATGTAAACCAATCCCATAGGTATAGAAAACTGGTGATTGCCAGAGGTGTAGGTGGGAGATTTAAATAAGCTGAATAGAAACAAAGCTTAAACATGCAATAAATAAATATATTTAAAATCCAAAAAAATTATTTTTTCTTTGCTCTGAATAAAACTGAATTGTGAGTGGCTCTCTCCCTCTCTGTTTTTTAAAAAAATTATTTATTTATTTGACAGACAGAGATCACAAGTAGACAGAGAAGCAGGCAGGGGAGGGAAAGGAAGTAGGCTCGCTGCTGAGCAGAGAGCCCAATGTGGGGCTCCATCCCAGGACCCTGGGATCATGACCTGAGCCAAAGCCAGAGGCTTTAACCCACTGAGCCACACAGGCACCCCTCTCTCTTTCAAATAAATAAATAAAATCTTTTTTTAAAAACCCACGGATTGCAGGTTTTCTATAAAATTTGCATTTTAGGCTTTTTATGTTTTTTTAATGTGGTATCTGCCTAGTTTATTGTCTACTTTAGTGAACTTTTATTGTCATTGTAAATAGAACAACTAAAAAATGTTTTCTGGAAAATAAAAAACTCTTCTTAGGGAAAATGTCTATTTAGATTCTTTGCCCAATTTTAAACCAGGTCATTTTGTTTTACTTTATTATTTTTTATTATTATTTTATTTTATTGCTATTGAGTCATAGGAGTTCTTTATATATTTTGGAGATTACCCTCTTATTAGATACATCGTTTGCAAATATTTTCTCCTGTTCTGTAGATGTATCTTTCTATGTTGATTGTTTCCTTTGCCCTGAGGAAGCTTTTTAGTTTGATTAATCCCACTTGTGTGTTTTGACTTTGTTGCCTGAGCTTTTGGTGGTGTAACCATGAAATCACTGCCAAGACTAATGCTATAAATTTTGTCCCCTATGTTTCCTTCTTGGAGTTTTACAGTTTTAGGCCTTAATCAGTTTTGAGTATTTTTAATGTATCGTGTGAGGCAAGAGTTCAATTTCATTCTTTCGCATGTGGATATCCAGTTTTCCTATCAACTTTTGTAGAAGAGATTCTACTTTCCCCATTGCATATCCTTGGTACCCATGTTAGACATCAGTTGGTTGTGTATGCATTGATTTACTTCTGGAATCTCTATTCTGTTCCCTTTGTTTATATGTTTATCTTTATGCCAGCAGTACCATGTTGTCTTAATTACTGTAAATTTGAAATATATTTTTAAATAGGGAGTATGATGCCTCCAGCTTTGTTCTTAATGCTCAAGATCACTACGACTATTCAAGGTCTTTTGTGATAAAGTTCTATATGAATTTTAGAATCTCTTTTTTCTATTTCTGTAAAAAATGCCATTGGGATTTTGATATAGATGGTATCAAATTTGTAGATTGCTTTCGATGGACATTTTAATAATATTAAGTTTTCCAGTTCAAGAACATGGAAAGTCTTTCCACTTATCTGTATCTTCTTTAATTTCTTTTATCACTATTTTGTAGTTTTCAGTGCACACATTTTTTACCTCTTCTATTATGTTTATTTCTAAGTATTTTATCTTTTTGGTGCTATTGTAAATTCAATTGTTTTCTTAATTTCCTTTTCAGATAGTTCACTTTTAGTGTATAAAACACATATGATTTTTGTATTTTAAGGTTGTATCCTTCAGCTTCTAATTGTTCTAATTGTGTTTTTAATAGAGTTTTTGTGATTTTTCTACACATAAGAGAAATTGTCTACAAACGAAAATTTATTTCTTCCTTTCTGGTTTGAATGCCTTTTGTTTCTTTTTCCTGACAAATTGCTCTGGCTAAGAATTCTAGTACTATGTTGAACTGAAGGGGTGAGACTAGGTATATTTGCCTTGTTCCTGATCTTCAAAGACAAATTTTCAGTTTTTCACTTTTGAGTAAAATGTTCGCTGTGGGTTTTTCATATATGAACTTTATTATGTTGAGAAAATTTTATTTGATTCTTAGTTTGTTGAAAGTTTTTAATCATGCAAGAGTGTTGAATTTTGTCAAACCTTTCTGTATTTATTGAGATGAGAATATAATTTTTATCATTTATTCTGTCAATGTGTTATATCACAATTATGTTTGTATGTTAAGCTATCCTTGAATCCCAGAGATAAATCCCACTTAGTTGTGATGTATGATTATTTTAATGTCCTTTGAATTTGATTTGCTAGTATTTTTTTGAGGATTTTTGTATCTGTATTCATAATGGTTATTAACTGGTAGTTTTCATTTCCTGTGGTGGTTTTGTCTGGTTTTGTTATCAGGATATAACTGGCCTCATAAAATGAGTTGGGAAGTAGTCTTTACTCTTCCACTTTTGGGAAGTTTTTGAGAAGGGTTGGTGTTACTTCTTCTTTAAATGTTTGATAGAATTCACCAGTGATGTTATTTGGACATGGGCTTTTCCTTGGGAGGTTTCTGATACCGATTCAATGTCCTTACTAGTTAGAGATTTGTTCAGACTTTTATTTCTTCAAGATTCAGTCTTAGTAGGTTGTGTGTTTCTAGGAATGTATCATTTTTTTTTTTTTTTAGGTTATTCAGTATGTTTGTATGTAATTGCTCACAGTAGTTTCTTATGATCTTTTTATTTGTGTGACTTCAATTGTAATGTGTCCTCTTTTGTTTCTGATTTTTTCTTTGAGTCTTCAATCTTTTTCCTTAATCCAGCTAACGATTTGCAAATTTTATCTTTTCAGAGAGCCAACTCTTATTTTCTTTGGTTTTTCCATTCTTAATTTCATTATTTCTGCTCTAATTTTTATTATTTTTTTCCTTGTACTAACTTTGGGCTTAGTTTCTTCTTCTTCTAGTTCCATGAAGTACAAAAGTTAGGTTAAGCTTATTTATTTGAGATCTTTCTTCTTTCTTAATGTAGGTGTTGCTCTGTATATTTAGGTGTTTTGGTATGGGGTACATGTATTCTTTTTTGGCAGCTTCTTTCTGTCAGTTCTTTGAATAAATCATCCCTCTCCCCTCTGACCTTCACAGTTTTTGCTGAAAAAACTGCTTATTGTCTACAGGGGATCACTAGTGTGGACAAATTACTTTTCTCTTGCTGCTTTCATAATTCATTCTTTGTCTTTGTCTTTTGACAATTTGTAATGTGTCTCGGTGTTGATATCTTTCAATTCATCTTATTTGGGAACTCTTGGGTTCCCTCCATTTGGTTGTCCATTCCCTTCCCTAGATTTGTGAAGTTTGCAGGCAGTAGTTATTTGATTAAGGTTTCTGTTCTTTTATCTCTCTCTTCTCTTTCTGGAATTCTTTTTTTTTTTTTTAAATTTAAGATTTTATTTATTTATTTGACAGACAGAGATCACAAGCAGGCAGAGAGGCAGGCAGAGGGGAGGGGGAAGCAGGCTCCCCGCTGAGCAGAGAGCCCAATGCGGGGCTCGATCCCAGGACCCTGAGAACATGACCCAAGCCAAAGGCAGAGGCTTAACTCTCTGAGCCACCCAGGCACTCCTCTTTCTGGAATTCTTATAATGTGTATATTGCATTGTTTGATGGTATCCCATAAGTCCTTTAGTCTTTCCTAACTTGTTTTTATTTTTTTATTTTACTCTTCTAGCTGAATAATTTCCAATGACTTATCTTTAAGTCCACTGAGCCTTTTTAAATGCCTGATCTAGTCTATTGTTGAATCCTCTATTGAATGTTGTAATTTTGCTGTTGTATTCTTCACTCAATAATTTCTTTTTGGGTTTTTTAATATTTTACTTTTCTTTTTCAAATTCTTATTTTGTACTACATTGTTCTCCTGATTTTGGTGAGCATGTTTATGACAGTTATTTTGAATTCTCTGTCAGGTAAATCATATAATTTGATTTCAGTAGGGTCAGTTTTTAGAGATTTATTTACTTTTTTCTTTGTTTGGAGCCTATTTCCCTGTTTCTTTATTTTCCTTGACACTCTGTTGTATCTGCACGTTAGGCAAAACAGCCACCTCTTCCAGTTTTCATGGACTGCCTCATACAACAGAAGACCCTTCAGAATTAGCCCAGAGATACTGGGTGTGTCTTAGATCTTCACACTAGTCCAGCCTCCTTTCTTTGTTCTTAGCAGCCCTAAGTTGTCTAGAGTATGTCAAGTCGCATCAACAAGTAAGAGCGATGGTAGTTCCTTGGGCACTTTCCAGACATGTTGGCTCATGGGATACTCTCTTTCTCTTTGTGGAGGAAAATGGATCTGTAAGTTTTCAAACACTTTCTCTGTATTGAGCTGGGGGAAGGACTATGGTAACTGTCAGCTCAAACCTTTGTCTAGCCGGTTAGCTAGATTGCGTTGTCCTGTTGGCACTCTGAAATAAGTAAGACAGAAGCCAATCCTTTGTGAACTTTCCAGAAAAGTTGGGGTATTTGACATCCCTTTTGAAAACTGGGAGCTTGGGGGTTTCCTCCCAGTTGCTATGGTGCTGTGCCAGGGGTAGGAACTATAGTGAGAAAATGTCTTGATCCATACTGATTTCAATGTGCTTGGTTTCACACTTGCCTGGTGTGCAGGAGCATTTCAATTAGTTTCTGGATTTCTCACTAAAGGAATTTGTCTTTGAGTTGTTGAATTACTGTGTTCATGGAGGAGAGGAAGGTCTAGAGCTTCCTATTCCATCACGTTGTTGTTTTATATTTGTCAATCTTTTAGTAAACTTGTGGCCTTTGGGCTGTGACTTAAACATGTACTTCTTAGAATTCCCCGTTTAAAAGAGACAGGAAGGATACAGGTGGCTAGAATTGGGTGTTTTCCCATTCTCAAGTGGTTAGGATCTGGCAAAACCTGAGTGGATTTGCTTCTTGCAAAATAATTTCTCTCAGGGCAGGCTTTTGTAAAATATGAAAGAATGATCTGGGCTTATTTTAAATAGCTACTTCCTCCCTCCCTGTCAGAAGTATGAGGGAATTTTTCTGTGATCTTTAACCTGAGAACTTGATGGCAGTCCTATTTGTAAATCTCAAAGTGTGGGAGTCCTTTAAGGCTGGGCTTTCTTGAATTTTTCACTCGGGAGCCCATCAACACTGAGCCTCTAGCAATTCATTAGTCATTGTTTTTGTGTTCTACCAGTACTGACTGGCTTCAGCTGTGGGCTTCCCTTCCTGTAAAACTGTGATTCTCTGTATTTACCTGTCTTTCTAGTTTTGAGGATTGTGGGTTGCCCTGTGACTTTAATTCTTTCATGGATCTAATAAAAATTGTTGATTAAACTAAAATCTAAACTAAACTAAAAACTGAAACAAAGTTCAATTTTTCCTTGTGAGAAATGAAGGTAACTTTTAAACTGTTTACATATAGAACCAAAATTTTTATCTAATAAACATTAAAACTTCACTAGTTCCAATTATGTCCTTTATTGCAAATTCCCACCCACCCCGCCATTCAGGATCCAATAGAGTATCATACATTGCATTTAATTTTCATGTTTCTTTAGTCTCCTAGTTTCTTTCAATATGGAATATTTCTCAGCTGTTATTTGTTTAATTTTGTTTTGTTTTGTTTTTCATTGTACTGATATTTTGGCATTCAAGTCAGTTGTTTTGTGGAATGTTTCTTCATTTGAGTTGGCCTATTGTTTCTTTATTACAAAATTCAGAGTGTTTTTGAGCCCAAACATTATCTAAGTGATGTTTTGTATTTCGCTGTACATCATCACAGGAGACATGATGCTAATTTGTTCAACAATTAATAATGATAACATTGATTAATTAAGTAAAGTGGGGTTCACCAATTTTCTCCATTATAATGTCCTTTTTTTTTCTCTGTGAAGAAAGACACTTTGTGGTTATGTAAATATCCTGTTCTTAATTTAAACATCAGCTCAATAGTCTTTTCTTTTTTTTAGCATCCATTTATGATTTTTGCTTATAATGGCTAGAAATGGTGATTTTATGCCTGTCATTAATTTTACACTTAGTAGTTGACAGTATACTATAAGAAAGAGCTATTTCTTTATTTTTGGTATGAATTGAGAGATATTTATAATATATAAGTGTCATTACTTCATTACTTTTATTGTTCATTTTGATGTTCAAATTTTGCCAGATTTGGCTAGTGAGTGCTACTTTAAATTGACTTCCATGTTCTTTTGACACAGCTCTGTAATTTTTTTTTTAATATTTCCTTTTTAGCTCACAATAATGATCTAGCCTTATCTTGTTCTTCCTTACCATAGCCCAGGAATCAGCCATGTTTTGAAGAAGTTCTTTTTTGTTTAGTGAGGGGAAATGTTTAAAAATCAAGGTCATTACATGTTTTATATTTTTAATTCTGTGTCTGTGTTTATTTATCCTGATTTTACAAATGTATTTTAAGCTCTTTGATAGGGTTTGCTCAATGTCTGATTATATATGTTTATGTTTTCCATAGGACGTGATATAGCAACTGTCTTTCAAATATTTGGATTTTAGAACTAAAAGTGGCATTAGATATCCCTGCTCATTGTTATATCATATGCGTGAGAAATATATCATATGTGTGAGAATCAGAATAACTAAATACCTTGACTAAGACTGCTCATTGGTGGCAGATTCGATGTTGGAATATAACTATTTTGGTTTCCAGCTTACTTCTCTGTTGTATGAAACATATCTTCAGTAATAAAGGTATGCTAAGTGAAAAAAGTAAATCATCACATTTATTGGATTAATGATGGCTATAGGTCTTTGTACACCTCCCACTGACAGGTGATTTCTTTCTTCAAAAAACCTGGCTTTTGCCAATAGAAGTCTTGGCTCTGAATGCTACTATCTCTCCCATTTTTTCTTTATGGGATTCAAGAGCATATTTTGGAATTAAAATTGAACACTTGCCTGTTCCTGGACAAACCAGCTCTTCTCTGAGAAAAAAACAGAGAAAAGAAAGCCTGAAAAGTGGTCTCAGTTAATATCCCAAAACATCGCCTCATTACATAGTAATAAAAGACATAAGGTAAAGCCTGATTTCAAAATTTAAAAAATTAATATAAAACAAAGAAGAATTTATATAAGCAGATCATAATGGTATACAACTATTAGTAAATAATTGAGTGGGGTGGTCCAGGAAAATGTTACCATCTCAGGCAGGTTTTTAACACTTATTCTTCTTTTGTTTTGGAAGAAGGTGACTTCTATAACTTGTATTTTTGTTGAGTTAAAAACCAGTTATAATTTGTTGTTTGCCTTCTGTTTTCCATGAGACACTGATCTTTCCAGGAATATTGCCAATATCTGTGCTTTTTCAGTAAGATAACCCTGGGGTTGATTAGAATTAAAGTGTTTGAATCCAAGTCTGTTTCAAACACTAGATAATGTTTTTCTAGGGCAGGATCCTTTTGCATTTTATTCATCATTAAATCCACACAATTTCTAGTCCAGTGCCAGCTGTAGAAGTTGCTTACAAATGTTTTATGAATGAGTGTCAAGTCTTCAAATGGTTTGGTTTTAGAAAAATAATATAGGAATGTGTGTGTGTGTGTGTAAAATGCACATATTTGTATATATTTAAGAGAAGTAGAACCTGCTGCTTTCAATTCTTCACTGGAGAGAAGTTAGTTTTATACTTAAATCTGGCAGTAGTTTGAAGACAAAAGTAAAATTCATGAACTCCAGGAGATGAAAAGGCTTTCTTTTTCCAATTATCCAGAGTTGAATTTCAGTAGGGTTGCCTTCGTGAGGAGTCAAAAGAAAGCCATCTTACTAATATATTACTGGTTTTAAAAAGTTCAACATCTATTTTAGTACTATTTTTGGTATTTTAAACTCCTTTTAATGGTGCACTTAAAATCTCATTTTGATTCAACATTTTCAAAAGATAATTTGGTTCACAGTCACAAATTTTCTACTTATTCTTTTTTTAAAAACCTCTATGTGTACATGCATGTGGTTACATCTAACATCTAAAGAAAATCACTTATCTACGCAGATTATTTCTCTAAAGGCATCCCTGAACACCTCAAGTTATATTCATGATGGTTGTTCAAAGTGACACATGGCTACACTTCTTTGAAGTATAGAATTGCACTCAGCTGCCTTCATGCAGTGCAATCCAAAATAATTACTGTCAATGTCCAACTTCTACCTTTTAAGGCCCAGAGGGTAGCAGAGAATTCATGAGGGAAATAAATTAAGTGTGTAGCCTTGTTCAAAGCCTTTCTTCCCCTCTTCTTTTTAAAGAGCTAGTATAAAAACTTCACTAAACAACTATTATTTATACATAAAAAAAGCCACAGCATTTTATCCCAAACTTGCCCCTATAAAATATTTTGAGATTGAAATCTGTTTGAAGACAGCATCTGGAGTTTTCTCAGTAATTTAAAGTTATCTGGCATTAGTGTCTGTCTCTCATACACACATTTGGGATCCATTTGCCTATATGATTTAACATAAAAAATCGAAACTTGGAAATACATGACCATGAACTATAATTATATATTTGCCTTCACCATATGAATATGCAAAGTAGATGATTTGGTGTTGAGGATTCTTACAATGATTGCTCATTTTTCAGAGTATTTGCCATATGGGAAAAAGCTCTAACTATAACATCTGCTACTAATATTTGAAACTTATGATTTTTAAAGGCTTTTTAAAGTGGAAAATTTTTTTAAAAATTCAAGTTAATCTTGATATTCTGACGACATTATACATTCTTAAACTACACACAGTAAATTCTGAGTAGAAACATTAAAAACTTTAAGTTTTTAATCTCTTGCCTACAAATTTCCCAATTATTTCTATGTATCAATCTTCAAAACACACTATTTAAACTAAAATTTATTTTGAGTAGGTAGAAAACATCATATCATATCTCTAAAAGAAAGTTTTAAAGAGGTATTAGCAGCCTGTTAAAAAACAGTATTAGATAATTTGTTTAGATTTCATTAACTAAGATTTATAAGAATATTATAGACTGAAGAGAACATTTATATTATGAGGGAAACAGGATATGGGTATGGTGAAAGAAAATAAGCAATTGCATTCAGTAAATAATGTTGCAAGGGGAATCTTTATTCCTTTTTGATAAAAATGTAAACTCTCTTAACTAATTTAGAAATACTAATTTGCAAGCAACATAGTTGCATGTAAACTGATAGATCACACTTTGAAAAACTGAGATTATTTTTTTCATTTTAAATATGACTTATAAGAAGCTACATTAGCTGAATTTCAAACCTGGAAAACAAAAACTGCACTTTAAAAAAATGTATATTTTTCAAACTATTGATAATTCTGGAATAACCTCCCCCTACATTTCTTGAATTAGTAAGAATTTTCTTTCTTTAAAATAGTGATTTTGGTTTTATGCAGACAAAAAAATAGATGCATGTGCATTTGTATTCATTTGGGATATAGAGGACAGTATAAAGAAAAGTAATTGTTTGGGACATCTGGGTGGCTCAGTTGGTTAAGTCTGCCTTTGGCTCAGGTCATGATCCCAGGGTCCTGGGATTGAGGCCTGCATTGGGCTCTCTGCTCAGTGGGGATCCTACTTCTCCCTCTGCCTGCTGCTCTCCCTGCTTGTGCTCTCCCTTTTTGACAAATAAATAAATAAAATCTTGAAAAAAAGAGAGAAAGAAAGGTAATTATTTGTAAACCTCTTGAGAAACGTTGTTAATACCAGGGTCTATCGCCTTTCAGTTTTTTTCCTGTGTATTTTTGCATTTATTATCTATATACAGAGATAAACTTATTTTTTCTCTTTTAAAATTAGAATCATGTTGTGTATGCAGTTTTGATTATAAATATTAAAGTGATTAAAAATTGTTTAGAAACATTGTTTCTTATTGCCTACATTATATTCTATTGCAAAAGTATTCTATAATTTATGTATTTTCCTCATGTTAGATAGGCTTTTGTTGCTATTTTTAAATCATGCTGATATGAACAATTTCATAAATAAATCTTCATGGACATCTGAGGTTATTTCATTAAGAGAGATCCTAGAAATGAGTTTACTGGTTAGAGTGTCAATATTGTAAAGCTATTTCTACATACTATAAAGCCTTTCTTGAGAATTTATGTTATTTTATACCTCAACTGGCAGCATAGGAGACTGCCAATTTCACCATACTGACTCAACATTAAATATTATTATTTGAAAATCACTGTTAATTTGATAGGCAATGGTAGCTTATTTATTTTTTATTGAAGTGTAATTGGTCTACAACACTATTTTAATTTTGAGTGTATGACAAAAGGATTCAACATTTGTGTATATTTAGAAATTATCACCAAAATGTCTAGTTACCATCGGACATCATACGGAGTTACAATTTTTTTTCTTATTATGGGAACTTTTATGATTTACTTTCTTAGCATCTTTCAAATTTGCAATACAATAACATTTACTATAGTCACCATACTGCGCATTATAATCCAATGACTTATTTGTTTTATAATTAGAAGTTTGTACCTCTTGATCCCCTTTACTTTTTTCATACGTCTCGTATCTTTGTCAATTCATTCGTCAGTGGACACTTAGGTTGTTTCCATATTTTGGCTATTGTAAATAATGCTACAATGAACAAAAATGCACATTATCTTTTGAAATTAAGGTTTTTGTTTTCTTTAGATATATACCCAGAAGTGGAATGGCTGAATCACATGGTAATTCTATTTTTAATTCTTTGAGGAGACTCCATACTGTTTTCTACAGTGATGTACCAATCTACATTCCCATCAACATTGCATGAGGGCTCCCTTTTCTCCACATTCTTGTCAACACTTTTTATTTCTAGTTCTATTGATAATAGCCATTCTGACAGGTGTGAGATGGTATCTCATTCTGGTTTTGATTTGCATTTCCCTGATGATTTGTGATATTGAACATCTTTTTGTGTGGCTTTTGGCCATCTGTCTTTTTTGAGAAAAATGTCTATTCGGATCTTCTGCCCATTTTAAAGTTCAGATTCTTTGTTTAATTGTAATTGAGGTATATGAGTTCTTTATATATTTTGGATGTTAACCCCTTATTGGGGTTAACATCCAAAATATGTTTGAAATCAATATCTTCTCCCATTTAGTAACTGCCTTTTCATTTTGTTGATGGTTTCTTTCATTGTACAGAGGCTTTTTAGTTTGCTACAGTCCCATTTGTTTTTGCTTTTGCTGCCATTGCCTTTGGAATCAGATCCAAAAAATATATTGCAAAAAAAAAATGTTGAGGAGCTTACCACCTATGTTTTTTCCTAGGAGTTTTATAGTTCTTGGTCTTATACTTAAGTATTTTATCCATATTGAGTTTAATTTTGCGTATGGTAAAATAATGGTCCTATTTATTTATTTATTTATTTACTGTGGCTGTTCAGTTTTCCCTGCATCATTTATTGAAAAAATTGTCCTTTCCTCCATTGTGTATTCTTGGCTCCTTTGTTAGAAACCAATTGGCCACATATACATGGGGTTTTTTTCTGGGCTTTCCATTTTCTTCCATTGATCTATGTGTCTGTTTTTATGCCAGTTTCATATTGTTTTGATTACTGTAGCTTTGTAATACAGTTCAAAACAAGAGTTGTGAGACTTCCAACTTAGTTCTTCTTTCTCAAGATTGCTTTGTTTGCTTGAGATCTTTTGGAGTTCTATATAATTTTAAGGTTTTCTTTTCCTAATTCTGTGAAAAATGTCATTGGAATTTTGATAAGGATTGCACTGAATATGTATATTGCTTTGGGTCATACGGACACTTTAATAATATTAAATCTTCTGATTTATGAACACAAAATATTTGTTTCCATTCATTTGTGTCTTCTTCAGTTTCTTTGAAAAATGTTTTACAGTTTTCAGTGTATAAGTCTTTCACTTCCTTGGCTAAATTTGTCCTTAGTTATTTTATTTTTCTGATGCAATTATCAATGGAATTTTTAAAAATTCTGTTTTTGAGAATTCATTGCTAGTGTATAATAATACAACAGATTTTTTTTGTCATTCACAAATAGTGACAACTCTACTTCTTCCTTCCCAATGTATTTCTTTTTCCTGCCTAATTATGGTGACTAGGCCTTCCAATACTATGTTGAATAATGATGGCAAGAATGGGCATCCTTGTTTTGTTCTTGATCTTACATGAAAAGCATTCAGCTTTTCACCATTGAGTGTGATGTTAGTTGTAGTCTTGTCTTATACAGACAGAGACACAGTGAGAGAGGGAACACAAGCAGGGGGAGTGGAAGAGGGAGAATCAGACTTCCCACTAAGCAGGGAACCTGATGTAGGTCTCAATCCCAGGACTGAGGATCATGACCTGAATAGAAGGCAGATGCTTAATGAAAGACTGAGCCACCCAGGCGCCCCCTTGTGTGGTTTTGGTATTGGGCTTGTGGCGGCCGGCGTGACAAATTGACCAGGAAACGTGAGGGTAAGAGGATGATGAAAAGAAATTAAGAGACAAAGAGATGGGGGCAGGAGAGACACTGAGGAGGATGTCCAACAGTGCCGATTTTATTCCACATCAGTACCTAGTCAGATGACCGCAAGTTCCCATAACAAGTTTATATTAACTACAAGCAAACCTCATGATGCCAGGTAGTCTTGGCTAAAGCCATTAGCAAGACAATCAACCAGGGAGTGGGTTATGGGAGGTACAGGAACAACAAGGACCAACTAAGAATTCATGACCCTGACAACATTATTCCCTTTTGTAGGGAGAGTGTGTGGGAAGTCACATAGGCGAGCGCACGACACATAGCACAGACCCTTTCTCAGTGTTACTCAACTTTCCCGTCCTTAACCTTGTGAAGGTGTCCGGACTTTGAAGGAGACACAAGTCAGGACCTGGTTTGATCCACGACTCCAACCATGCCATAACCTCCAACATGGGCTATTATTGCTGGTCTCATAAAATGAGTTTGGGATTGTTTATTCCTCTTTATCATTTTTAGAGGAGTATAAGAATAGGTATTAAATCTTATTTGAATGTGTGATAGAATTCACCAGTGAATTAATCTTGTCCTAAACTTTTGTTTTTTTGATTATTGATTCAATCTCCTTACTATTAATAAGTCTATTCAGATTTTCTATTTTTTCCTTTTTTCAAGATTTTACTTATTTATTTGAGACAGAGCATGAGCGAAAGAGCACAAGCAGGGGAGGAGAGTGGGGGCAAAGGGAGAAATGGACTCCTTACTGAGCAGGAAGTCTGTTGTGGAGCTCAATCTGAGGACCCTGGAATCATGACCTGAACTGACGGCAGATGCTTAACCTGATGAGCCACCTATGTACTCCAGTTTTTCTATTTTTTCTTAATTCAGTTTCGGATGATGGTATATTTCTAGGAATTTGTCCCTTTCTTATAGATTGTTGAATTTGTTGGTGTATAATTGTTCAAAATAGTCTCTTAAGATTCTTTGTATTTCATCGGTATCAGTTGTAAGTTCTCCACTTTTATTTCTGATGTTAAATGTTTGAGTCCTCTTCTTTGTTAGAGGGTCTAGCTAAAGTTTTGTCAAATTTGCTTATCCTTTCAATGAACCAACTCTAAGTTTCATTGATCTTTTCCATTGCCCAATTAGTCTCTAAAATGTCTCTTCATTAATTTATCTTTCTTATCTTTATTATTTCCTTCCTTCAGCTAACTTTGGGCTCTGTTTGTTCTTTTTTTTCTAGTTCCAAAGTTAGATAGTTTATTTGAGATTTTTCTTGTTTCTTGAAGTAGGCCTACATTGCTATGCACTTCCTTCTTAGAACTGCTTTTGTTGCATCCCATAACTTCTGATATGTTATATTTCCACATATATCTCAAATTATTTTTTGATTTCTTTTTTGATTTTTCATTGACCCATCAGTTGTTAAGTAGCATGTTATTTAATCTCCATATACTTGTGATTTTTTTCCCGTTTTCTTCTTGTATTTGATTTCATACTATTGTTAGAAAAGATGCTTGCTGTGATTTTAGTCTTCCTGAATTATTGAGTCTTGTCTTGTGATCTAACATAAGATTTATCCTGGAGAATGTTATATGTGTGCTTGAGAAGAAAGTACATTCTGGGGACGTCTGGGTGGCTCAGTCATTAAGCATCTGCCTTTGGCTCAGATCATGATCCTGGGATCAGGCCCCACATTGGGCTTACAGCTCAGTGGGAAGCCTGCTTCTCCCTCTCCCTCTGCCCACCTGCTTGTGTTCCCTCTCTCGCTGTGTCTCTCTCTGTCAAATAAATAAAATCTTAAAATAAATAATAAATAAAACATAATAAATCTCTGTCAAATAAATAAAATCTTAAAGAAAAAGAAAGTATATTCTGTTTTGGAATAGAATTTTGTGTATGTATATATTAAGTCCATCTGGTCTAATATGTTATTTGAGGCCAATGTTCTCTTTTCAATACTCTGTTTGGATGATCTATTCAGTGATGTAATTGGCAACATACTTTAATTTGCCTTTTTTAGTGTTATGAGGTTGAATTTCTCATACTCATAATTAAAAGGATTTTTAAGCCATGTATAGTTAAAGCACATGGAATTGTTCAAAGACCAATGCATTTACAGGAATTGTATCCCTGAATGTTAGTCCTCATTCATACTCAGTGCAATGACCTTTAACGTCATTCCTTTTTTTCCAACAGTTTGCATATCTGCCAGGTAGAAATAACATTTGCTCTCTTATTTTGTAAAAATGTATAAATTTCCAAGTGAAATTATGGATATGCATTATACCACAGTGACCCATTGTACATCTGAGTTTGGATCCTAACTCTAACACTGAAATTTTTGCAATACTCTCTGCTTTAGTTTTCTCATCCTTAAATGGGGGTAATCATGGTGTCAATCTAAAAAGAATTAAGTGAGGTAATATCCATAGCATTCTGTTTGGGCCTGATACTTATTAACACCCAGTCAGTCTAAGTTATTAGTAGTATTTTTACTAACCAATCTATCACAACTGCTAACTCAGGAAATGAATGGTGAGTTCTGGTGTGCTACTGAGGCCAACTGCTCTGTTCCCAGGAATCCCAAGGAGGCTAGACAAATCAAAAGCATAGCTCTGCCTGTGTTTGCCAAAACTGGCTGAACAAATTCAAGAGAAACTAATAACTCAAGATATCAGGGTTTGGAAAAGAGAAAGAAAGAAATTTATTGTGGGTGTCAGCAAGCAGGGGAAGTGGCAGTGGTGTAGGAAAGATGATGCTAGGGTTTGAAGCCAATGGCCAAGAAAGAATTCTTGAGATGTCTTTGGTGCAAAAAGGAGATTTTATTAAAGCATAGGGACAGGACCTATGGGTAGAAAGAGCTGCACCGAGGTCCTGAGAAGTGACCCATTAAATACTTTCAAGTTGGGAGGGGGTTAGGGATAGCCTAAGTCTCTAAGGAATTTTGGAAGCAAGGTTTCCAGGACTTTGAGTGGACTAGCTATTGTTGGGAAAAGGTAATTTATTATTATCTGATAAAACCTTTGTCATGAGACCTTTTAGATGCATATCAGTGGGCCATATGCTTGGGGATGCCTGCCAACACAAATCTTGGGGAGTTTAGAGATGAAAGACGTTTCCAAAGGAATTTTTGTAGGTTAAAGTAGACTTAACAGGATCCTGGTGGTAGTGGTGGTGGGGTTGGTCAGGCTAGGATTGTCTTTTGCCCTTAGCAAAGCATTAAGGTAGAGGAGTCCCTAGATTCCTAGAGTCCCTAGAGGAATGTCACTCTGCCTGTTTCAAGGACTTATCAATGGGCTATAGGTAATAAGGAAATTTAATGATTTTTCTTCTGCCTTTGTTTCCCACATTAGCAACTGACTTCTCCATTGGCAAGATGGACACCCGCTATTTTATAGGGAGAGGATATGTGCAAGAGAGGAGACAGAGATTGCATGATCATAGTTGGGGGTTGGTATGTGGTCAGGCCATGAGTATGGGCAAGAAAGTGGCCTGTGGGGTGTGGTCTTCTACACATTCCATGGCTATCAGGGCATTTCTAGCCTGGTGGCTAAAATGTTCCAGTCATAGCAAAAACACTTTCAAAAATGCTTCAAATAAGTGAGATAAGAAATGAGAACAGTGGGTTTCAGTTAGAGCATGAGTTAATCAATCTTGTCTATTTTTGCTTTAGTTGTTGGGAGTTATAGTTGGGCAAGAGGACTCCCTGGCAGTATTATGTGAAAATAACTTAAAATACAAAAGACTTCACAAATATAAGATTTTATTGATTTATCATTCAGATAATAAGCCAGTTATCTAATTTGTTAAAGGACTTTGATTCTTTTCCTAACCTTTTGACATTGCTTTATGTAGTAGATATTGGAATGTTTTTATTAAAAAAATTTGTTTAAAAAGTAATCATTAATATAAAATTTATATAACCAAAAATACATTTGTTTGCAATGTATCAGAATATCAGAATAATATTTTGAACATGCCTGATCATATTTTCCTTTTCTTGTCTAAAAGTATGCAGTTAATTTTAAAAAATCAGTTGATGAGGACTCCCTTTTGACCAATCATTAATTCAGATCCTCTGAGTTCTCTTTTTGACTCTCTCTTGCGCTCTGTTTTAGACTCAGTCCAGTTTTAGCAAGAATTCTGCTACTGGGTGGTGTTATTAAAAATCCCCCACCCCTGACATTTTGATCAAATTCTTTACCCTATCCTTAGTAAATGACCACTCTTGATGATCTCTTTAAATTCCTTATCCTTTACCCTTGATAGCCTCTCATCCTTGCCTGCCTTCAGCAAAAATTCTGGCAAGTTAGTTTAGCCCTTGACATTGTCCCTTTATCCCTGGTATTTCTTCTTAGTAATTTTTTACCTATTGACCTCACCCTGCTCCTTGTCTATGTAGGGGCCAAGTGCAGGCTACTTCGAGATGGGCCACTTTGACATAAAGATTGTTTTGAGTTAAAAGTAATCAAAACCCAGTAGATGAAGAAAAAGCTCTATGCCTCCCTCTCTATTGTCTAAATTTACACTAGAAAGGAGAATCTCTACCAGGAAGAAAGCTCTTAACTGTGACTTTCCTTTACCAAAGGCACTAATCTGCATAATAGAGCAATCTTTGTTTTTCCAAACATCTCCTTTCACCTTCTTGTTTACGGTCTTCCCCTCCTTTGCATCCTAAGACTCTACGCCTTGTCTTAGTTCATATAAGCTTTATGTTGCCTCATTGTCTTTAGAATTTCCTGTCTGTATGAACTCCCTGCATGTATCCTATTAAATTTGATTTTCTTCTGTTAATCTGTCTCATGTCAATTTGATTCTAAGTCCAGCTAGAAGGACTATAGGGCAGAGGGAGTTCTTCGTCTCCAATAGCTATAAATCTCCACTTCTTGTCCTATACTGAGGTGTGCTTTATCTCTTTCCTCTATTATAAGACACCAGTGTAGTAGCCCTCCTTGAATAAAGTCTGCCTTACTGTCTTCAACAAATGTCTAAATAATTTTTTCTTTAACAGAGTACAAAATTATGAATAATGTAAACTGGGTACAAAAACTCAAAGTCGAATTGCTGAAGTAATTACTTATAGAAATCAGTAGCTCGGACCAATAGTAGGGGATATTTGCATTTTATTTATGGGTTGGGCAGTGGTTCTTTCAAAGGAAAAGTTGAAACAATGACTCTCATTGATCTTTGGTCCTGAAGCTGTAAAAGCAGGAACACAAATGCTGCTATTAACATAGCCTTGGGGAAGAAGGAAGAAAGAAACTAGTGTTGAGTTTCCAATATTGCTCTGTCTGCACTGATCTTGTGGAGATCGAGAAAAAAATGGAGGGGACAGTACAAATCTGCATTTCCCCCCCTACAGAATGCCACTCCTGCTATTTTCATTTGGCCCCAAGGTTTTGGAGAGATCGATACAGATTCTTTTCAGGGAAGGAAATAAGACAGGAACATGTGCCCTGGTGGAGCTGCTTAGAATATTGAATAGTTTTTGACATAGCTTGATGTAGAGGCAAAGTAATACTCTCCAAGGAGAGAATTGCTACTATAGTTTGAATCTCATGGGGGAAAAGAAACTAAATGAAAACTGGAAGGAGAATGAGTGGTGGTTTTTACTCCTCCCTACCTCTCAAATTCACAAATAGGATGGTGAGTTGAGAATATAGGAGCTCAAAAAGGGCACTTCACTCTGATGGAAACTGTTTTCTACCCCATCATCACTACAGCAGAGGGCAATGAAAATGCCTCTGCTTCTATTTTAAATCAGAATTCATTCTTTAGGGTAATATTTGCTTTTTTTCCTGTTTCATTCGATGGTTGCACTGCTGACATGGATTCACAATAGTTACTAAAATATTCACTGCAAAGAGCTGGTGTGAAACAGTCTCATACACTGCAACTCTTTTACTCTTCTGGATTAACCTTTCTCCAGCAATCACAGCATTGTAAACACCTCTCAGCATTAAATAAAAAACAGCAGTGTGCAGGTTTAAACGATTGCTTCAGCTTTTTTTCTGGCCTGATGCGTGACTTGTTTTATTTAGCAGTTTCTGCATTCCCCCACTGTTTAACAATCATGTGCAGCTGAAAGCTTTGCCTTTACTTTCTCTTCCTCGTTAAATGAGCTCCAAGATGAAATATTCACTCCTCCTGTTTTTCTCCTTAAAGGTCAAGACTTGAATCAGAATCAAATTTGGAAGGTCAGCATTCAAATATTACTGCCTTAGCTAGCCTAGTGCCAAAAAATCTTAGAGGACAGTTGCCTAGAAAGAGGCAAAAAATTAAGTCAAGATCGGTTAAAAAACTTGTATGTATTAATGCAACATTGTGGCTATGAATTTAAATTCATAAAAGTCAAGAAAGGAAAAATTATGGTCCTCCCAGTTATTGTTATTCGTTCCTTGCACACATGATAGTATTTTATGTACTATATTTGCTGTTATATTTATGTTCTTATATAGAATATGCCAAGTTATAGTTACTAGGGGAAGCATAACTTTTCATTTCTAACTTTCCTACATTCTAATTCTTTGGCACAATTAGCAGTAGTTCCTTTGCTTTCTCCTGATCTTATTTCTTTAAAAATATGGAAAAAAATGAGATGACTGTATCTCTGTGTTTTAATTGTTCACTGACATTTGACATCTGTTTATGTATGTATGGGTCAGGTTTCAAGGAGTATAGAAAATATTTTTATTTGAAAGAAGAGCTTTCTGCAGCTTGCAAATACTTTCTCAAAATCCAGCAATCCTTTTTGGAGGTTAAACTTGGTGTAGCTTTCCAAGGTCCTGAGCTCTATCCTATTCAAAGTTTTGTGTACTCTGTATTATACTTATATCAGCAGATTCTGTAAGATTCGAAATAAGAATATATAGTAAATACCAGGGTATAGGTCTGTGCAATTTCACAAGAGCAAATATTTCAAAGAAAATAACCTATTATTATTGTATTTCTCACAAGAAAAAGTGTTTTGGAATGGTTGATACAGGTAATCTAAGAGATCTGCTTTAATTAAACAGAGTCATTGATAGGTGCTTAGAGACAAAAGGTTTATTCAGATTCGCTATTCAGGCTATATTTTTTCAACTCGATTGAGCTGGTAGGGGAAAGAATTGTGGGGTCAGATGGATCTCGATTCAAATCTTAACTCTGATACTCAAAATGACTTATTTTGAATAACTGACTTAACCTCTCTCAGTCCTGATTTCCTGATTTTTAAACTGCTAATAATTACACCTCCTTCTAAGAGTGTACAAAGATTAAATGAGTAGTCTATGTCAATCACCTATCACAAGACACTTTCTCATAAATGTGTATCAGAGTGATTAGAAGCAGGGTTACGAAATCTAGCCTGCCCAGGTTTGAATTCAGGCAATACAACTCAGTTGTGTGACCCTGGGCAGGTTAGTTGACCTCTTGTTTCACTTTTCTTATCTGTAAAATAGGAAAGATCATAGTCCTTACATCATGAAATTCTTGTGAAAATTAAATGGGTTAACTTATATTAATTGCTTAGGACTCTGACTGACATATTTTAAGCACTATAACTCCATCAGTTAAACATACCATTGTTCCCTTCTAGATATTTAGTATTCTATGACTTCACAATTGGAACCAACTCAAGAGGTTTCTCCTTTTTTAGATATTTGCAGATTTCCCAAACTGCCTAATTTGTTTTTTAACATTTAGAATTTCCCCCATGATAAATAGTTCACTTTCAAGTTATTTCTAATTTTTTTTCTTTTTTAAAAGATTTTTATTTATTTATTTGACAGAGAGAGAGATCACAAGTAGACAGAGAGGCAGACAGGGAGAGAGGGAGAAGCAGGCTCTCTGCTGAGCAGAGAGCCGAATGCGGGGCTCGATCCCAGAACCCTGGGATCATGACCTGAGCTGAAGGCAGAGACCCAACCCACTGAGCCACCCAGGCGCCCCTCAAGTTATTTCTAATGTCTGGTAAAACTGATGGATATTTGTTTCTTGTTAAAGTTCTAAAAAAGCAAATTTTGCCTACTTAGTATTTATAGCTAGCTTAGTTTTGATGTCACTAGTCACTTATTTTAAACCATTTTTTCTTTTCATACCATTTAAGACTATTGTATTTACTATAGTTAAATTATAATTTAACTTCCTTAAATCATGACTTTGTATAATTTACTTTAAAAAAATGGCCCAAATTTTACATAAGATATGTTGATCTTTCAATTTCTTTGTTACCTTTCTTAGAAACAATATATAGATGTTCTTTATCACATGCATTAACCTTACAAATATTTCTCCCTTCTTTGCTTTTGATTTTGCACCTTCAACCAATACTTACTCTTCGTTCTAAGTACAATTTCTTTACTTTCCAAATTCATCTCTCTTAGCACTTGTCTTCCTTTAGGCCTCAAACATGCAAATTATTCATTTCTGCATACTTAAGGAACATTTTGATTTCCTTGGAGAAAATATACTTGATAGCTAAAACATTATTTACTTTCATTTATTATTTTATTTAATAAATATGAATTGAGCACCTATATTATGCCAGGAACTGGGGTTATTTAGAACATGTGCTAGGCTTTGAGATTCAGTAATTAAGAACAATGATCCTAACCCTTGCACGATACTATTAAAATGTCTCTATCAGTGCTCTTCAGCAGAAATATAAATGTGCCAAATGTGTAATTTAAAATTTTTTGTAGTTATACCAAAAATGTAAAAAAGGAAACAAGTGAAATTAATTTTAATAGTATATTTAGCACAATATGTTCAAAATTTTGTCATTTCAACATATAACGTATAAAAATCATTGAGATATTTTACATTCTTTTTTGTATACTAAATTTTTAACTTTTTCAGTTTTCTTGAGCATAATAGACAAATAAAACTGCAAGATATTTAATGTATACAACATGATGATTTGGTATACATGAATATTATGAAAGGATTTCCCCCATCAAGTTAATTAACACATTCATCACCTCAAATATTTGCCTTTTTTTTTTTTTTTTGGTGTGAATGCATACTAAGTCTTTAAAATCCAATGTGTATCATTCTCAATGAGCACATCTCAATTCTGACTAGCCGTATTTCTACTCTCAATAGACACGTGTGGCTGTTGGCTACCATAGTGAACAGTGCAGTCTCCTTTAAAACAGAAGGTTCTTATCAAACACTGTAACACAATGCAGGATTAAATAGAACCCATGCAATATAAGGAACATAGTTCCCTTGCCCTTAGTGAAATGGTTTTGGATATTTTCTCTAAATCAGTGCATGTTGGTATTCCCAACATAGCGATTAATATTGAGAACAAATTGTTTAAATCATTTATTTTGGCGAAGATGTTATAGTTAATTAACAAATTATAAAAGCATTTGTAATTGAGATAGTTTTGGGGATTGATGCATTTTTATCTCTGATGTACATTTTTTTCTTCTGGATTTTATAGAATGGCTGGATTTTAAATTTTAGGGTAGTATTAACTGAATTTGAAGTAAATTCCCAGAGTCTGAATTGCGATGATCCTATTTTTTTCTTAAAGAAAGTAAAATAGAAATACACAGGATCAAAGATAAAGTGAGAGACATTGGCATTGAAAGATGTTTCATCTTCAAGACACTCACATTTTTAACTAATCCAAGGGAGCTCTGAAATTCACCCATAAAAGCCTGACAGTAATAGCTTGGTCAGTGCTATATAGGAGCCCTGGAGGTGTTTCAGAACCCTGATTAGAATACTGTTTTAATTTCAAGGTGAATCATAGTCCCCATAGAAATCTACAAGTGTATATTGCAAATCAAGCATTTAAAAACCTTAAAAAGGGGACAAAAAAAAAAAAGGAATTAGGAAAATGGAATTTCCCAGTGAAGAACCAGTGACCTCAAGAGAGGCCAAGATAATGTGCATTGAAATAAATTAAGCAAACTTTTTCCTGAGTTTATTTCCTGCTTTGAGTAGTTAGCCCATATTTCCATTGCTGCTGCTCTTATGCAGAAAATAAGAATTAAAAACACACAACTAATTTAGTAAAATTCAAGTTATTTAGCTTGTCTCCTCTTCAGTAAAATGTTTTTCTTCAAACTGAAAGTGATCTCTTATTTCCCCTTTTTTGCCAATATTATTGTGTATTTACCTTGCTTGCAGTCACAGAGGTAGTTCCTTTTTGTACGTGTATCTCTAAGCCTGTTTTGGGAGCAGTGGGATGAAAAGAATTAGAAACACATGTGATTTCCTTAAGACATCAAATGCTCCATTTTCTTTGTTGATTGATGTAGCTGTTCTACAGTTTGGTGTAAAGGAAGGACCTGTCCCTAAAGAGTGCAAGATGATATCTGTACTGGTTTATGATAGTGTTTTTGCTTTTATTGTTGAGTGGAGGGGAGATACACTAAAATTTCCCTGAGGAAAAGTGTGCTATAAATCCATGATGGGGAAGGTAGGGGTCTGAAGGAGAGAAGCTCTTAAACCATCATTTTCACTCTGGCCATTACCCATAAGAAATGTGAAATAAAAAGAAGAAAACCAAGTGAAAATTAACTTTAAGTCATAGAAACTGACAAGAAGCTTCTGTGATTTAGAGTAGAGTCATGTCAAGCCCAGTGTTGAAATAAGAAACATGGAGGACAGGCATTTTTATGTTGTCTGTAATTGGACAAGTAAAAAAAATGATTTGTTGAAGGTGATGCTAATGACAACAAACCAATGTCAAACCGTGTGCTGGGAGGAACAAAAAGAAGATGGAAGGAACATATTGTGCCCAGCCTGAGTTTATAAGGAAAAAGATGTTGGGCCACAAGGAAAAATTCTTGTGACCACAAAAATGTAAATGTGGAGAATTATCTTTCTGGCTGAGTTTTTATTTTGATCAGTATCTCTTCTCTCTTGTGTAGGCTAAATGTGTTATGCTGCACTAAACACCCTCCTGGCTTGTCCTGCACTGCTGTTACAGGTGGTATTTAAAAACTACCTATTTTCAATTATGATAACATACACCTCGCAGTCCTGTTGGACTGGAGATAACTTTATGTTTCAAAAATAGACAAGCATTGTAGTGATAATTTTTTAGTAATCACTGGAGTCACATTTCATTTCCTACCCTCCCAGACATCCTCCATCTCTGGACCACATGCAGTATTGAAATAATCATGCACCTGTCTCTTTCACACGTGCCTTTGCTGCCAACTCCTGCCTCTTCCTGCCCATTCCGTTCCCTCCATGGCTTCACCTTGGGGAAGAATCCATGGCATTTTGGACTGAGTCCATGGCATTCAATTAGGACTGAACACTTTTCTCTGATCAATAACTAAAGAGCTTCTCTATTAAACAAACATGAAAATCAAACATAAAGAGAACAGAAGAAAACCCAAGAATATCTCATTTCTTATCAAATCTCTAACCTTAAACATTGAACATTAAAAAAATTCTCTTGTTTTTTTATCCATGATTGTCTAAGTGGCCCCATTTAAAATGTCCTGTCGTAGTGCCAGACTGTATGTTAGATAAGGCCTCTCTAATGGAGAAATATAGAAATTACATCCCAAGAAAGACTACAATTTGATACTGAGCAAGCTGGCTAATTCCATACAAGCAAGAATTGGAAGTCCTTACTGATATTTTCTAGAAAAATTATGTAATCATGGTTCATGCCATGAAAGGAAAAGAGGCACTGAGTGGGGAAAGTGCTGAGAAAACATTTAGAATTCTCCAGGAGGAGTTCTCATAAACGACACAGACAGTTGTTCTCAGAAAGGCATTCCTAATTTTTCTTTCAAAAAATAATGTTGATTACCTTTGTTGCATAAAAGTTAAATTTTTAATAATTGAAAATCATGGAAAATCTACATGCCTTATTTTAGGCAATTAACGATCTGCTTGCTTCCTTCTTTATTTTTTAAATTTTAAAATTTTTATTTTTTAAAAGATTTTATTTATTTATTTTCGAGAGAGAGAGAGCGAGCGAGCCATGTATCTGCACAAGCAGGGGTGGGTGTGGTGAGAGGAAGAGGGACAGGGAGAAGCAGACTCCCCTCTGAGCAGGGAGACTGAGAAGCTGGAGCTTGATCCCAGGATCCCAAGATCATGACCTGAGCTAAAGGCAGACGCTTAACTGACCGAGACATTAAGGCACCTCTGCTTCCTTCTTTTGATTTTAAAAATTATTTGTTTTCTGTATAAGAGGTAGTTATAAGCTTCAAAATTTAAAAATGTAAAGGATATTCATCGCAGATTTTCCCTTCCACTTCTGTCCCTCAGGTACAAAACTCTCAGTGCAACAAAATAAAATGACCAGTTTCTTGTTTGTCCTTTATTTATTCCTGGGTATCTTTTTCCTTATTTTTTTTATACAAATATATACATGCTATCACTGCATATACTATTCTATACTTTGCTTTTTTTTTTTTAACCTAATAGTATGTCTTAAAGCTCAATTTATCTTAATGTATAATCAACTTCTTCATTCTTTTTAAAATGACTACACAGTTTACTTTTGTGTGTATTCCTTAGTTTAGCAAATCCACCTATGTGAGTTCTTTAGGTTGTTTGCTCATTTTGCTCTTATAAAAAGTGTTGAAAACAATGAATGTCTTTTCTTAAATGTGTGAGTATATCTATAGGATATACTATTCTTAGAAGTGAGATATCTGGGCAGATAGACTTGTGAATTTGCTGGATATTGGCAAATTATTTTCCATAGAAGTTATGAAATCGTATACTTGTTGGTAATGTGTAAAAGTGTCTGTTGCTCTACACCTTCAGTACCTTATTAAACCTCTGGGTCCTTGCCAGTCTGATAATGGAATGCTGGAGTCTTGGTACCTTGTATTTCTCTTGCTGTGAATGAACTTGGGCATTATTTCATTTGTTTCAGATGCATATTTATTTTTTTAAAGACAACTCTGTGCTCACATTCTCTGCCATTTTTCTAACGTGCTATCAGACTTTAAAAGTGATTTATAGAAACTCTTTATATATTAAACAGGAGAGAAGTGTTTTATGACACATGATTTTGGTTTTCCTCCAATTTGTCATGTGTTTTGACTTTGGTGAATTTTGGTATGCAGAAATGTTTGATATGTATGTAGCTAAATTTATCCATTTTCTAATCCTAGGACCTCTGAGTTTTAAAATCATGATTAGGAAAACCTTCCACCTCTGAAATTATGATAAATTCTCCAAAGATATCTTCTAATACTTTTATAGTTATTTCCCCACTTTGGGAAGCCCCCTCCCCTACCCAATCATCCTAAAGGTGGGTGAGGTACAAATATCAAAAGGGAAAATGAGGCTCTTCTGGTTTAGAAACAATTGAAAACAGACACTCATGCCTGGTTCTAAAAGGTTTCTCCTTGAATCCATTTTCAGGGGTTATCTGGTGTGAACTGGGTCCTGCCCCTGCTTTCCTCACCTACGGCTCTTGAAATGGAAGGCATCAGAAGTTGACAAAGATGTTATGCATGTATAATTGAGGATAATGTCTCCCTCCTGCCCACGGATATTACTAAAAGGAGAACTTAATATTAGTTTGTGCAGTGCTGTAGAAAGCAATTGGAGGCACATACACTGTGGAATAGATCTGATATCATTAACTTTAAGGTTAAATGCCTTCTCAGTGAGTTACCTGTGCAAGTAAATTAAATCAAACATTTAATGTTAGCTATGCAGGTTACTTCATTTATGAAGGTTAAATAGCTGAATTTCAATATAATTTTTTAGCTTTGCAATAGTGGAGATCTGGAAAGAGTTCCTATTGTATATACCTTTCTAAATTGCTTAAGGAAAGCATCTATACATACTAATGACTTATTTTCTCACCTTTTCAATGTGGTAATGAAATACCTGCAGGTGGTATATAATACAAATTAGCTACTTATTTGATTAGTTAAAAGAAACACAAAACAAAGCATAATAATCCTCCTTTGTAACTATGATAGTGATGTAGTTGATAAAAGAAATCTTAAATACTGATTGCCTAAAGAATACCAAAAAGATTTAAATTATTTTTTTTTTCTAAAAAGTAAGAAGATTCTTTTCAGAGCTTGGGATATTTTTATTTTAATCAGTGTCAAATACTTACATTATTTAAGATTGCATAGCCATTATTAATATGTGATACATTGCAATCCAAAGTTGCCATTTTTATTATAGCAATTTTTATTATAGCTACTATTATTAATAGTACACTTTTCTCATACCACACTGAATGAAATGCAGAGACCTCTTCTGGCAAAGCATTTCTGGTTCAATAAGGAAAATGAGGGACACCTGGATGGCTCAGTGGGTTAAGTGTCTGACTTTGGCTCAGGTCATGATCCCAGGGTTGTGGGATCCAGGCCAGCATGAGGCTCCTTTCTCAGTGGAGAGTCTGCTTCTCTCTCTCCCTCTCCCTCTGCCCCTTTCCTGCTCATGCTCTCTCTCTTTCTCTCTCAAATTAATAAATAAAATCTTAAAAAAAAAAAAAAAAAGAATTGGTGCCTAGGTGGTGCAGTCGGTTAGGCGACGGACTCTTGGTTTCTACTCAGGTCCAGATCTCAGGGTGGTGAGATCGAGCCTCACATCAGGCTCTGCGCTTGGTGCAGAGTCTGCTTGAGAGTCTTTCTCCCTCTCCCTCTGCCCCTCCTGCTCGTGGTTGCTTGCTCTTTCTCTCAAATAAATAAGTAAATCTTAATAAAAATTAAAAATAAAGAAAATAAAATGTCATCACAGATCACAGTCTCCCAAATCAGCCCATCTTTCTCTCTGTCTCTCTGAGTGGAATCCCAATGGATTAGTGAAAACGCTTATATAGGGAGGATAATTTAGGTAGCACTTAACCTGAAAAGGGACCTCTCTTTACCATGGAGCACTTGTTAAGCTCTTCCAGATTAAAAGAAATAGAGATATGCATTCTTTTTAGTTATTTATTTTTTACAATGGGTTCAAATTTCCTACATAGGAAATCTGAAATATTGTACATGGTTCAGAGAGAGATTGGACTATTCTCTGGGGATTGGCAGGTCAATAGTGATGTAATGTCATTCTAACATCCAGATGAGAGAAGCAAGGGAAGCAACAGCCTCCCCATAGGAGGCTGTTGTGACAGTTCTAAGAAGTGGTGACAGAGGCTCGGGCCAGGATGGTGACTGTGGGAGAGAGAAATCACAAGAATCAAGACAAGGGAGCAGGCTGTGGTCTTGACTAGAAAGAACTAGAAGATGTCATGGCTTATTCAATGTACTAACATGCTAACATAACCTCAGTGTCTACTAAGCGGTAAATAATGACTTATAAGCTCCCAGTGAGCATTGTACTTAGGACAAGAAATCTAAGTACAATATTTATTATTTACTAGCTATAGAAATTAGCTTTACTACATGAGGTCTGTATACTATGATTTTCACCCATAACCACAGAGTTTACATTTTGGTATTATTCACAAGTGAAATGGATTTCAAAGCTTAAGGTTTCCTTAGAGGCTTGTAGAAGAGAGTTGGAAAGATGTAGAAAGTGGGGTGGGAACAATTGTGCAAAATTTTTCACTGTACAAATATTGCAGAATGAATGTTAATCTGAATAAATATTTCATAGATTCAATCTTGCTCTGCAAAGCCTAATCTTATGTGTAGAAAAGTTTGGTATCACACATAAAACAGATGTAGTCCTGTTCCCTGTATTGCTTATAGATGGTTGTAAGCACAGATCTTTAATTTCCTGATATTTCAGTGTGTATCTTTCCTTTACTGCCTTGCTTCATGTAAGTGAGTGATTTAATTCTAGAGCTCCTCAAAGGAAAAGTCCTTTAAAATACCAAGTTATAACCACTACAGAGTTCAACTGAATGGTCCTTAAAAATAATAGCCAACAGCAAGAATTTATTGTTAGAAGAGAAGAAATGAAATGGAGTGAAGTCTCTAAATTTACTGCATTAAAATGAAATCTATCTTCCATAGCCCTCTTTTTAAATTTAATGGTTAATCAACTATTAACATTTTCTAGTTATTTTATGTTATGCGTGTACTTTACTGCCACATGTTTCAGAATTATAAAATAAGCATATAAATAACTTCTAATGTGAGCAAAAACCTTTTATTAGATTAGCTGATGACAGGAATGAGTTTTCTTAAAAGGGCAAAGGAGTTATATGAATTTTATGTGACTTAATCAGCCAGATTTCTAGGTGTGATTTTTAAGATGCATTGTCATCATTCCAGCTGAATTTAATTCTAACTCCACTGTTATCAAGGAGATGGAGGGGAAGGAAAACTTTCTCTTCCTCCCTTCTAAGTATTTTGGCTAGTCTAGTAATCAAATTGACATAACACAGATTAACATGAGATAAGCAAACAAAAGTTTGATAATATGTATACCTCCCATATACATGGGAGACACTCAGGAAAACTGAGTTAAGGTTCTGAAATGGGCCAAAGGGATTACCTTAAATACCATCTTCACCTAAGGACAAAAGAAGATGTTGGGGCTGGGAGATCAGTTATGCGAGGTTACCAGAAAAAGCATGGTAAACAAGAGTCATGTTTTTATGTGAATTTAAGTCCCTGTCTTGTCTACTGATAATGATTTCTAGAGATTTAGAGTCACTCTTCTCTTCCAAAGAGGAGGGCACCTTGTGTAAATTTACATGTCTCTTACAAAAGGGTAACTTCCACAAAGTTTTGAGCTACACCTGTATCTGCTGTTTCTTAAAAATAACCAGCTCAGGGGCGCCTGGGTGGCTCAGTGGGTTAAGCCACTGCCTTCAGCTCGGGTCATGATCTCAGGGTCCTGGGATTGAGCCCGCATCCAGCTCTGCTCAGCAGAAAGTCTGCTTCTCTCTCTCTCTCTCTGCCTGCCTCTCTGCCTACTTGTGGTCTCTGTCAAAAAAATAAATAAAATCTTTAATTAAAAAAAATAACCTAGGGACGCCTGGGTGGCTCAGTTGGTTGGACGACTGCCTTCGGCTCAGGTCATGATCCCGGAGTCCCGGGATCGAGTCCCGCATCGGGCTCCCAGCTCCATGGGGAGTCTGCTTCTCCCTCTGACCTTCTCCTCGTTCATGCTCTCTCTCACTGCCTCTCTCTCAAATAAATAAATAAAATATTAAAAAAAAAATAACCAGCTCAAAATAATCAATTGCCAAAGAGGCAATTGGGGTAGTATATTTTGCTCCCCATTAGTATCTTCTTTTCTCTTACAAAAATGACTTGGAACGGTAATGCAGGATAGCCGAAAGAAGAAGGCAGGCGTGTACAACGGACCCTGATCCTAAAAGGAAACCACCCTTAAAAGGATTTTACATCATCCTGGAAGGAGCCCTCCACCCTCTCCCTTCTGATAGGCAGATGACAAAAACCTGATTGGAGGATGGGTGCCTAGAGGGTTAATCAGATTAAAACAGCCCATCAACAAGCCCATAAAAATCCCTAGACTTAGAAACTCTGGTGGCAACCCTCTTAGATGCCCTCCCTATTTGGGAACTTTATACTATCACTTAATGAACTTTGCTTTGCAGTTCACCACTCTTCATTCATCTGGTCTACCTCTTCATTTTTCATAGTGGTGTGACCAAGAACATGGGCACTAAAGGAAAAGAAATCCTGTAAGAGCAGTAGTGCTGCAGCAAACCAAAGTGGTCAAGTCAGATTCATCCTTAGAGACAAAAGCAGCCTATAAACCCTCCTCCCCCACAAAAACAAAAATAAAAACAAAAACAAAAAACAGGGAGAGAAAGAGATAGAGACAGAGAAATGCTTTTGCTTTGATTCCTTTCCTGGCCTTGGATCTTATTCTTTATGAGATTTGGTTAAACTAAGTCCTCTTATAAAAATTTCTTTTATAATTCTTCCTTTGTGATTCAGCTAATTTGAGTGGATTTCTCTTCCTCACAACCAAGAAAAAACTTGACTAAGACTAAGGGAATGATGACAGAGTGGTTAGCATCACTTTTCTTCTCATTCCTCCCTTATTAAGTAAAGTCAAGCATGCAACAGTAAGAGAACTGACATATCATTTTAGGATTATATTGAGGAGTTTTAATATTGACAAAGACTCTCTCCTTTGACCAAACTTGTGTCAAGCTTCTCTGAGCCCTCTTTTGGCTAAGTTCTCATCTTGGGCCTGTCCTTGGCTCACTTGGTCTGGTTTTGGCAAGATTCCAGTTAAATCAATTTATCAAATTCCTCAACCTCTGTATTTGGTCAAATTTCTCTTCCCCCACCCTCCATGTCTTACCACCTTGACCAGCCTTCAGCAAGAATCCTGTTGAGTCAGATTACCCACAGTCCCCCTTGTCATAATGTTTCTTCTCAGTAATTTTGCATCCCCTGACTCCACCCTTCTCCTGGGCTGTAAATCTCCTATTCTCTTTGTTTCATTTGAAGTTAAGCTCAGTCTCTGTCCCCTACTGCAGAACTTCCATTGCAGTATTCCCTCTTGAGTAAAGTCTTCCTTAAAATTTTTTTTGAAGGTTTATTAATTTGAGAGAGAGAACACATGAGGAAGAGAGAATTTCAAGGAGACTCGCTGCTGAGCTGGAATCTGATGCCGGGTTCAATCTCAAGAACTGAGATCATGAACTGAGCTGAATTCAAGAGTCAAACAATTAACCAACTTAGCCATCCAGGTGCCCCTTCATTACTGTCTTTAACAAGTATCTGAATAACTTTAACAGTAGATCTAGAAGGAATTGTAAAAAAGTGACATGACTGGAGCTATTTTAAAATGGAGTCTGAGTGGCCGCTGGAGAGAAACGACTTTACTTGCCTTTGTTTGAATCACACCAAAACCTTAGGACTGGGCAAAGTGGCAATTGTTTTAAGCAATTGCTTGAGAAGTCAGCAAGAGAAAGGACATCCTGATAAGACTGACAGCTGCGCACTTTCTGAGATAAAATCAGCAGTCCATCAATGTATAACTGTGGTGCTTCTCCTGGTAGGATGGGGGCCCCCAAATGTGGGGCAACGATCTGGTGGAAGCCAATGGTTCAGCAGTGAAAGAATTCATCTTAAGCAGAACAAAAGAGATAAAAGTTTATTGAGTACACCATAGGGGAGTGGTGGGCAGGACTGCAGAGGAGAGGCTGTCTGCGAGAAGGAGAGGGCCAGGGATGTATTTTAAAAGGGGAAGTGAGGAAGTATGGGGCCATATGGAGTTTTCCTTTTTTGGGAACTCTACCTGGTTGTAAGTAGTCCATTGGTCAGTTAGGGCCAGTGGATATTTTGAGGTGCGTTGTCTGTTGGGCCCATCCTTATCCACCCAGGTGATCACTCTGGGCTCTTTCTACATTCCATCGCTACCCAGAGTAGCTTAGTTCATTAAAATATCCACAGAAAACTATTTTCCACCCTCTCGATCCATGTGATTGCCCTCTTTTTACTCTTCCTCATAAAAACCCTCTGCTTTTACCCTACAAGTGAGATACTATTTGGGTTTCTCCCTGAATCTTTGCTCCCCAAATTGCAATTTTTAATCCAAAATAAAATCCTTGTTTGCCTTGAAAGGTCCCCCAATAATGGGTCAATGATTAAAGGAGTGAGACTTATACAAAACGAAGGTCAAGCAAAACTTTTTTTCATGCCAAGCATCAAGAATCAAACCGAACGTTCGAGGCCGCACCTCTTATAGAGAGGGCGACCCCTCTCTGCTTCACAGACTAGATTTTAAGGCCAAAGGCCATGTGGTTGGGCCTGGCCATGCACAACTGGCCAATGAAATTGTAACACACAGAGAAAGCTGCACAGTCATGCTAGGTCACACATAAGTGACCAATTGAATTACAATTTACCCTAGTAGATATTTGTACCAGCCTATCACCTTGGTCACAATTGGTGCCCAAAAGGTGCCCAAAGGGCGGGGCCCATACTCCTTGGTAACTAGGGAGACAGTATGTGCCGCCCCCCCCCCCCCATTGGATACCTCCACCTGGCCTGACCCACCCTTGTATTTGGGCTTTGTTACCTGGGACTGGTTTCCCTGACTTGTTTTTAAGTAAGTCCCCTGGGGGAAGCGGGGGAGGGACAGTTTAAGTTTTAAACAACAAAGTTATTCTTTAACCGGATGGAAGGGCTTTGGCTAAATAGGTCCTTACAGCCTCTCTTTGCGGCTCTTGATTTTCAGGTTAACAGACTCTACCCATTTTAAGCTTCTTCATGAAGAGAGCATTTTAAAGAAGTGAGGTTCTAGCAGATGTCTGAGAAGGAGGGCTTGACCCTTTGAGAATTAATTTTTGTTACATACGAAGGGGTGACACATTTAGTGTTGAAACACAGGTAAGACAAGGAGGCAGAACATGAATAAATAGGAGCAGTTGATGGTTAAGGTTAGGAATCTCTTATCACAACCTAATAGAAAACTTGGTAACCTCTAAATTAATTTTTGAATGTAATTAAAATTTATCAAAAGAGCAACTGAGCCCCTACAACACTGTATCACTGAATCTTTTCTGAGCCTTCCTTGAGTAACCAGAATCAGGATTTGGCTAGGCTGTGACACATGTCAGAAATTCTGTGAGAGATGTAGTTTTCCTTCTATTTTAGGCTGTGGTATTAAAATCCAAAACATTGTTGGGATGGTATTTTGTGCTTATTATCCCCCCAAATGATGCTAAAGCGAATTCATTAATTTTTAATCTGAAAACACTTTAATTAATTCAAAATGTGAAAGGTTAGTTTGAAAATAAGGTATGATACAAAGGGGATGGCAGGCACCCTGGCGTGCAGCAGATTGGCTCTGATCTTTTGCAATCCAAGTGAGAGGTTGTTGTTCTGTTATGGATGAAAGGCTCATTATCTCGAAGATAATTGCCCAGATGCCATACCAGTGAGGTCACACTAAACAGAGCTGTGGTTTCTGAACCAAATACTTGAGCTAATTAACAGTTAAAGGTGTAGGAAACCATTTTTAATGTACTGTAGAGAACAACCAATAAATACTTTAACTAAAAGGTTTAACTGTTTATGGACACTGGATGGAACTACATCGATAACTTGCAATAATTAGGAGGAAAGGAAATTTTTTTTCTTCAGTCTAGTCCGTAGTTACATTTTCTATGTTGCTCAAGTTTTGTTTGACATTTCTCCAAATTTGCAAATAATTCCATTAACTTTTAAAGAAAGTCATGCAGAGTAAGAGGATGAGTAGTAAAATATTTTAAATCCTTTAAATTCTATTTTACATTTTTGAGCTAAGCCTTTAGATTTCAAGGTCTGTGAATTTAGTTGAGATATTGAAGCCCTAGACATTGAAATTTTCTGGAAAATATGCTTATGGAAAACTGCAATGCAGAGAGTAAAGGCAGGGCTGGAAAACAACAACAACAACAACAAATGTAACTAAGAATCTGACCTCTTAGTTTTGTCTCTCACTCTTCAATAAGGACTCTGCAGGTGGTGCTATCTGAATCAAAGGTGAATTTTACAGTTAGTCATATGATCTTTTTCTATTAGAAAAATTATTAACACTTTAAATGAAAATCAAGCAAATTTCATGTGGATTATATGATGTCTGATAAAGATCAAGGATGACCATTTTCATGATTTCGTCTATATTTTTATCCTCTTCCATCCTTGCACAAATTTGTGGAATTGCCAATTAAGAGCCACAATAGCTGGGGGAAAAAAGTGTGACATTTTAAGCATTTGTAGAGAGACAGGGGAGGAAACATTCCAAGGTCTGGTGCAGGATGTGGCATAAACTGGGACACAGAATGAGAGACATTAGCATCACAGAACCAGCGCAGTGAAAGAGCAGGTTCCAAACAGAAACTGTTCTTCAAGCTATGACTGGCTTAAGGCTTTATCGATTCTTCCTTTGTGATATGGGTTAGAACTTCAATACTGGAATTGCAGAAGATTTCTATAGTTTATTTACATAGATTAATTGTAAATGATGCTTTTATGAAATATAGATTTAGTTATCAGCCACACCTGAGTTGTGTTTTTGAGGAGCTGGAGTGTAATCTCTCTCCTCCATGCCTCGTGTCCTCTCCATTTGGACAATGGACACCAACCCTTGTGACACAGGGAATCAGTAACTGCTCCACTGTCATGGCCACAGTGACTAATTCTGGGATGTGTTAAACTATTTCTTTTTCTTTTTGAATGAAAGTGGTAGAGAATGATCTATTTTCTCTTTTTTGTAGAATCATACATTTTTGCCTACAGAACTGCCTTTTGCAATGTCACATTTCACAAGAAGGCCTGAGAGAGAGCCACTGATGCCCTGGGGAAAGACAAGACTGAGAGAGTCTCTTGAGTCCTGAGGGTTGCTCTGCAGAGCTTCTCATTCTGTGGCTGCCACAGGAGTGGTGGGGATCAGGACATGCTACCCCCAAATCTGGCAATGTTGCCTATTGAGTATATCAAGCTGAAGGAACTGAGAAACAGCATGCACGGGAAGGACCTTCTGATCTTTCCCTGAAGGTCATAAAACCTTCCTGAGGGAGGTGCCCTCCCTATACTGAGAGGAAAAGAGCATCCTTATCTTTGAGGAAGAGAAGGTACACAGAGAGGGATCTGAATGGACAGGCCTTGCTAAGTTTCCTTCAGTTTATGCACTTAGTTCCTCTTTGCCCTATCATACCTTTCCACTCTTCATCAAACCCAGCATAAAAACACCGTGATTTAACCTCTCTTTAGGTTTTCATTTCCTTATGAAGGCTCTGATGTTGTGTAAAATTTAGATTAAATAAATTTGCATTCTTTTCTTTTGTGAATCTGCCTTTTGTTCTGGGGTTCCCAGTTGAGAATTTAAAAAGGTAGAGGAAAAAAAGATAGTTTCCTTTCCTTAGAGGAGCTTTGTGATCCCCTCCCTCTTCCCCTCTTCATTTTAAGGGTTTTTTCCTGGGCTTCCATCAGCGGCAAATTACTAAGGTAAATCACCCAATGTCTTGCTTCAGGAAAGACACAGAACCCATTCAAAGGGAACCTCTCAACTTGTTGCTACTGTCTGCACCTGGAACCATCTTGCTTTCTTCTGAGTCAGAAGATGAAGTGTCCCTTCTCAAATATGATAGCCTCTGCCTTGTCTCAAGACCTTCACATGCTTTTCCTTCTGCCCATGGTGGCTATCTTCCACTCAGCTCCCTTTCATCCTTCAAGCTTAATGTTAGCTCCTCAGAGAAGTCTGAACCACTGAATCAAAGTGCTTCATCCCTGTATTATCATCTTACCACTTACGGTTTCATCTTTCATAGTGCTTTTCCCAAATGTGATTATGTTTTCACTTGTTGGCTAATTTTTTGTCGGTATCCTTTATTACAGTATAAACTTCACAAGAGCAAAGACCGTGTATTTATCAGTTATTCTAGTGCCTTAGCTGTTTTAAATGCATTGAATAAATTAACGAATAAAAATATCCTTTTTGGGCTAGTATCCAAAATCTATAAAGAACGTATAAAACTTGGGATGCCTGAGTGGCTCAGTGGGTTAAGCCACTGCCTTTGGCTCAGGTCATGACCTAGGGTCCTGGGATTGAGTCCTGCATCGGACTCCTTGCTTGGCGGTGAAGCCTGCTTCTCTCTCTGCCTCTGCCTGACACTCTGCCTGCTTGTGCGCACTCTCTTTCTCTCTGACAAATAAATAAATAAAATCTTAAAAAAAAGAACATATAAAACTCAACACTCAAAGAATAACTAATCTAATCAAGAAATGGGTGGAAGACATGAAAAGATATTTCTCCAAAGAAGACATCCAAATGGCCAACAGACACATGAAAAAATGCTCAGTGTCACTTGGCATCAGGGGAATACAAATCAAAACCACATGGAGATACCACCTCACACAGGTCAGAATAGCTAAAATTAACAAGTCAGTAAGTGACAGATGCTGGCGAGGATGTGGAGAAAGGGGAACCCTCTTATACTATTGGTGGGAATGCAAGCTCGTTTAGCCAGTCTGAAAGACAGTATGGTGGTTCCACAAAAAGTTGAAAATAAACCTATCCTATGACCCAGCAATTACACTACAGGGTATTTACCTCAAAGATACAAGTGTAGTGATCCAAAGGGGCACCTACACCCCAGTATTTAGAGCAGCAATATCCATAATAGCCAAACCATGGACAGAGCCCAGTGTCCACTGACAGATGAATGGATAAAGAAGATGTGAGATACACACACACACACATACACACACACTCACACACACAATGGAGTACTACTCAGCCATCAGAAAAAAGAAATCCTGCCATTTGCAATGATGTGGATGGAAATAGAAGGTGTTATGCTAAGTGAAATAAGTCAATCAGAGAAAGAAAATTATCATATGATCTCACTGATATGTGGAATTTAAGAAAAAAAAACAGAGGATCATAGAGGAAGAAAGGATGAAATAAAATAAGATGAAATTAGAGAGGGAGACAGACCGTAAGAGACTCCTAATCATAGGAAACAAATTGAGGGTTACTGGAGGAGTGGGAAGTGGGAGGATGGGGTAACTGGGTGATGGACATTAAGGAGGGCACGTGATGTAATGAGCACTGGGTGATATAAAAGACTGATGAACCAATAATACCTCTGAAACCAATAATACATTATATGTTAATTAATTGAATTTAAATTTGGATGGAATGGAAATGGAAATGGAAAATGGAAAAAATAAAAAATAAAAAATAGAAATATAAGAAAACCCAAAACAAAGCAAATTGGTTATACCATTTTACACTCTCATCAGTAACATATGAGATTTTCAGATGCTCCATATTCACACCTTACTTGATATTGATGAAGTTCTTGAATATAGGTGAGATTCAGTGGGGTGGAGTCTGGAGCCGATGATGAAGAAAGAATTCTTGAGACATCTTTGGTGCCAAATGGTGGTTTATTAAAGCATGGGGACAGGACCCATGGGCAGGAAGAGCTGCTGCCCTGGGGTTGTGAGGGGTGGCAGTTTATGTACAATGGGGTTGGGAGAGGTAAGGAAAAGGGAGGTTTCAATAGAACTTTCATATGCTAAAGAAGACCTACAAGATAGTGGATACCAGAGGCCTTGCTAAGATCATTTTTTTTTTTTCCTTTATAGCAAGCTATTACCATTAAGGTAGTTGGGAGATTCCTAAAGAATGTCACATATGTCCCACCCAGGAGAGGGGGTGGGGGAAGTTTGCAGAGTGTCAGCTTTTGCTTTGTCCTCAGCCAGCCTTTTGTTCCCTCATCAATATCATCACTATTTTAAAATTTCAGTCATTCTAGTAGGTATGTGATAGTACCTAATTCTGGTTATAATTTGCATATACCTGTTGTATCAATCTGATGATTGAATATCTTGTTATGTGCTTATTGTTATTCTTTGAGTCTACTTAGTTCCATTTGTGTATATATCTTTCCTTATTGTAATATCACATTGTATTGATTACTGTACTTGTAATAATCTTGTACTTATAATAAATCTTCCAGTTAAAAAAAAGAAAAATATGCCCTTTATTTTTTAAGTAGGGTAAATTATGATCATGATTTTATTCCCTAAAAGGGGCAAATTGGAGAAAGATACTTATGGGATTGACACATCTGATTGGTTATCAAGTTCGTATTATTTTCCAACCTTTTTGTAAATAGAACCTTGAGATTTTTCAGATACTAGACCTCCATTTGCTTGGGCAAGGAGGAGAACCATCCCTAGCACCAAGTGTCATCATGATCAGTAAAATATAATCCTGATAATTCCATTCCCTTTGCCAATGATTCATTAAGGAATGGGCATTAATAAGCATGCCAGCATACTCTGAGAAAGTTTTCCTCTCTCTTAAGAAAAGGGGCCCAAGCTGATTAAAAAAAAAAAAATTAAAGAAGACAATTAGGTGATACCAAAAAGTTTACTTACTTAAAGTTTTCTGAAGAAAACATTCTTTGTTTAGAGAACTGCAACATGGGGTGGGAAGCAGGAAGCCTTTATAGGATAAAGAAAAACAGAACATATCTGACTGTCAAACTTGTTTGGGGTGAGGAGAAAGAAAACAAGTATAGAACCAGAGTTGGCTTGGTGTTTAGGGGTTGGTTGCCTGGATATATTGCATTTCTGGCCTAGTGGAGAATTTACAGGGACATAAAAGTTATCTTAGTTCCAGGCAGAGGCGGCCCTATCTCAGGCCAAGAAAGTTATTTCAAAGAAAAGGAACTACTCTCTTCTCTCTTCTGGACTTTGCAGATTGAGGGTATGATGTCTAGAGCTTCTGAAGCCATTTGGGGACTTTCAGATCAATAGCCACCAGGCTAAGGGTAGCAGAGGGGAAATAAGGAAAGAATCACCATAGCATCCACCCTCAGAAACACTGCTTCCAATTTCTTGTTACATGAAATAATAAAATTGATTTATTTTTAAAAGGAATACATCTTCTGTTACTTGCAGTCCAAACTACTACTCTTACAGAATCGTTTCTTAATAAGGGACATAATAGGCCTAGTGATGCATATAGGGATAGAATTATACATTTATATTTTGTTAGAAAAAGATTAGTAAATAAAGCCTAACCAGTTATCAGATACAATGAGACTTCGAGTACTTTTTTTTTCTTAAAGATTTTATTTATTTATTTGACAGACAGAGATCACAAGTAGGCAGAGAGGCAGACAGAGAGAGAGGAGGAAGCAGGCTCCCCGCCGAGCAGAGAGCCCGACGCGGGGCTCGATCCCAGGACCCTGGGACCATGACCTGAGCAGAAGGCAGAGGCTTTAACCCACTGAGCCACCCAGGCGCCCCCTTTGAGTACTTTTGATTGGGTTGAGACAAATGTCCCCAAATGCTGATGAGGTATGGAGAACTTCTGATCAATATTATAGATAAGATGGATTAGGAGGGGTATTCAATGAGACAATGTAATTTAAGAAAATGCTTTCTGCTGACCTAGTACATTTAGTGATAAAAAAATGAACACCTACTATAAAGAACACTGGAGAATTGATATGAGTGCTATGATAGTTCTAAAACTGAGATATACTTGCAGTGCTTTGCTGGCCCAGTCAGTAGAGCATGATTTACTCTTGATCTCTGGGATGTGAGCTCAAGCTCCACACTGGGTGTAGAGATTACTTAAAAAAAAAAAAAAGGCAAAAAAGCACAAATGCTATTATCCCCAGCATAAATAAAATAAAACTGAGACACATTCAAGAAAGAATTTTTTAAAACAATTATATCTAACTATACTGAGGAGATAAAGAGGTTCTTAGTGATGAAGTTCTAGAACCTAGGTGAGGTTTGGTGGGCTGAGGTCCGGAGCCGATGACCAAGAAAGAATTCTTGAGACATCTTTGGTGCAAAATGGTGGTTTATTAAAGCACAGGGACAGGACCCGTGGGCAGGAAGAGCTGCTGCCCCGGGTGGTGAGGGATGGCAGGTTTTGTACCTTGCGACTGGGGGGAAGGGGAGGGGAAGGGAGGTTTCCATGGAACTTTCATATGCTAAAGAGGGCCTACAAGGTGCGGGGAGACCACTGTTGTCTTTTAGCAAGCCATTAATATCAAGATAGTTGGGAGATTCCTGTCTTGCAGGATTGTGATCTCTGCAAGTTAACTATTTGTCTCTTATGGCGGTCAGGGGTGCCTGAGGAATGTTACACATATTACCGAGGGGAGAGGGTGGAGAGGGGGTGCAAGGTGCCAGCTTCTGCTTTGTCCTCAGCCAGCCTCCTGCTCCCTCATCATTAGTATTTATGAATCAGTAAATGTGCTGGTTTCCTCTCTCAGATCTATCAAATAGAAGAAAAGTATTCACTATTGAATTTAAAGATATTTATTTATTGATTTTATTTTATTTTTTAAGTTTAAAAAAAAAAACTTTTTTTAATTAGTAAGGTTTCACATTATGAAAAGAGTCCTGCAAACAAACAATGGAAAAACTGTGTGGAGAAAGAGTAGGTCCTTTTCCTAACTTACAACACAGCCTCACTCCTCATTGGCAATAATTCTTTTTTTTCACCCCACCTTGAATCTCTTATAAACAGCCTGGATGGATGAATGAGTAGCTTATGTTCTATTCAAGCAAATATTTATCAAGCACTTCATATGTGTTAGGCATTATGCTTGGTTCTGGGAATGCTATGATAAAGGCCACTTAAGAATATGCCCTCAATGAATTTCTGGGGCAAGTGGGAAAAGAGGGATATTAATTAAGTGAGCATTCTCCTGAGCGTGGTAAGTGTTGTGATAGGGGAAGTACAGGTGCTGGTGAGCACCAGCAGTGGTCCCTAACTTTACTTAGAGGGTTGTAAAGGGCCTCTCTTAGGGAAATGATATGTACACTAAAACCTGGGGAAGAAAGGCAGTGGACTTAGAGTCTGTCAACTATTTTAGGCTTTGGAGGCAGATATGAAACAATGTGGTCATATTTAAGTAGTTTCTGTGATTTATCATTTATTTCTATCAAATATATCTGAGCACATTTAGCATTATTAGGCTTTGAAGTGATTTAGCTTTTTTTTTTTTTTTTAGCCTTAAACTTTCAAAAGTGAAAATTTTAATTTGTGGTTAAAAATAAATAGCTGGAAAAAGCTTAATCAAGATAAATAAATGTGTGGCATTTAAAATGCGAAGAAATAATGCAAAATGAAAGACCAGTTGAACTCTAGGTACAGTATGAAGGATTTAAATGGAATATTACTATTATTATTATTGTTTAAAGATTTTATTTATTTATTTGACAGATCACAAGTAGGCAGAGAGGCAGACAGAGAAAGAGAGGGGAGGAAGCTTCCCTGCTGAGCAGAGAGCCCCGATGTGGGACTGGATCCCAGGACCCTGAGATCATGACCTGAGCTGAAGGCAAGAGGCTTTAACCCACTGAGCCAACCAGGCACCCCTTAGATGGAATATTATTGAGAACCACCAGGAAGACGTTCTTAAATCATTTGTTCAGTCAATGTTATTGAAGGCCTACCGTAGGCCAGGTATATGTGAGGAATTTAAGATTTGTTGCTGATTTCTCCTTATTCTTTGAGAATCTTACCCACTGTTAAAGCTTACCCACTGTTAAATTCTTTCATGTCCCTCATAAAATGTGGGTTTGACTAGGATTTTTTAGAGAGCAAGATCTAGACTTTTTGTCACAACGGCCAAGGGCAATCACAGAAGTGCTGAATGTTTAGCTGAAGAACAAGATATTTATGAGGGTGGCTAAGTGCTTTGTTTTGATGGTGAAGTGTATTGGGTTGTAAATTTTAGGAAATAACTCAGGTAAAGAACATCTGTTTATTGTCAGGGAACTTCCTGTTACCTTGGCTGCCACTTCTTTGTTCAGGCATTTACCATTTCTTGCTGCTTACCTAGTTTTCCTTCCTTTAATCTTGTCCTCTTTAAATATATTTTCCACTCTGGTGCTCAAGTGACCTTTTAAAAGGACAAATCTGACTGTACCACTCTTCTCTTGAAGAATCCTTAATCCATTGTTTTGAGGATTACAATCAGCTTCACAAATAAGGTACATCATCACTTGACTTTTCTCTTTTCAAAGTTTTTATCTTGCTTCTGATTTATACTTAACTTTTACTCAGCCAGATGAATTACTTGCAGTTCTACAAAGAGCATGTACATCCCGAGGTCTGTCCTTTCTGCCTTGCTGGCATAACCTTTATGTTTTTTACTACTCTGTGAAGAGTTAATAGCTGCGTTGCCTTCCCAGGTTGAGATAGGCTGCCTTTCTCTATTTCTATTCCGTTCCCATCACACCTCGTTCATAGGTCTAGATGAATACCAGCCTCACTGGATTGAATCTCTTTTCTCTCTCTGCTAATACAACATGAGTGCTTTGAGGTCAGGGACTATTTCTTGTTCATCTTAACATGATTTCCAGAAAGCAAAAGGCATATGATAAATGTGGCTTATGAGAAACAAGTTTTATTTCTGGACACTTCATCTGGTTAATGTAATGGGTAAAAAACCTGCTTTCGTACATTTGTTTGAAAATATCCTGTTATTATTTGAAAACACACTCTTCCTAACTTCATTACCAAAAATTCTGGGGTCTATATTTGAGGATTATTGTCCAAACAATAGAGTGCAAATGGTACTAATCATTGGTTAAGAAGATGATCACTGGAGTGAGAATTTGTATGTTTGAATCTTGGATCATTAATTTATTAACTGAATTTGAACAAATAACTTCTTTAATGCCTTGGTTGTTCCATCTATAGAATAACAATGCCCATACATAGGGTTGTTTCAGGATTAACTGGGATCATCTTTGTTAAGCACTTAGGGTGTCTGGAAGAGAACAAGATTTTTTTTTTTAAGATTCAGTTAACTTTTGAGAGAGAGAGCAGGGGGAGGGGGAGAAGGAGAGGGAATAGGAGAGAATCTCAAGCAGACTCCCTGCTGAGTGTGGAGCCTGATATAGGGCTGGATCCCATGACCCTGAGATCATGATCTGTGCCAAAATCAAGAATCAGATGCTCAACTGACTGAGCCTCCCAGACACCCCAGAGAACAATAATTTTTAATAAATGTTAGACATTATTATTTTGTGGGTCTGCTTTTTCTGTTCTGGGCTTTGCTGATGGTCTTTGGAACTAGATGGGATTATAAGGCATGGTGCTAAGTACCAAGCACAGGGAGATCAAAAGATGATAAAGGCATGACATCTTCTCACCAACTTACAAAGTAAAGATTAATTATTTCCCATAAGGAAGCCAGAGACAAAGTACTTTAAGCATCTAGAAGGGGAAATCATATCTTAGCTAGGACAGGAATTTTCAACCCTAGCACTATTGGCCTCTTGAGATGGGTAATTCTTTGTCAAGGGAGGCTGGCTTGTATATTGTAGGGTATTTGGCAAAATTTCTGGCATCTGCTGACTGGATGCCAGTAGCTTATCCCTAGCTGTGAAAACCAAAAATGTTGCCAAATATTGCCACCCCACCCCTCACTGGAGGAGGATAAAATCCCTCTCATTTAAGATCCATTGAGCTAGGGGAATTTGGGAAAACTTTGCTGGGATCTGCAGGGAGTTGCTCAGTGACATCAGACCAACTATGGAGGTAATTTTCATATGAATAGCAAAGATCAGAAGAGGCTTTGAAAAATCTGATTGATCTTGAAAAATCTGATTGATCTTGAAAAATCTGATTGATCTCTATCTGTCTAAAATGAATTAGGTGTCGAGTTTGAGAGAGGGTTGGATTACCAGAGTTTATTATTAACCTTTGTTACTTCCAGAAGATGATAGGTCATCTGTATTCTCAGTGCATCAAAAGACTAAACATTATTGGTATCCTTGAAGATGCAAAACATGGCTCCTGAGGGGCGCCTGGGTGGCTCAGTGGGTTAAGCCGCTGCCTTCGGCTCAGGTCATGATCTCGGAGTCCTGGGATCGAGTCCCGCATCGGGCTCTCTGCTCAGCAGGGAGCCTGCTTCCTCCTGTCTCTCTGCCTGCCTCTCTGCCTGCTTGTGATCTCTCTCTGTCAAATAAATAAATAAAATCTTAAAAAAAAACAAAAAAACAAAAAAAAAACATGGCTCCTGAAACTATGGAGCTTTTTGACAGTGAACTCTTTAAAGACAGAGGCTATATTTAAAAGACAAGTTTAAAAGATACACTAAAAATCACAAGACAGATATGATTTTATTTATTTATTTATTTATTTATTTATTTATTTATTTTTAAAGATTTTATTTATTTATTTGAGAGAGAGAAAGTAAGTGAGAGAGAGAGAAAGAGCAGGAGCAAGGGGAGGGGAAGAGGGAGAAGCAGACTCCCTGCTGAGCAGGGAGCCTAATGTGGGGTTCCTATTCCAGGATCCCAAGATCATGACCTGAGCTGAAGGCTGATGCTTAACTGACTGAGCCACTCAGGTGCTTCCAGTTATGACTATATTTAAACAATAATTCAAGACAAAAAGAAAGGTACTTTCATAAGATTGTGAACACAAAACTTTCTAGGAATTTAAGAAGGAAGGACACTTTGTAGGCCCACTAGTAGAGAAAGGCTTTACCCAGACCTGATAAACAGACCCTGGAAAATGGGTGGGATTTAGATGAGAAAGATGGCAGTTATTTCAGGTTAGGAAGTCCTGAACAAAGCTCTGGAGGTAGAAATGAACAGGAGAGGCATAGCAGGGAATAATCTGGCTAGAATTGAGAGTTTGGTGAAAATGGGGAAATGGACCTAAGGAGGTACTTGGATTCAATTTGTTGAAGGCCGTGTATTTCCATCTATGAAAACACTAGTAAAATGCTATTTGGGACCTTTGGCATTGATGCCTTTGAGAGTCATCTGCCATAAGCTACCTCAGGAGCTTTGGACAGGACTCAGAAAACAGACTAAAAGTTACTTTAGTCTAGGTCATGTGGCATTCTTCGCAGTGTGCTGGTCATTAGGCTGGGGAATAAGCTTAGTTTGGTCCTATGTTCTCATCTCTAAAATTGGTTTTCAGAGAATCATATCTCCCATATCTGTAAGAAAGTTTCAATTTCTAAAGCTATTTCCTTTCTCTTTTTTCCTCTCAGATTCCCATTGCTTTGGTTATATGTGTTATGATAAAGACACCCTCTTTTCTTAACAGCTCCTAAGGATTCTGTGTCACTTTTGGGGTCACACTAATAAATAAAAGAGAAACATGACATCACATATAGCTAAGTGCCTTGTATATTTTTATGCCCTACTTCCTATAGTATATAAATAGAGGTGCATAGAAGTGGCAACCAACAGCAAAGCAAATCAACAAATAAATAACACTACAATTTAACTAAATCATCCACTGACAGGCCAAATCCTCTCTTCTTCTCTCAAATTTAAGTCAGAGTAATTCTCTTTCACTCCTAAGAGGTGAAGAGAATGCCAAATGAAAAAAAAAAAATGAAACATTTAAAGAAGCATATTTTTAAAAATCTTTTACAGATTTTCTATCCTGTCATCATTTGAACAAAAAGTTCTGTAGAGCACATTGCTCTAATTTGCAATGTTTCATGTCCAGTGTTCCCTAACTTGGAATGCTGGATATTGGTTCTTATGTTCTCACAGAAGTAAACATGAATGATTTTTGTAATCTGTGGGCATGGATGTGTATGAATGTGCTTAACTAAACAGAGATACTGAGAAGGGGAAAAACAAAATCCCTTCATATTCAGAGGCCAAATCATGCCCAGAGGTATGCCGAGGCCTCATCATTGAAGACTAACTTCTATTCTACTGGTTAATTTAGACTTGAAATTTCACATTCTGGGATTCACTTTCCAGCAACATTTAGAGTAATAGAGCTATATCCAGCCACATTTAGGGTAATATTTAAATCTTGATGGTCTGCATTCTAGTTTCTTGGAAAGGAAGAAATCAGTCTTTTCCTCTCAGAAATCTGCCTCCTGAAAGACTAAAAATAAATCCTCATCTGTGTTATCAAACGTTTGCTATGTCCTATTAACTGAGGATCTGGGTAACATTATTTTTCTGCTGGGAGGTGGGACCCCCCCAGAAAGAGAAGATTTTTTTTTTTTTTTTACGTTTTCTCAGAACCCAAGACTATAGTGCTCAGTTCCACCTGCTGTGCAGTCTGGTCTTAGTGTCCCTTTCCTGCACTGACCCCTGTCACTTGGCAGCCTATAGATTGCTGGACTGCTGCTTGTTCTGTTGGATTGTTGGCCATGAAGGGGAAGTATAGATATAATGTGTCTAAAATTCTCATGACCCAGAGCTGTGTTCATAACAAGCTCCGTAATTGTTGGTGGATGATGATGTACCAAGAAGGCTTTAAGGTCCCTTTCAGCAGGACTAAACTTTGACAGACTTCTTCCTGACTGTAGGCCACTGGACTCCCTTTAATCTTAGACCATTTACTTTAGAAAATTTGTAATTGTAAGTTCTTTCTTTGTTCTTTTGAGATGTAAATCTATTTCTTTTAAATTTTATTTATTTTTATTTTTTATAAACATATAATGTATTTGAGATGTAAATCTTTTAAAAGACTTTTGCCAATTTTGTTTCCCAAGGACCCTAAAAAAATAAGTTTTTTTTATTTATTTTAGTGGGGAGGGGTTGAGGGAGAGGAAGAGAGTAACTTTAGCAGACTTTGAGCTCAGTGCATAGCCCATTGTGGAGCTCAATCTCATGACTCTGAGATTAGGATGTTAGCCAAAACAAGAGTTGGATGCTTACCTGACTGTGCTACCTAGGCACCCCTCTCAAGGACCCTTTGAAATGTATTTATCAATGAAGATAGTGCTTCTTAGCAATATCTTCTCTTAGTCTCTGTGGGAGGGTAGGTGCCTCACTTCATTGGATACCTTGCTCCAAGTTGCATCAGCACTTCCTGTCATCAAGTTAGGAGAGGTTTATTTTGCCTTTGGAAATAGCCAGTTAGAAAATGCATATGACCTATGATTTCTTCCTAACATTCTCCAGTAACATCATACTTTTCAACAAGTTCACCCCAGGGCTTAAAAGCCTTCTTACCTTTTCTGTCAGCAAAGTTGGTTCAGACTGACTTCTGGACTCTCTTTCCTATTGTAATAGTCTTCAATAAAGTCTTCTTTGCTTGTTTAATTTTGTTCAGTGCAGTTTTTGCTTTGACAGTGGTGATGATCATATCTCCAGTTTGAGGATTAGGAGCTCAGAGAATGGTGGCAGCAGTGCAAATAGAGGACTGTGAAGAGATATTCTTTTGATGAGGGAACTTGTTGAATTCAGGTGTTTGAGACTTGAGTCGGTGATTGCCATTTGAATTGAAGAAATGACCCTGGAGCACTGATAGTACATAAACTCCAGAGACGGTCAGTGTAGGAGTGATGTTTAAAGCTCTGATAGGTGTGTTGTTTCTCTGAAGGAGCAGGCATGAAGAGAGGAATGGAGGGGCTAGAATGGGAGCTTTGGTAAGGGTGGAGGATGAGGTTGGAAGCTGTCAGAAGAGAAGAATAAAGGGGTCCCAGTAAACAACAAAAACAACAATGGGGGAAAAAGGCTTGACTTTTAACTGAAAGGTCATTGGTAAGCTCCTGAAAGAGCATTACGTAAGAAAAGAGCATTACGTAAGAAGAGTGGTGATAGAAAAAATTTTCAAAGGGAAATCTACAGAAAAGAACAGGTTCAGAAATTATATACAAATCATTTGAGAATTTGGACAAAAGAAAGAAGAAATTTGGAATAAAATGCTTTTTCCTAACATACATATGGCTAAAGCACTTATTAAAGATAGACAAAAAACAAACAAATGAAAAAAGAGAGCTTGGTAATCAAAATACTAGATAGTTGCTTTTGGCAGGCAATGTTGTCCTTTAAGTGAAAGCTGTGTGTGTGTGTGTGTTGAATGATAACTTTGTGAGCATTATTTCCTTTATATGAAATAAATTTATGTCTTAAACATTATTTTTTTGGATTTGATAGCATTTTCTTTTAAGCAGTAAATTGAAAAAGAAAACTGAAGTAAATTTGTATAACTTCCTTTTCTTTTTTCAGAGGAAAATTACATCTAAATGAGAATAAGGCTTTTTCCAGGTCAGTGAGTCTGATGGTATTTCAGGGGCAGATGCCTATTGGAGAAAATTAATGGGAAAAGTATTTTTTTACAAGGGAAAGGCTTCATATCACTTAAGAAAACAAGACATTTTTTTCCTGAAATTTTGACTTGTAAAAGCATAGTAAAAATAAAGATAATATGTTATGTACTACTTGAAAGCTATTTTGATTTGGGCTATATGAACATCTACAAGGCGCTTTTAATTCATGTAATACTCACACTATCTCTGTGAGGGAAAGGATTATTACTATTCTTATTCTACTGACAAGGAAATGGGCAGATTAAGTAACTTTCCCAGAATTGCTTACCTAGGCAGTAGAAATTAGAATCCAGACAATCTAGAGTCAAAATCTATGTACACTTTACCTGATGGCTTCTTGCAATGTAGACCAAAAAAAAAAAAAAAAAAAAAAAAAAAAAGTCACAAGTTCCTAAATGGGATTTAGCACTTCAAAGTTTATCTATGAACAACATTTTTGAGAGAAACTAGGTCAAATTCAATGTTAAAAATTATTTTAAAAATGTTCTCCTCATGCTTTGGATGTTTCCTTTATTGAACACTTTTCTTATAATGATGTGGATAAAAATATTTGTCTTAGCACCTGATATAAGAATATCTTTACTGAGCAACACTGGTTTCATGGAGAAGATATAGATGCTCTACTTTCATTTTCCTGATGAGAAGCTCCAAAAAATTTCTTTGGTTGATGAGAATACATAACCGTCTAGGAGTGTAGAAAAATTGAGTGTAATTCATAAAGTGTAATATTGAATTTATCATTACAAGTATGTGTGTGTGTGTGTGTGTGTGTGTGTGCTTATGTAGCTGTGTTCTTAGGACTGATAGTCTACGTAGCACCTTGGTGGGAGTTAGAGAAAGATGTCCTCCTTACATGGGTGGATTAGAGAGCACAGCCAGCCAAACAAGGAAAGCCTGGTGGTCCTGTGCACTCTAAATCCACCACATCTTGCTTCAAGTTCTGGTCCTGCCTCCTCATTGTGAGATGGCTTTGGTAAATTTCTCCTTTCTCTATACTTCCATCTCCTCACCTGCAAATTAGGGACTTTCAGTGTTCTCCCTACAGGTAATTACGTATATTACTTGAAGTGTTAAAAAGTGTTTGGCTCAGAGTAATATCTGACATTTTTTAGAAGTAGTAATTTCTTCTCCTAGCTTTTCATGAAAAACAAAGACAAACTTTGATACTTTCCCCATTCACATTTGATATCTCTGTCTTTATCATTAATAAACATACTTTTTGAATAATTTGAAGCAGTTATTTGGGGCCCAATAGCTTGGATCTCAAGCTGAGACATAACATTCTGTTTTTTGTGTTTGCTGCTGTCATAGAAAACTTTATGTCAGTCTACCATTACACCTTAGGGTATTAGGGCATTTTTTTCTCATTCTTTTGAGTGTAGGTGTTCTTTACAGTGAATTATTTTATGTGTTGCTTTCTAAAAGGCTGTTTAAAATGTTTGTGTACAACTGCATCCAATGTTTCTTATTGTGAAACCATACCCAAGGAATCATTATTAAATCTAAGAGATTTCTCTTCTTTTCATGAAGAATTTCTCCCATTTCTTTTCCTTTTATGCTTCTGAAAAATTATGCACAATATGAATATTTCTCTGATGTAAACTACATTGTGAAGTTGTCAGCTCATGATTCAAATACTCAGCCTCTCCCTTTGTCCCCTTTTCCTCAAAACAGACTCCCTTTCCTACTTTTATGGGTCCAGTGCCCCAATTCTTGCCCGTTTTCCTGTGCTTTCTCACTTTTAAGTTCTTTTAATGTGATGACTGATAAATTATACCTTACTACGAATGAATTCCAGTGACTTCATTTACACTGGAAACTACTTATCCAGGGATGGATGACCACATTTGAGTGAGAAGGACTTGACAAGGAAAAGTTTAAGGGCAAGGTGCCCCTTGTCTCTCCTTTTCTCCCTTTCACCCCAGTCAAAGACACTCCAAAGAGAATGTTGGCTTTTCATTGACAAATGACAAAGAATATTGCACTGGATGACGTTAAATAGGCAAGAAAGACTCTATTTAAGACCATTGAAATAGGGGTCAAGACTATTTCAATAGAGAAAAAGATGGACTTCAACCCTGAAGACAAGAAGGACAGCTGGGGATTTATAGTGAATGTTTAATGTGAGGGAGTCACTGGATAGAAATTACTAAGAGGAATTTGGTTAGATATCAAAGATTGGAAGATTTTTACCAAACCAACTTAGCAAGATTCTTGCTAAAACCGGGCTCAGTTGACCTAGGACAACTATTAATTGAGAAGAGGTCTCAGAGAAGTCTGACTAAAGTTTAGTCAAAAGGGAGTTCTTATCAACGAGTAGACATTTATGATGAGCATAGCTGAAAGGAGTGAAGAAAGATGGATGATATAATTTCCAACTTTGTTTAGCCAAAAATATTGATATTTGAAGCTCTCCTGTTCCTTCTTTTTGGTAGTCACAGTAACTTATCACTTCTATAGTCCAAGTATGCCATCAAGCACTTTCCATGTACTAGTGCATTGTTTTTATCCTCACAACAGCCATGTAAGGTGAGTTTCACTGCCATGCTGTTGTCACATATGAGAAAATTGAAGTATGGTGAGGTGAAATAAATGATCCAAGGTCACATAGATGAAAGGTGGGATTCAAATACCAAAAGCCATGTTCTTTACTTCTAACCTATACTCCCGTATTGTGAATGCAGCCCCTAATCAACTGGAGATCACCTGCTGCTCAGGTCTCTCTTAGATTCCTTCTCTCCATTTTTATGAAGAAGATTCCTAGATGTCAGTCTATCCTTCCACCATGTCTGGGTCTCTGTCCTCTCTGCCACATGATGACTGATAAAGCCGCTGGGTAAGCTCTCCACAGCCACATGGACCTATTTGAAGTCTCTTTTTTTTGTTTGTTTTAAGATTTATTTATTTATTCATTTATTTATTTGAGAGAGACCATAAGCAAGGGGAGGGGTAAAGGGAGAGGGAGAAGCTGACTTCCTGATGAGTGGGGAGCCCTCTGTGGGGGTTCAATCCCAGGACGCTAAGACCATAACCTGAGTCAAAGTCAGACACTTAACTGACTGAGCCACCCACAGACCCCTGAACTCTTTATATACTTGTAAATGCTATTCAGGTATCGCACAGGAAAGCATGATGAGATTCAGAAAGCATGTCCTTGAGGTGCAGAAGCAGGGAGGCACATTGTAATTGCATTCATGGCTTTTGAGCAAATACCTATTAGTGTGCCAATGCATGTGTATACTCCATTGCATAAAAGGACAGGGAAATAGGTTAACATTGAGGAAGATTAAAAATACTGAAGAACTAATAACTTAAAAAGAGAAAAAAGTTACTAAAATTTGGATTGTCATGGAAAATAATCCCAAATTCCAAATTGATTACTGTCTGCCTCACTTTGTACGTAAAGAATCATGATCTTCAAGGAGGGAGGAGCCTGGAATCTACTTTGTAAATAACTAAATGGGGAATTCTCATGCCCTCACAATTACTCAGACTAGCAAATCAGTGCCCTGGGAGAAGTAAAATCCTCTTTTTTTTTTTTTTTTAGACTTCAATGATAGCATACTTTAACTTGTCTCTGATTTAATAAAAATGGTTTGAATTGACAAAGATAGATTGGATAAGTGAAGGAACAAAACATGTATACTCAGATTAAGCTTTGAGTCTCAGAAATAAGATTAAATTCCACTTATGTAATTTGGAAGTGATCCTCTCTCCTTTTCTTCCTCTCTTTTTTCATTCCAGAAGAACAGCCAAGAAATGTCTTCGGTTTGCCCACCTGAAAAACTGAGGTACAACCTGGAGATCAACCATTTTGCTGAATTCACTATTTATTCACTATTTACTATATAGAGCTCCTTAGCTGGGTGAAAATGTTCTTGTCAAGATGGAAGGCAGGTGTGAAACAGGTGAAAGGCAAGGGTTGCCATGGTCACAGCAAAAGGCTTCAGACAGCTCAGATGCTTGAGAATTGGCTTGCCTGGATTGGTTGTAATGTCTGATCCATAGCCCTGATGGATTCCAGGGGAAAGTTTCCCCTGGGAATTTTGAGTGCTCACCACTGTGATATACTTTCACTCCTTCATGGATTTAAGTTTGATTTGACAAAAAAATCTTGGAACATTTGATTTTACCCTTGTGTTTTCAAGTCAAAGTGACTGACATGGGTTAAGAATACTTACGGTGCTTAGGGTTTTTGAATATATTTGTCACTCTCACTTGTTTCTTCAGAATGATATTATGCAGCACTTAGAATTTGGTTCTGGAGTCAAGATTGCCAGGATTTAAACATATGCTATAATATATTTTAGTGTATCTGATTCTGAGCATTTTTTTTTACTGTGCCTCATTTTCACTTCTGCAAAATGGACGTTAATAGTAGTACCTCCTCATGAAGGATTTTCAGAAGGATTAAATGAGATAATGCAAATGGAGTATTTGAAACTATGCTTGGCACACACACAGTGAGTGCTCAGTAGATGTTAGTTAATACTTTCTAAAATGAGCAACTAATTGAGCTATTCAGCTTCTAATGAAGGACTTCATTTTTAAAATGTTAAACATGGGGGCTCCTGGGTGGCTCAGTAGGTTAAAGCCTCTGCCTTCCGCTCAGGTCATGATCTCAGGGTCCTGGAATCGAGCTCTACATCGGGCTCTCTGCTCGCTGGGGAGCCTGCTTCCCTTCCTTTCTTTCTGCCTGCCTCTCTGCCTAATTGTGATCTCTCTCTGCCAAATAAATAAATAAATAAAATGTTAAACATGTTTAATTACCAAGAGTTAGCAATTTTAAAACATATGGAACCCAACTGAAAGTGTGTGCCTATGTGCATGCATGTGATGGGTGCTGGAAGAGGGTAAGCAATGTAAATCCAGGCACTGGCCATTTGCCTCCATCGTATTAATGTCTGGGAAGAATTAAAGTCACAGGTAAGGAATGTTAGGTTCATTTACAAACTTGTTTTATCCTTTGTAAGTTCTAACTCAGTGTTATTCTTTACGTTCCACAGCAGGAGGGAAATGAAATAAGGCTGATTTTGGGAAGGCATAGTTTTGGTATAAGGTTGTCCAATAAAAGTTTAGTTTCTGTAAGCTATTTCCTCATTAGAATGATGCAGAAGAAAGAACATGGGTAGGGTGGGCACAATATGACTTATTAAGAACCTTCGTTGTTGATTTATGATATGAGAGGAGACTAAGGGTAACCCTTTAAATTTGTGAGAGGACTTTGTGCTAAGGATGGGTGTACTTAGTAACAGTCTTTCCCTCTTTCTCAAAAGAGATTAGTCTATTGAGCCAAAGACTTGTTCTTTATCCTACAAGTTGTGCTTCAGCTAAACAGGAGTGACTAGAACATAGTCATTGGTAGACTTAAAAGTAATCCACTAAATCAATCAGGGCTGAGCAAGGAGGGGGGGTGGAGTAGAAATTGATATATATAGGGTTATTTTTCCTCCAGATTAGAAAGTATTCTTTTTAGTGTTCTTTTATTGTTGTATAATCTGCCTACTTCTCAGTGAGCCATCTCTCCTATCTCTTCCTCACATTAGGATAATGTTGGAAAAATAGAGCAGTATTGATCCATGTCAGGTTTTTACACATCACTATTACTATGTACCTTTTAATTTTATCCAAGCACAACCTTAAACCTTGTCTATAAGACACAGATATGTTGTAACCAAAGTTTTTTCATAAATTTATTTAAAGTAATCTAAAATATCTGGATATTTTAAAACTTAATTCTCAAAGGCTACTATACATTTCTTCATATCTGTGTAGCTGCACCCCAGCAGATTCCAAGCCAAGGTTGGGTAATGCTCTGGTGAGGCTGAAGAAATGACCCAGAGACAGTGAGTAAGACATAGACCTTTTGGGGGAACTTATATACAGGAGTCCAGAAATGGCAGACAAGACAAAGCATCTGCTGTTGGGATCTCATGCAGTAAGGTTTTATAGTGTAGCAACTTAACCTAGCAGCTATCTTATAGTCTTTCCCCTCTTGGCCTGGCCAGCATTCCAGGGGAACAAAAGAAGTTCTGGGTCCACCACCTCTGGAGACCTTGACTTTAACAGTGAACAATATATTCTTCTATACATTTTGCTTGATAGGAGTATAGAGGGAGGACACGGGATCTCAACATTCTCATGACAGTGATTAACGGGGGCATTCAGGATATGTTTGTATAAACCAGACTTCCATGTACTATACAATATCCTGAAAGCCATCATGCCAAAATACCAATGAAGATGAAAATATCAGTGATTAAAAAAAAAAAAAAGACAGGGATTCTTAACACTTAGCTCTTACTGTTTTATTGAAATTCCATCCAAGCCTTGAATTGTGTTTTATTCCTCTTAAACTGTTTCATTGTTCATTGTCCTTGAATTAATTTTTGCTTTTCTAATCCCAAGCAGACAGAACTTGTTCATTTTTAACAATGTGGGCCCACATTCCTTTGGGTTATTTTAAGATGTAGTTGTGGGGCACTTGGATGGTGCAGTCAGTTAAGAGTTCAACTCTTGGTTTTGGGTCAGGTCATGACCTCAGGGGCATGAGATTGAGTGCTGAGTGGGGTTCTGCACTCAGTGAAGTCTGTTCTCTCTTTCTCCTTCTACCCCTCCCATGCCCCACATGTGCTCTCTCTTTCAAATAAGTAACCATTAAAAAAAAAAAAAAGGTGTGTGTGTGTGTGTGTGTGTGTGTGTGTATTAGCTGGGGTTTATCACTTCTTAGGGACTCAGTCCTTCCCTGAGCCAGGAAATACTTCAATGAGATAGCCTTGTTTACTTTCTCATTTGAGATTTTTTTTTCATTTTTTAGACATTTCTGGCTTTATGGAGGTTGGGGTGGATATGGAAGGTAGCATCTAGTATTTATTTTATTTTAGCTCCATTAAAGAGTCAGGAACATTTGCTAATGACTTAAAAAATGGCACCATATATCTCCCATGTATATATTGAGTAAAAATGATCATGTCTGAGGGTTAAAGAAAATATTTTTAGTTTCAAATAGCTATTTTGTGAATATGTTGATTATAAAAGTGGTTCCCAAGAATGTATTATTTGCTCCAAATGTTCAGAGATCAATGGGAATATGCAAATGTTAGACAAAATCCAGAGTTGCCAGGTCATTTTTAGCTCTAAATGTGATCATTAATCATGGTCTGAAGCCTTCACTTGGTGTAAAAGGTACGCTGTAGATTGAAATGTTCAGGGAGAGCTGTTTTTGTTATTAAGATTCTGCTATCTACTACTTGTACTAGTTCTTGTTAAAAATTTTTTTAGGGGCACCTGGGTGGCTCAGTGGGTTAAAACCTCTGCCTTCAGCTCAGGTCATGATCCCAGGGTCCTGGGATCGAGCCCCACATTGGGCTCTCTGCTCAGCAGGGGGCCTGCTTACTCCTCTCTCTCTGCCTGCCTCTCTGCCTACTTGTGATCTCTGTCTGTCAAATAAATAAATAAAATCTTAAAAAAAATTTTTTTTATATATTCTTTTTTTTTTTTTAAAGATTTTATTTATTTATCTGACAAAGAGAGATCACAAGCAGGCAGAGAGGCAGGCAGAGAGAGGAGGAAGCAGGCTCCCTGCTGAGCAGAGAGCCTGATTCGGGGCTCGATCCCAAGATCCTAAGATCACGACCTGAGCCGAAGGCAGCGGCTTAACCCACTGAGCCACCCAGGCGCCCCTTTTTTATATATTCTTATAGACATAACATTTCAGTCCCAGTTAGGGACTGAAAAAAAGAGCATTTTCATGGATTTATTGGGGGATAATTGACATACAGTAAACTTTTTATATTAGAAAATATAAACTTTGATGAATTTTGACACCCAATAAAACACAAGAAAAATCCCCATAACCAATATAATGAATATATATGAAATCCTCTGAAAGTTTCCCTGTGCCCTTTGTGATTCCTTTCTCCAACCCAATACTCCACTATCCCTAAGGCAACCAACTACTAGTCTGTTTTCTGTCAATAAAGATTAGCTTGCACTTTTTTTTAGTTTTATATACATGGAGTCATATAGTATGCACTCTACTTTGGATTCTTTCCCTCAGCATAATTATTTTGAAATTCATAGATATTGCAAATGTTAATAGTTTATTTCTTTTTATTGCTGAGCAGTATTTTATAGATATGGACATCTATCTGTTCATTTACCTTTTGATGAACTTTTGGATTGCTTTAGGTTTGAGGCTAATATAAGTAAAAATTCTATAATCATTTAGGGTTTATGTATAAGTTTTTGTATGGTATAGGCTTTCATTTACTTATTTGAAAATTTAGGAGCCGAGTCATTAGGTTAAATGTTACGGTCATATTTAACTTTAAAGAAACTGTCCATAGTTTTTTAAAGTGGCTAAATCATTTTATATTCTCAAAATAGACAGAAGAGCTCAAGTTTCTCCACATACTTATCGATAGTTTCTGTGCTCAGACTTAAACTTTAGCCTTTCTGGTAGGTGTGTAGTGATATATCATTGTGATTTTCATTTGTTTTCTCTAAAGAATAAAAAAAAAAATTGAACACTTTTCCATACGTAAATAAATATCCACATATCTTATCTGGTCAAGTGTTCAAATCTTTTGCCCATTTAAAAAATGATTATGTGTCTTATTATTATTGAATTGTAAGAATTTATATATTCTACATACAAGTCCTTCAATGGATAGATGTTTTGAAAATATTGTCTCCGAGTCTGTGGCTTATGCCTTTATTTATTTATTTTAAGAGTATTGTATGAAAAGTGAAGGTGTAAAAGTTTAATTAAGGCTAACTTATTGATGTTTCCTCTAATATCTTTTTGTATATTATACCAAGCATCATTGCCAAACCCAAGGCTACTAAGATTTTTGTCCTATTCTTTCTTCTAAAAATTTAATAGTTTAGCTCTTATATTTCAGTCTATGATTAGTTTTTAAAAATATGGTGTCAAAGAATGATTGAAACTTCTCTTTTTTAAAAGAAGGTTATCCAATTGCTCTACACCAATTTGTTGAAAGGGTAAATGATTTCTCCATTGAATTGCCTTGGCACCTTTGTTAAAATCAATTGACCATATGTGTATGGATCTATTTCTTACTCTCTACTTAGTTGCATTGGATTACATGTCTATCTTTAGGCCAATATCACACGTTCTCGATTAATACAGTTTTGTTATATGTCTTGAAATCCAATAGTGTAAGTCCTCTAACTTTGTTCTTTTAAAAAAAATCATTTTGTCTTTTCTAGGTCTTATGCATTATACAAATATTAGAGTCAGGTGGTCAGTCTCTTAAAAACTTGCTGGAATTTTATTTGAGATTGCATTGAATTTATATATGTCATTTTAATGAAGTCTTAATAATTGACATGACCCTTGAAGATGTATACCTCTTCTTTTTATGTCTTTAAATTTTCTCTCTTCAATGTTTTACAGTTTTCATATACAGATTTTACACATATTTTATCAAATTTATCCATAAATATTTCAAAAATTTCCATGCTATTATAAATGTTATAGTTTAAAATTTAAAATTTCTGATTGCTTATTACTAGTTTATAGAACTAAAATTGATTTTTATATACTGATTTTTAAATCTTGATAAACACTGTTATTAGTTCTAGCAGATTTTTTTTTCAGACTCCTTAAGACTTTCTACAGAGATCATCATGTCATCTGTGAATAAAGATAATTTTCTTTTTTATCCAGTCTGTGTGTTTTCAGTTTCCTTCTCCAATGCACTGGTTAAGACAGCCAGTACAATGTTGGATGATATTGTCAAAGTAATTTAGTGAATTTTATGTTGTCTGGTTCTGGGATTTTTGTATTCTTTTACATATTTTTTAAAGTTTATTCTATGATATATCTAAGTTCCTTGAAAATAGCAGGGTAGCCTTTAGCCTGGAGCTAATTTGGCTCCACTGTTGAGATAATCTCCTTCTAAGTATATAACCCGTTGCTTCATGCATTAAGAAATTTCTACAGTCTAGCTGTTGGGAAGATGAATTTTTCCCAGCTTGCTATGATCTCTGGAATTGCTTTACCAGCCTCAGGTAGTTATCTCACATGCATGTGGTAAAAACTACTCAGCTGAAGACTCAAGAGAAATTCCTTGCATATTTTCAGACCTCTGTAGCACCCTCCTGTCATTATTCTGTCCTATGAAATCTAGCTGCTTTGGACTCCCCATTCTCAACTGTCCTCTCAATTCAGGATGACTTCTAGGGTCTGTTTGTTTTTCACCATTTCACCATTGAAGTCTAGAAACTCTGAAGACAATAGTCTGGGGGAAATTTTAGGCCTCACTTCTTCAAGGATTACTGTGCTGAGATGACTTTTGTCTAGTGTCTGAAAATTGTTTCTTTTTAAAAGATTTTATTTATTTATTTGATACAAAGAGCACAAGCAGGAGGAGTGGTAGGAAGAGGGAGAGGGAGAAGTAAGCTCCCTGCTGAGCAGAGAGCCCAATGTGGGGCTCAATCCCAGGATCCTGACCTGAGCTACCCAGGAGCCCCTGTAATTTGTTTCATATAGTTTGTTCTTTTTAAGTTTTTTTTGTGTTGCCAGGGAGGAACTCATTCTTGTTACTCCATCATAGCCAAAGCAAAAGTCTTTGGTGTATTTTGAGTTTATAGAATTGTCATATTTATTAGAACTGATTCAGTTGACTAATTCAGACTTGTTCAAAAACAGAAACCCAGTTCAACTTCCTGAAATAGTTGAAATATGAAAGACCTCACTAAGTGGGAAGTAAAAGGTAGATAACAGGATACAGAAGTTTAAAAGGCATGATAAAAATCACACACTCTTTTTCTTACTTGCTTTTGTGTATCTACATGGCTTTATTTTCAAGAAAATGTCTTCCCAAGGAGTGAAAAGATGACCTAGCCACTTTAATCTTATGTGAAACTTACCATGTTGATCTCAGAGAAAGGGTGATTGTCTTTCCTAATTACTCTGGTAACATTATTTAAGGGGATTCTGATTAGCCCAGTTTAGCTGCCATGTGTGACTCTGAAGAAATCACTCAGGTAAAGGTACAGTATATTCTGATTTGCTGAGCTTCCTTGCTCAGTGTGTAAATATCAGCCATACCAGGAATACCATGGATTGTGCAGGATTATTTAGAGTGTGGAAGGAGTGATTCTATAAAGTAAGGGATGTTGGGGAAATACAAAATATATGTTCACTATATTTTACTTATAATGTGGTTTAGGGCATACATTAGTCATCTGTCTCTGCATAACAAATTACTCAAACATTTAACAGCTTAAAACAACAAATATTAATTCCCTCATAATTTCTGTGTCAGAAATTTTAAAGCCAGAATGGCTGACTTAGTTGGATGGTTCTAGCTCATGGTCTCTCTTGAAGTTATTATAGTCAACTGCTGGCCAGGCTGCTGTTATCTGAAGACTCAACTGGAGATAAGTGTGAATGGGATCTACTTCTTTTTTTTTTTTTTTTAATGATGGCCAGTTAGCCACTGTATAGCACATCATTAGTTTTTGATGTAGTGTTCAGTGATTCATTAGTTACATATAATACCCAGTGCGCATCACAACACATGCCCTCCTTAATACCCATCACTGTGCTACCCTCTCCTTTTACCCCTCTCCCCTCTGAAACCCTCAGTTTGTTTTCCGCGGTCCATAGTCTCTTATGGTTTGTCTCCCTTTCTGATTGCTCCCCCTTCATATTTCCTTCCCTTCCCCTATGGTCCTCCATGCTATTGTTTATGTTCCATATATGAGTGAAACCATATGATAATTGTCTTTCTCTACTTGACGTACTTCACTTAGCATACCCCCCTTCAGTTAACCAACCATGTTGATGCAAGTTGTAGGTAGTCATCTCTTCTGAAGGCTGAATAATATTCCATTGTATATATGTACCACATCTAAGCTTCTGCACAGCAAAGCAAACAGTCAGCAACACTAAGAGGCAGCCCATGGAATGGAAGAAGATATTTGTAAATGACTTTACAGATAAAGGACTGATATCCAAGATTTATAAAGAACATCTCAAACTCAACACTCAAAAAATAAGTAACCGAGTTAAAAAATGGGCAGAAATTCAGAATGACTAAAATTAACAAGTCAGGAAATGACAGATGTTGGCAAGGATGTGAAGAAAGGGGAACCCTCCTACACTGTTGGTGGGAATGCAAGCTGGTGCAGCCATTCTAGAAAACAGTATGGAGGCTCCTCAAAAAGCTGAAAATAGATCTACCCTATGACCCAGAAATCACACTACTGGGTATTTACCCTAAAGATAAAAACTGTAGTGATCCGAAGGGGCTTGTATACCTGAGTGTTTATAGCAGTGATGTCCACAATAGCCAAACTATGGAAAGAACCTAGATGTCCATCAACAGATGAATGGATATAGAAGATGTGGTATATATATAATGGTATACTATGTAGCCATCAAAAAGGGAAATCTTGCCATTTGCAATAATGTGGATAGAACTAGAGGGTATTATGCTCAACAAAAAAAGTCAAGCAGAGAAAGACAATTATTATATGATCTCCCTGATATGAGGAATTTGAGATTCAGGATAGGGGCTCGTGGGGGGCAGGGAGGGAAAAAGATGGAATCCAGAGTGAGACAAACCATAAGAGACTCTTAATCTCAGGAAACAAACTGAGGATTGCTGGGCGGTCGGGGGGAGGGATAGGGTGGCTGGGTTATGGACATTGGGGTGGGTATGTTCTATGGTGAGTGCTATGAATTCTGTAAGACTGATGATTCACAGACCTGTACTGCTGAAGCAAATAATGCATTATATGTTTATAAAAAAATGGGCAGAAGACATGGACAGACACTTCTCCAAAGATGATATGCAAATGGCTAACAGACACATGAAAAAGTGCTCAACATCACTAGCCATCAGGAAAATACAAATCAAAACCACAATGAGATACTACCTTACACCAATTAGAATGTCAAAAATTAACAAAACAGGAAACAAATATTGGTGAAGCTGTGGAGAAAGGGAGAAAGCTCTTATACTGTTGGGAATGGAAGCTGGTACAGCCACTCTGAAAAACAGTATGGAGGTTCCTCAAGATGTTAAAAATAGAGCTACCCTATGACCCAGCAATTGCACTACTGGGTATTTACCCCAAAGATACAGACGTAGTGATTCGAAGGGGCACATGCACCCCAATGTGCATGCAGCAATATCCACAATAGCCAAACTGTGGAAGGAGCTGAGATGCCCTTCAACAGATGAATGGGGAGAATGGGATCAACTTCTAAGTTCATTCACCTGTTTGTTGACAGGCTTCAGTTCTTTGCTGGCTGTTGGCTAGAAATCTTATTTCCTCACAATGTGGGGTTCTCCAAAAGCTTCCTGAGTGTTCCTCACTTATGGAAGTTGAATTCTCCAAGAGGGAATGATCTAAGGGAGAATTTTTTTTGTAATATGGAAGCCTTTCTATAACCTAATAACAGAAATGATAAAATATCACTTCTGCCATGTTCCACCCAAAGAGAAAAGAGTTCAGCCCCATCTCTGGAAGGGAGAAATAAAATAAAGATTGTGGACATATTTCAAAAACCACCACTGGATTTTTATAAGTAAAACTTACAACTTATAATAATCACAAGGATTTATATATATTTTTTCAGTTCTTCACATGAATTTACCTGATTTGTGTTTTGAAAAATTGATTATTATTTACTCTACCAAAATAAAAAAAAATCATACTGAACTTTGGAAAAACTATTAATTTAATTTTTTTTGGTAGTGGTGCTAGTAATTAGTTGATCATCTGCATTGTTTTAGAAATGGAAATAAGTCTAAAGAAATGCTCATATGTTATATTTCAAACATTTTTGAAACATTTCATACAAATCCAGAAAATCTTATAGAATGAAAAAATAACTGCAACCTTTTGCCTTCAGAGATTTAATATGAACTCGTGTCTGTATGCTTCAATTGAGGTTACTGCCAAGTTCACTACAATGTGAAGGAGATGAATTATGCATATGATATCTTATATTCCATCTAAAGTTGTGGTCTGTAGATACCCACTCTGATATGTTTTGCAAACAATTTTCTGTTTTGTGTAGATATTTTGAAAAATGTCATGTGGAGATATTTTTAAAAAGGTAATAACATGACAATTAATTAAAGTCACTATTTGTTACTTCAGTTGTTTCAAGTTTTTAACAATGAAATGTGTACCTTGGCTGTAACATGCTACCTTTCCTCTAACTTAATATGTTTACTGTAAGAAAGGGGCAGAAAATATTTCAAAATGCTTTCTTTTCCACTGTTTCAGTTTTAATTTTCCTTCGTTTCAATATGGAAATTTAATGGAAAAAACTTACATGAACAATAGCTCTGAACATTTCTTTAGCTTTAAGTCTGAAGGTTTCTTTGAAAATTTACTCTTGTCAAAGTAGTTCACAGAAAACTAACTCTAAAAGTACACAAGCTTCTATCAAAAGCAAGTTTTTTTCCCATCTGGGACCCCTAGTGCCTCTGTTCTTTTGCCCCAAAAGAACAACTCTTACAGATTCCTATGTATTTTAAGAGGATAGTCTATGATTCTAGAGGGATGTGTGAGATCTGTGTGTGAGTGTGTTTGTATGTGTGTATGGTGTTTGTGCATATGTGCACTGTTTTTATTTTAATTATATCAGTGATTCACTAAATTTAGCATGGCTCACAATCATCTGGGGGGCTTGTTAAAACAGTTTGCTTTACTATACCACCCCTCAGAGTTTCCAGTTCGCTAGGACAGGGCTGAGACTTAAAAATTTGCCTTTCTAACAAGTTCCCAGGTGATGCTGATGTTGCTGGTCTGCAGATCACACTTTTAGAATCACTGAATTACATTAATGGCAGTAACTTGCTTTTTTCCTTATCTACTAAAGATTTGTTCATGTCTAGTTTGTTTGAAAGTGCATGAATCCTTTTGGACACTTGAGCTCTATAGATATATGGTAATGTGGTTAATGTCTCCTTATTGATGGATGACTAGGTAGTTTCTAATGTTTGAAGCTTTAATGAGATCAGGTAAACTGATCAATATTCAATTTTCCAAAATGGACAATTTGCCTAATATACAGTTCACAAATAAATTCGCAAGAAATGAATTAAAGGAAAGTTCAATTTGTAGTATATCTAATTTGATGAATTTACTAATTATATCCTATCAGGAATGTTTTGATAGCTTTAACAGAAATGGCTTAACAACCTTATAAGAATGTCTGCTTTTGATTACTGGTGACATATACTTTTCCTAAAATTAACTAAAGTAAGATTGATATGTTACTGATGAAATTGCTAGAGAATCATAAAACTGCTTACAGACCAGTGAAATAGCACTCAGTATATATTAAAAATCTCCCTTTAGTTCGTGCTATTTTTCTAACCCAAATTCTTTCATTTTGTGTATGGTCATATTTAAACTGATAGTGGTTCTGTTCATATGCCTTTGAATAAAACCTTCTAGATTTAAAACTTTAATGTATTGATTATTCCTTTGCAAATTCCTCAAATGATATAGCAGCTTTAATTTTATATGTCTAGCACTTAAAATTTCAAAATTAAGTGTGGATACTTCTAATTTTTAAATTAATTTTGCAATTTAAGTTAAATTAATAACATTATTTTTTTTTAAAGATTCTATTTATTTATTTGAGGGAGAGAGAGAGAGAGCACAAGAGCACAAGTAGGAGGGAGGGGCAGAGGGGAGGGAGAAGCAGGCTCCCCACCGAGCAGAAAGCCCATTGTAGGGCTCAATCCCAGGACTCTGGGATCATGACCTGAGCCAAAGACAGAAGCTTAACTGACTGAGCCACCTAGGTGCCTTAGAACATTAATTTAAATTACAAAGCAACTGAAGGAAACAGAATATTGAATATTGAAATTTTGGTTTCAAAAAACTAGCATTTGAGATGTTGCTGTAACAGCTGTTTGCAGAATCATTTTTTTTATGAAAATACAAAATCATTCAGAACACCCAGAAAAAAATGAAATTAGGTAGAAGGATTTATGTGATTAGTGACTTAAATTTGATATATCTTAATCATAATTAAAAATTCTGAGCCCTTTACTTCTCTCTAGGATATAAAAATTTAGAAAGAGTGCTCCCATCTGAAAAATAAAGTCAAATAAATGACAAAATCAGATTTTTTTGAGCCCATCAGAAAGCTGATGCCAAAGGGAATCCAACTGTCAATATAAAGACAGGCAGACTGCTCCAAGGAGTGACAACGTGGAAGCACTGGCTCATGTCTGGTAGAGTGTGGGAAGAAGAGATGTTGTGTGCCATCCACGCTATTACAATCAGCTATATTTTTTAATGAATTGCAAAAGACCAAGTCAGAATATTAAACCTTGGGAGTCACAGACACAAATGGATTCACTTGCGGATTCTTCTCCAGAGATTGCTAATGGGTGTTCATGACAAAAATTAGGAGGAAGAGTGAGTGTTGAGAGAGACTCCCTCAGAAGTACAGGCCTGAACAGCGTCTATGTGAAAAGCATGAAGCCCCTTCCAGAACTTTCTCGCAAATGGCACACAAAATTTAAGATGATGGGGAAAGGAAAACCAATGCTGTCACCTCCAAAGAGCAGACGATGACCTACTACAGCTGAAGAAAGTGTAAAAGGCGGGGGCGTGGGGTGGCAGGACAAAAACCAAAAACCAAACCAAACCAAAAAAACCCCTCTACCTCCAGGGGAAAGACAGAAAAAATCCTGGTACTAGGACCCCATACTAACAGTTATATTCCCCTATCCTTGGGCAACAGACAGGAAAATCCCTTGCAAAAAAGATCCATCAAATATACAAGGCAGAGTATGGCTGCAATGGGGAAGAAGACTATGAAAATCCCACTTCAGAGACCTAAGCACAGGGCTTGGCTAAGAATGAGGCTGTACCCAGACCACAGAAAAATACCTTATGTCTTCATGTCTTTGGGTAGTAAACACTAACACTGACTTAGAAAAGGACAGTGGGATTGTTTAAGCCTCCAACTCTTTATTTCAGCTCAGGTCATGATCTTGGGATCCTGGGATTGAGGCTGGTATGGGACTTCCATGCTCAGTGCTGAGTCTACTTGTCCTTCTTCTACTCCTCCCTCTGCTCATGCACTCTCTCTATCTCTCAAATAAATAGACAAAATCTTAAAAATAAAAAAAAGAGAGAGAGTGAAGAAAGAGCCCATGTGTAGTGCAAGTGCACAGAGAAGATAGCATAAACAAACAAATTCCAGAGGAAACACTGGGCTATCCCCACCCCAAACTCATTCCGGAGAAAGTTAAAGTAAGCAGTAAGTGATGTTACCATAGCAATAACAAACCTCTAAGTTAGCTCATGTCCTGGCCATGTTGACTCACCTGTCTCTATCCTTCCATATCAATAGCTAGCAGAAGAGGTGTGCAAATTTCCAAGCATATAACTGTTTACTTCAGTCTCTACTAATCTACACAAGATGTATGGAATTTAATGAAAAATTATAAGATACAAAACCCCCCAACAAACAACAATCTACTCTTAAGAGACGGAATAATCAATAAAACTAAACCCAGAGATGGTCTAGAAGTTGAAACTCTCAAACAGCGACTCTGGCATAACTATGATTAATACATTAAAATTTCTAGTGAGGTGAATAGTAGGATTTAACAGATGGAGAATTTCAGTAGAGAGATAGAAACTATAAGAAAGAAACAAATGCAAATGTTAGGAGAAATATTAAAGAACATGATAACAGAGATAAAGAATGTCTTTGATGAGCTTACCAACAGATTTGATGTAGCTGAGGAAGAGATTAATTTAAACATAGATGAATAAAAACACCAAACTGAAACACAAAAGAAAAAAAAGTGAACAAAAATGTACCAGGATATTTGAGAGCTATGGGACAATATCAAAAGGTTGAATATCATGTAATTAGAATCTCAAAAGGATAGATTTTTGATATGAGGTATTCTTCTTACTAAATATTAAGCATTTAGTGCTATAATCTTTCTCAACAGTGCTTTAACTGCTCTCATGATTTTTCATATGCTGATTTTCATTCATCAGTATACTTTTTTATTCCCCTTGCTACTTCCTCTTTAGCCTACAGATTATTTAGAAGTGCTTTATTTAGCTTTCAAGTGTTTGGAAATTGATTTCTAGTTTGATTTACTGTAGATTAGCTGAGGATATTTTATGACCCAAGATATGGTTTTTTTGGTATATATGCCACACACACTTGAAGAAGAAATGAGCATTTTGCTATATTTTACATAGAGTGTTGTGTAAATGTCAGTTAGATCCTATTGATTGATGGTGTGATTATTTTATATTCCTGATGATTTTCTGTCTGCTGTTCTATCAGTTGTTGACAGAAGAGTGTTGAAGTCTCCAACTATAATTATGGATTTGTCTATTCTCTTAGTTCTATAAATTTTTGCTTTACATGTTTTTCATCTTTGTCATTTGGTGTATTCACATTTAGGATTGCTATATCTTCTTGGAGAATTAACCCTTCTATTGTTGTGTAATGTCACTATGTTTCTGGTACTTTTCTTTGTTCCAAAGTCAACTTTATCTGATATTAATATGGTTATAATATACCCATGCTTTTATATTAAAATATTTGTATAGCATATATTTTCTCATCCCTTTACTTTTAATCACCCATATGATTATAGTTGAAGTTAGTTTCTAATAGACAGCGTGTAGTTGGATCCTGTTTTTAAATCCACTTTGCCAATTTCTGGCTTTTAATTTATTTTTTAGACTATTTACATTTAATGAAATTATTGATGGATTAAGGCTTAAATCTGTCATTTTATTTTTACTTTTGTATTCTGTGTTTTATCCCCTGTTTTCTTTATCCTGCCTTCCTGTGGGTTACTTGAACACTTTAGGAATCCATTTTGATTTATCGATAGCATTTTTGAGGTATGTCCTTATATTGCCTTTTTTTTTTTTTTTTTTGTAGAGATTGCTCTCACTTTTACATTTATCAGTCTACTGGTGTCAACATTTTACCAGTTCAAGTGAAGTATAGAAATTTTGCCATCCTCTACATTCCTTCATCCTCTTTTTAAAATAATGTAATTATTTAAAATATTTCTCTAAATACTTAGAAACATATAAGATAGCACTGTAATTTTTGCAACTGTCAAACATAATTTAGAATACCAAGAAGAGAAAAAAAATGCTTATTATGTTTGCCCATATTTCTGTTTGCTGCATTCTTTATGATTTCTTTTATTATTATTATTTTTCTTTCTGCTAAAAGAACTTTCTTAAGCCATTCTTTTAGGATAGGTCAGCTGGAAAGACATCATCATTGTTTTCTTTCATCTGAAAATTCTTGATTTCTACATTCATTAAGGATATTTTTGCTACGCATATGAATCTGTGTTGATAGTTCTTTTCTTTCAGCACTTGAAAAATACTGTGCCACTTCTTTCAAGCCTCCATTGTCTCAAGACAATTCACTATCATTATAATGTTTTCCCCATACAGTTGCATTTCTCTTTCATAGCTTCAAGGGTTTAATCATGTCATTATGGCATCAATTTCTTTTAGCATATCCTGAGTGAGGTTCATGCAGATTTTTTTTTTTTTAAAGATTTTATTTATTTATTTGACAGAGAGAGATCACAAGTAGACAGAGAGGCAAGCAGAGAGAGAGAGGAGGAAGCAGGCTCCCTGCTGAGCAGAGAGCCCGATGTAGGACTCGATCCCAGGACCCTGAGATCATGACCTGAGCCGAAGGCAGCGGCTTAACCCACTGAGCCACCCAGGCGCCCCATGCATATTTTTTTTTTAAGATTTTATTTATTTATTTGATGGAGAGAGATCACAAGTAGGCAGAGAGGCAGGCAGAGAGAGAGAGAGGGAAGCAGGCTCCCCACTGAGAAGAAAGCCTGTTTTGGGGCTCGATCCCAGGACCCTGAGATCATGACCTGAGCTAAAGGCAGAGGCTTAACCCTCTGAACCACCCAGGTGCCCCTCAGATTCTTAAATCTGTAGTTTTAAGTTTTTTGTTTTTGTTTTGTTTTGTTTTGTTTTGTCCTATTTAGAAAGTTTTCAGCCATTATTTGTCTGGGTATATTTTTAGTCCTATCCTTTTCTCCTCTCCTTCTCAGACTCTAGGAACATATGTGTTAGATGTTTTGTTCATTTTTTGATTTTAGTTTGTTTTATCTGTCTTGTTTGGGTTGGGTAGTTTCTTTCATTTTCTTCCCTACCTCACTTATTCTTCCTCCTTTTTCTTATATTCTTCTGTTGATCTCATCTACTGAGCTTTTTATTTAGGTTATTCTATTTTTTGGTTTAAAATTTCCTTTGCTTCTTTCTTACATATTTTATTTCTTTGCTGAGACTTGATATTTCTTTCCTGAGTTTCTCTATTTTTAAAATTTGTTTCCATAATTGCTTTTTGAAGCATTCTTATTATGACTTTAAAGTCTTTGTCATTTTAGTGTTGGTATCTATTGTCTCTTTTTCTCATTCAGTTTGAGATCTTCCTGTTTCTTGGTATAAGAAGTGACTTTTGATTCCTACCTGGACATTTTTGTATTATGTTGTGAGATTCTATCTTATTTAAACCTTTTTTTTAGGTGGATAATGACAGCTCTCTAGTAGGAAACTTACCTTGGTATTGCTAGATGGAAGTAGAGGTATAAGTTTCTTAAAACAATGTGCTCTGTTGAGACATGATTGGCTAGCCCTCAGTACTGCTTGGTGGGGTTAGGAATTTGGGAATTCCAGTTCTCCGTGTGGTCTCCACTGACATGGCAGGATTTGGCTTGATACCGGCTGGCAGAGATGAAAAACTTGGCTGTGTACTTGGTCATCTCTGAAACCATCTTGGCAGGGAGGGGACTAAGGTGCCTTATTTTAGCCTTACAAGAATGGTGGTCTAGGCTTCTCACTTGGCTTTTACTGACATGATTGGGGGGTGGAGCCACATGGTTTGCTTTTCTTTCCCTGGTGTTTGAATGAAGTGGAGAAATTCTAAAAGTATTCTGCCCTGCTAGGTTGCCCCTTCCTTGTTTCCTTTGTTTAGAAAAGCTGTTGTTGGAGCGCCTGGGTGGCTCAGTGGGTTAAGCCACTGCCTTCGGCTCGGGTCATGATCTCAGGGTCCTGGGATCGAGTCCCGAGTCGGGCTCTCTGCTCGGCGGGAAGCCTGCTTCCCTCTCTCTCTCTGCCTGCCTCTCTGTCTACTTGTGATCTCTCTCTGTCAAGTGAATAAATAAAATATTAAAAAAAAAAAAAAAGCTGTTGTTGTGGCTTTTTTCCCATTGTGTCTGTTAGTATTTCCAGTTTTCTAGCTTCTTTACCTCTAAATCTGGGATATATGAGGCAAAAAGATAACCCATAGAAGTCACCACTGTGTTGTTGCATGGATCCAGTAGTGCCTAGACAGACTTCTTTCTTCTTTGTACTCTTCAGACTCTCCTTATGTTTATTTTACATATAATATCTATGTTTTTTTTTTTTAAAGATTTTATTTATTTATTTGACAGAGAGAGATCACAAGTAGATGGAGAGGCAGGCAGAGAGAGAGAGAGAGGGAAGCAGGCTTCTTGCTGAGCAGAGAGCCTGATGTGGGACTCGATCCCAGGACCCTGAGATCATGACCTGAGCTGAAGGCAGCGGCTTAACCCACTGAGCCACCCAGGCGCCCAATATCTATGTTTTTTGATTGTACTTATTGGGAGGAATAAGGAAAAGTGTATCTATTACATCTTCCTGGAAACAGTTCTTACTTTTTTCTTTTTGTTTATTTTTTATTCATGAATGATTTGTTTTTTATTATTTTCTTACCTTCTAAATAGGAATAATAGTTTTACTGATAAAGACTTTCAAGTATAAGATATATTCCATTATGACAAAATTATGTGAAGGAGGTGAAATAGAGATATGAGTTCAAGGAGAGAAAGGACAGATGTGAATTTCTAAATGTCAAAGAAAACTTGACTGTGCATTTAAAAATAAATAATGGTTAGTAAAAATTTATTATTATATTTATATTCCTTAAATGCTTTTAAAAAGAAGCACTTAACAGTTTTATTTAATAATCATATATTTATACTAAAATGGGAATTACATTCTTTGGAACTTATAAAAACTTTTGTTTAATAATGGTAGCCAATTTAAAGATGAAGGAGTATAGCATTTTAAAAAATATTAAGGGAATATGTCAGCAAATAAGGTTGAGTCCATTGTTCATGGGCATGGGCTGCATTTGAGATAATTTTTTTCTATGTACAAATCTATACTTTCTATATAAATATATAAATAACCTCAGAGAAATAATTAGAAATAATTTCCCATAGTAGTTATGTCTGTTTATGTTCCCATCAGCAGTGCATAACAGTTCCCAGTGTCTATGTCCTTGCTAGCATTGATATCAGATATTTAAAAAAATTTTTTTAAAGATTTTGTTTATTCATTTCAGAGAGAGACAGAGAGGATGAACAGGGGGATGGATGAAGGGAGAGGAGAAGGGAAGCAGACTCTCCACTGAGCTGGGAGCCCAATTTGGGACTTGATCCCAGGACCCTGAGATCATGACCTAAGCCAAAGTCAGACAGGGTTATATAGTCATGCTTGTTATGGTGTTTTGATAAATATATTATATCAACTTAAATGAAGCCCTATGTATCAATCTTTTCCTTTCTACCTTGCATTTTTTTTTTTTTTTCATTCTTGTTTGGAAAATTCTTTCTTACCTCTAGGTCATAGAGATACTCTGCTTTTTTTTCTCCTGAAAGATTTTGTAGGTCATAGAGATACTCTGCTTTTTTTTCTCCTGAAAGATTTTTGTAGATTTTTGTAGATTTAAATCTCTAATTCACCTGGAATTGATTTTTGTGTAAGAGATGCCATAGAATTTCATTTTTTCTCTATAAAATTGTTTGCATACAATTTATTGAATAATTCTACCCTCACTCATATACTGTCAAATTTAGTTTCATTACCAGTTTAGTTTCCATGTATTCATGTGACTGGTTCTGGGAGCAGTCTACTTGTTTTGCTCTTCCCATCTCTACTTGAGATCTTCAGTGGTAAGCATCTTGTCTTTTTTTCTATTTCTTTTACCTTTGTCCAATTTTCTTTTCTTTTTTTTTTTTTTAGATTTTATTTATTTATTTGACAGAGAGAAATCACAAGTAGGCAGAGAGGCAGGCAGAGAGAGAGGAGGAAGCAGGCTCCCCGCTGAGCAGAAAGCCCGATGTGGGGCTTGAACCCAGGACCTGGGATCATGACCTGAGCTGAAGGCAGCGGCTTAACCCACTGAGCCACCCAGGCGCCCCCCTTTGTCCAATTTTCACTCCATTGGTAGTCCTTCATTTATTTTGAAGTTGGGTGTAAATCGTATTAGTATCAATGAAAATAGCACTTCCATTTTACTTTCTTGCTTTCCTAGCTTTTGGTTAACTTCAGAAAGATGTCACCTAATAGCTTTCTACACACCCACTCTGAAACCTCAGTTTCATGTTTGAAGTCACTGAAATAATTTATATTCCAGTTTTATCTTTCTCAATGTCAAACTCTGGAGACTATTTGTATGGGAAGAAAAATTTTGTTATCACATATACCCTGGGAAGTTTGTAATAGATCACATAAAGCAATCAAAACTGTAAGATGAAGATTCTTGCAGATTTCAATTGTATTTTACAAAGTGTTTTGGTAAAAGATATAGTGGCATATTACATTTTTGGAAATCATGAATTTGTCCTAATTTGTTGAGATATGCATTAGAGGGAAATCTAATGTAATTAGTCATCTCATTTTCCAATTTTGACAGCATGAGATAAGCAGAAAGTATTTATTGTATACCATCTGTCTAGTACTAAGTATAAAGTAAGTCAGCAATTGACTTTTTAACACCAAAAAGAGTTACTAACTGTGGCTCACACATATTGAGAATCCCTAAAGAGCTACTAGAGATTACTTTTAAATATTTTGAAATATGTAACTTGAAAATAACCATATATGTGAATCAAACAGTGGATAATCCATAAATATGTTGTTAACTCATGAATGTGTTTTCTAATTGCAAATTCCTTATTTAATCTACTACTCATTTTAAGATGATATAATTTCAGGAAAGAAGGGAATTTGAGGCAAATTCTGCCTCACTAGGGTTCTCTTATTCTTATTGGTTTCTGTATAAAAAAGCACTCCTCAGTCTCTTGGTCAGCTGTTTAGGATTGGTGAATACTTCTGGAACAAAAACATCCTGGAATGTAGGGTTCTTTTCTCTAGACTTCTGTAGTGTCTTGTACTTTTGCTCAGTTAGCCTTCTTTCTGTCTAGTTCTTTATTGATTTTTATTTATTTATTTATTTATTTTTTAAAGATTTATTTATTTATTTATTTGACAGAGAGATCACAAGCAGGCGGAGAGGCAGGCAGAGAGACAGGAGGAAGCAGGTTCCCTGCTGAGCAGAGAGCCCGATGCGGGACTCGATCCCAGGACTCTGAGATCATGACCTGAGCCGAAGGCAGCGGCTTAACCCACTGAGCCACCCAGGCGCCCCTCTTTATTGATTTTTAAAAAGTATATTTTGTCAAGCTTTTTCTTTTTCTTTATGGGGGCTGGGGGTTAATCTGAATTATCTTGGTCGTTAGTGCTGGATATGACAGTCCTGCTATATTTTATAAACTTTAGATTTAAAAAAAAAAGATTATTTATTTATTTATTTATTTGCCAGAGAGAGATCACAAGTAGGTAGAGAGGCAGGCATAGAGAGAGAGGGGGAAGCAGGCTCCCTGCTGAGCAGAGAGCCCGATATGGGGCTCGATCCCAGGACCCTGAGATCATGCCCTGAGCCGAAGGCAGAGACTTAACCCACTGAGCCACCCAGGCACCCCTAAACTTTAGATTTTTAATGACTGTCCTAATGACACTAATATTCTAATGACACTAGGAGGCCAAGATTCTAATCATGTTATAAAAAACTGCATGACACCATTATCCTAAATTACAATGGCTGAAAAGTACTCAGAAGTATTATTATATATTATGAAGAAGTCTTAGACTAAAAATCTGATTGTGATATTTATGAATAGAGTTTTATTTATTTTATGAATATCCTATTGTTGGGTAATAGAAGTAATTTTTTTTCTTATTTAACTACAATTAATACACTGTTACTTTTTTTTCCCAAAAGAGCTATTATTAAACTAATGGTGTTCATTGTTATTGATAATGTCTTAGAATAGACATTAAGGTTTTATCTTAGATATTTGGACTTTTCTGAATATTCAGCTGAAACTTCTAGGCATAATGCTGATTATTGTCATCAGAGACCTATCGTTTTCAGTGGTATCAGTGTAATGGGGCTTTTAAATTAAACTATTCCTAATACTGAAGTCTCCTGAAAAATTTTTTTTCTGAAATATTCTTGAACTAATCTTTCTAGTCAGTAATAATTTCTTCTCAATACATTTTTACCTTAAAACATTAAAAAAATAAAATCTCTGAAAGTTATGAATAAGCTTGTCATAAGGGACAATATTTACTTTGGATTTAACACATATTTATTGAGTAATTCTTATTAAAATGTTAGATACTGAGGCACTGAGGTAGTTCAGTTGGTTAAGCTTCTGCCTTCAGCTCAGGTCATGATCTCGGGAACCAGGGATCGAGCCCCACGTCTAGCTTCCCGCTCAGTGGAGAGTCTGCTTCTCCCTCTCCTTCTGCCCTGATACTCCTGCCCCTGCCCATGCTCTCTGTTTCTCAAATAAATAAAATCTTAAAAAAAAAAAGTTAGGTATTAGGTATTTGCAGTAAATAAAACAAATCTTGTCCCAGCTTTTTTTTTTTTTAAATTTCTGAATGTGGCTTACAGCCAATTGTAATTTCATTGATCCTAATAAAACTCTATCAGTTTTTATCCACCCAATAGATTCAATAAAATTTTGGATTTCTCATAAAGCTATAATATGTTCCTCTTTGGACTTAAAATAAGAGCCTAATTTCTTTATGGGAATTAATTGGTTTCCCCACTGAAAAATGGGACAGCTTGACATAGTACAAACTTGCCTGCTTTAGGTTTTGAAACTCAAGGTATTGTAGTAGCTATATTCTTTGTTTTTGATTGACTTAAGTTAAAACTATTTTTACTTTTTTATGCACCTACCAGGAAATAGGTACTTAACAGTTCTTGTCTTGAGAGTTGGGGAGGATAGGATGAAAGAGTCAAATATATTTAAACAGATAGAATGAAATAGTGGAAAGAGCATGGACATGGAGTAAAGAAAATTTTGGATTACTTGTCCTGATACTTACTGAATAAATTTGAACAAGTTATTTAATCTCTTAAGCCGTGGTTTGTCTATAAATTAATAATTACAATATTACCTTAGTGGATTTTGAGAGCACTAACCAATATAATGTACATGGATATCCTGCACATAGTAGTTGTTATAAATATAAAAATAGATACTACCTCTTTCTCTCTCCCCTTAACCCCAAGGTGGTGGCAAATCACAAGATTCAGACCAAACATGGAGAAGACTTGCTTTTTCTTCTTCTCATCATAAAACCTCTTTCCTGGGCTTTACATTAAGGTAACTGATAAAAGATTTTGCTGTCTTTTCTGCCAAGTAGGAACATTAAATTCATCTAATTATAAGTTCAATGATAAACCTGATTCACTTTGGGATATGAAACTTGTGGACAGGAGATAAAATTTCTCTTGCTAAAAAAAGAATAATAATAGCTTCTGGATGTTTAAGCTGAAAGGATATGTTTCCTGTGACATTTAATCTGATAATAAAAGGCTGTGGGTGACTCTTATGGGAGTCAGGCAAATGATGAGGACTAGGGAAAGCTCTTTTTGGTGGTAACAGTTCAAGGTTGAGCAAGCTTAGACATAGCAAGAGCTAACTGATAGTGGGTAGTCTGTGAACACAAGATGAATTTTATATAATTGGTGATTTTTCATTCAAATATATAATGCAAGATGAGAAAGAAATTGATACTATATTCTACTTTGTTTCGAGAAAACTGGGTTCGAACAAGTTGGTCTTGATTTGAGTCCTGAATGTCATGCTGGTTTATCTAATTTCAAGAAACATTACTGACCCAAATTCATTGGAGGAAATCATTTTCCACACCATGAAATCTTTTCAGACTATTGTTCAAATGAATTCCAACATGGTAAATCTTTTTCAAAAGAACTGAAGAGAGTGCTGAAGAGCAAATTACTATTTTTCTAGCCTCTGGAAGTTGAAAGTATATTTATTTAATTATGGGTTTAACTTTAAAAATAATTCAATCACACTTATAAATTATAGTTCAGTTAAAGAGTTCAACTTATTTCTTATGATAATTGAATGATGAAGGTTGAAAACCATTAGATATATTTTTTAAAAGTATTTTTTATTAATTATTTTTATTAACATATAGTGTATTATTTGCCCCAGGTGTACAGGTCTGTGAATTGTCAGGCTTACACACTTCACAGCACTCACCATTTCACATACCCTCCCCAACGTCCCTAACCCAACCACCCTCTCCCTCCCCAACTCCCCCCAGCAACCCTCAGTTTGTTGGGTGAGATTAAGAGTCTCTTATGGTTTTTCTCCTTCCTGATCCCATCTTGTTTCATTTTTTCTTTCCCTACCCCCCAAACCCCAACTCTGTCTCTCAAATTCCTCACTTCAGTGAGATCACATAATAATTGTCTTTCTCTGATTGACTTATTTCTCTCAGCATAATACCCTCTAGTTCCATCCACATTGTTGAGAATGATATTTGCTGTGTGTTTTTCATAGATGGCTTTGATGATATTGAGGAATGTATCTTCTATTGCTACACTTTGAAGAGTTTTGATCAAGAAAGGGTACTGTTCTTTGTCAAATGGTTTTTCAGCATTTATTGAGATGATCACATGGTTCTTGTTCTTTCTTTTATTAATGTATTGTATCACATTGATTGATTTGTGGATGTTGAACCAACCTTGCAGCCCAGGAATAAATCCCACTTGGTCATGGTGAATAATCCTTTTCATGTACTCTTGGATTCTATTGGCTAGCATTTTGGTGGGAATTTTCACATCTGTGTTCATCAAGGACATTCATATGTAATTCTCTTTTTTGAAGGGGTCTTTGTCTCGTTTGGGGATCAAGGTAATGCTGGCCTCATAAAATGAGTTTGTAAGTTTTCCTTCCATTTATATATTTTGGAACAGTTTCAGGAGAATAGGTATTAATTCTTCTTTAAATTTTTGGTAGAATTCCCCTGGGAAGCCATCTGGCCCTGGGTTTTGTTTGTTGGGAGACTTTTGATGACTGCTTCAATCTTCTTGCTGGTTATGGGTCTGTTCATGTTTTCTATTTCTTCCTGGTTCAGTTTTGGTAGTTTATACATCTCTAGGAATGCATCCATTTCTTCCAAATAGTCAAATTTGCTGGCATAGAGATGCTCATAATATGTTCTTATAATTGTCTGTATTTCTTTGGTGTTGGTTGTGATCTCTCCTCTTTCATTCATGATTATATTTATTTGGGTCCTTTCTCTTTTCTTTTTGATAAGTCTGGCCAGAGGTTTATCAATCTTATTAATTCTTTCAAAGAACCATCTCTTAGTTTCGTTGATTTGTTCTACTGTTCTTTTGGTTTTGATGTCATTGATTTCTGCTCTAATTTTTATGATTTCTCTTCTCTTGCTGGGTTTAGGCTTTCTTTGTTGTTCTTTCCCCAGCTCCTTCAGGTGTAGGGTTAGTTTGTGTACTTGAGACCTTTTTTTTTTTTCTTGAGAAAGGCTTGTAATGGCTATGTACTTTCCTCTCAGGACCACCCTTGCTGTATCCCACAGATTTTGAACAGTTGTGTTTTCATTATCATTTGTTTTCATGAATTTTTTCAATTCTTCTTTAATTTCCTGGTTGACCCATTCATTCTTTAGTAGGATGATTTCTAGCCTCCATGTACTTGAGTTCTTTCCAACTTTCCTCTTGTGATTGAGTTCTAGCTTCAGAGCATTGTGGTCTGAAAATATGCAGGGAATGATCCTAATCTTTTGGTACCCATTGAGACCTGATTTATGACCCAGGATGTGATCTATTCTGGAGAATATTCCATGCACTAGAGAAGAATGTGTATTCTGTTGCTTTGGGATGGAATGTTCTGAATATATCTGTGATGTCCATCTGGTCCAGTGTGTCATTTAAGGCCTTTATTTCCTTGTTGATCTTTTGCTTGGATGATCTGTCCATTTCCGTTAAGGGGGTATTAAAGTCCCCTACTATTGTTGTATTATTGTTGATGTGTTTCTTTGATTTTGTTATTAATTGGTTTATATAGTTGGGTGCTTCCATGTTAGGGACATAGATTTTTAAAATTGTTAGATCTTCTTGTTGGACAGACCCTTTGAGTATGGTATAGTGTCTTTCCTCATATCTTATTATAGTCTTTGGCTGAAAATCTAATTTATCTGATATAAGGATTGCCACCCTAGCTTTCTTTTCATGTCCATTAGCATTGTAAATCAAAAAAATCTACCCTCTCATTTTAAATCTGGAGGTGTCTGTGGTTCTAAAAATGAGTTTCTTGCAGACAGCATATTGATTTTTTTTTTTTTATCCATTCTGATACCCTGTGTCTTTTGATTGGGGTAATAGCCCATTTACATTCAGGGTAACTATTGAAAGATATGAATTTAGTGCCATTGTATTGCCTGTAAGGTGACTGTTACTGTATATTGCCTCTGTTCCTTTCTGCTCTACTACTTTTAGACTCTTTCTTTGCTTAGAGGATCACTTTCAATATTTCCTATAGGGCTGGTTTGGTGTTTGCAAGTTCTTTTAATTTTTCTTTGTCCTGGAAGGTTTATTTTTTGTTTTTTGTTTTTAAATCTCTTCTTCTATTTTCAGTGATACCCTAGCTGGATATAGCATTCTTGGCTGCATATTTTTCTCATTTAATGCTCTTATATATCGTGCCAGTTCTTTCTGGCCTGCCAGGTCTCTGTGGATAAATCTGATGCCAATCTAATATTTTTACCATAGTATGTTACAGACTTCTTGTCCTGAGCTGCTTTCAGGATTTTCTCTTTGTCACTAAGACTAGTAAGTTTTACTATTAAATGACAGGGTGTGGACCTATTTTTATTGATTTTGAGGTAAGTTCTCTGTGCCTCCTGGATTTTGATGCTTGTTCCCTTTGCCATATTAGGGAAATTCTATACTATAATTCACTCCAATATACTTTCTGCCCCCCTCTCTCTTTCTTCTTCCTCTGGAATCCCAATTATTCTAATATTGTTTCATCTTATGGTATCACTTTTCTCTTGAATTCTCCCCTCATGGTCCAGTAGTTGTTTGTCTCTCTTTTGCTCAGCTTCTTTATTCCCTGTTGTTTGGTCTTCTATATCACTAATTCTCTTTTCTGCCTCATTTATCCTAGCAGTAAGAGCTTTCATTCTTGATTGAGCCTCATTAATTCTGTTTTTGATTTCAGCTTGGTTATATTTTAGTTCTTTTATTTCTCCAGAAAGGGATTTTATTTCTGCAGACATGGTATCTCTAACATATTCCATGCCTTTTTTGAGCCCAGCTAGCACCTTGAGAATCATCATTCTGAACTTTAGATCTGACATATTACCAATGTCTGTATTGATTAGGTCCCTAGCCATTGGTACAGCCTCTTGTTTTTTTTTTTTTTTTTTTTTTTTTTTTTGGTGGTGAGTTTTTCTGCCTTGTCATTTTATCCAGATAATAATATATGAATATATGAATGAGAGAATAAAATACTAAAATGATAAAATACTAAAAGGGTGGCAAAGACCCCCCAAAAATGTACACTAACCAAATCAGAAGAGATCCCAAACTGGGTGGAGAAGAAAGGGGATAAAAATATATATATTAGACTGGTGCATAGAACAGAGTCACCCACTTGATTTTGGGTACATTTTGGTCTCTTAGAAGAAACTACCTCCCCCCAAATTTTTTTGAAGATTTATTTATTTATTTATTTGACAGAGTGAGAGGTCACAAGCAGGCAGAAAGGCAGGCAGAGAGAGGGAGAAGCAGGGTCCCTGCCCAGCAGAGAGCCCGATGTGGGGCTTGATCCCAGGACCCTGAGACCATGACCTGAGCTGAAGGCAGAGGCTTTAACCCACTGAGCCACCCAGGCAACCCTCTGTTAGATATTTTTGACAAGCATTTGGAATGAACATTGGCATGAAATTCTTTTTTCTTTCTTTCTTTTTTTTAAGATTTATTTATTTATTTGAGAGAGCGAGGAGGGGAGAGAGAGAGGGAGCACAAACGGGTGGAGGGACAGAAGGTGAGGGAGAAACAGAGACTCTCAAGCTGACTCCATGCTGAGCATGGAGCCCAGCATGGGGAATGATCTCATGACCCTGAGATCATGACCTGATCTGAAAACTAGTCAGATGCCACACTGACTGAGCCACACAACCACCCTTGGCCTGAAATTCTTATTTTCTTCTTCTGTCTTTCGTCTGATTCTGCTGATAACCTTTTCTATGACTGTAAACATGCCATTTGCATAGAACCTTAGTATCATATATTTTCATATTCACAATTAGTGTTGTTTTGAAATCTGAGAAGTGTGAGTTTGAATTTAGGGTCCATTATTTATTATTTATGTTACCTTAAGTTTATCTTTCAGGGTCAACCACTTTATTTCATGTGTTTTTAATGGGACAGAGTATTTAAATATTTACATATATATGCATACACACATATGATAAACATTGACATCAAAATGGGGCAATTCTATTCATGTAGTTTTTATATTCTGCTTTTTTTGCATAACAATACTTAGAAACATGTATTTCAATAAATATTTTTCTATAGAATCATTTAATGACTGAATAATGTTTTACCATATATAGATATCCATATATATGGATATATACCATAATTTACTTGGCTGTTTCTTCATTTTTGATCATCTAGGTAATTTCTTTCTTTCCTTTTTCCCCCCTCAACTTTATTGAGATATGATTGACATAGAACATTATGTAGGCATACATGTGTTGATTTGACATATGTGTATATTTGAAATGATTACCACAATAAGGTTAGTCAGTGCATTACCTTACATAGATACAGTATTTTATTTTTTGGTTATGAGAACTTTTAAAATTTACTCTCTCAATAATTTTCAAATATACAAAACCATATTTTTTAAAAAACAATTTATTTATTTATTTAGGGGGACGAGACAGAGAGATAGCGAGCACAAGAACATGAATGGGGGGAGGGGCAGAGAGAGAGGGAGAACAAGAATCCCTGGTGAGTAGGGAGCCTGATGTGGGACTTGATCCCAGCCGGATCATGACCCAAGCCGAAGGCAGACACTTAACTGACTGAGTCACCCAGGCTCCCCAAAAGAGTATTTTTAATCATAGTTACCATGTTGTGTATTACATTCCCAGAACTTGTTCATCTTATAACTGGAAGTTTGTAGTCTTTGACCACCTTCACCAATTTCACACACCTCTCTCCCTGTCACTCAAATATCTATCTCTGTTTGTACAAAGTCAGTTTTTTTTTATTCTATATATAAGTGAGATTATATAGTATTTCTTTTTCTCTGACTTATTTCACTTAGCATAATGCCTTCAAATTCATCCATTATTGCAAATGGCAGGAATTCCTTCTTTTTTTAATGGGCGAATGGTATTCCATTCTATATATGAACCAAGACTACTTTAAAAAAAAAAAAGATTTATTTATTTATTTATTTGACAGACAGATCACAAGTAGGCAGAGAGACAGGCAAAGAGAGAGGAGGAAGCAGGTTCCCCACTGAGCAGAGAGCCTGATGTGGGGCTCGATCCCAGGACCCTGGGATCATGACCTGAGCCAAAGGCAGAGGCTTAACCCACTGAGCCACCCAGGTGCCCCAAACCAAGACTTCTTTATTCATTCATCCATCAATTGACTCCCTGATCAACAGGGACCCTGATCTCTCTGAATGGGCAAAAAATACAAAGATATTTGTATTCCATGTGAGTGCTTACCAAAGTGTGACCTTAGTAGAGGGAAAGTTTAATAATCAATTTTGTAGTGACCTATTCCATTGATATAGGTGAACCTCTTTCCCCATTCACCCCTATTATCACCCAATAGTCTCATGAACAAAGTGACCATGACATCAGGCATGACAGTTATGCATGAACTCAGAGCTATGGACTTCCATTCACCAAGACCTGTGTGGCTATGGCCACTGCTGAATGTCCAATCTATCAGCAGCAGAGACCTACACTGAGTCTCTGATATGGCACAATTTCCCAGGGTGATCAGCCAGCTCTTTGGTGGTGGATTGAACATACTGGACCTCTTCTATCATGGAAAGGGCAGTGTTTTATTCTTACTGGAATAGACACTTACTCTAGATGTGGATTTGCCTTCCCTGAATGCAATGCTTCTGCCAAATCTACCATCTGTGTAGTCTTACAGAATGCCTTAACCATCATCACGGTATATCATACAACATTTTTTCTGATCTTAGAATTTTCTTCATGGCAAATAATGTGTGGGAATGGGCCTGTTTTCATTTAATTCCTTTTATCTTGGCACATTTTCTATCATCCCAAAACAGCTGGCTTGATAGAACTATGGAATGGCCTTTTGAATACATCGTTACAGTGCCTACTAAGTGGGAATAGCTTGAAGGGGTGTGCAAGGTTGTCCAGAAGGCTGTGCATGCTCTGAATCAGGATGGAAATACATCATGTTCTCTCTCTTGTAATCAGGATTCATGGGGTCCAGGAATCTAGGAGTAGAAATGGGAGTGGCACCATTCACTATTACACCCCCAGCAAACCATTAGCAAAATTTTTGGTTTCTGTTCCCTTGAATTTATGTTCCATTGTCCTCAAGGTTTTATTTATTTGTTTATTGTTTAAAAGATTTTATTTATTTATTTGACAGAGAGAGAGATCACAAGTAGGCAGAAAGGCAGGCAGAGACAGAGGGAGAAGCAGGCTCCCCGCTGAGCAGAGAACCCAATGTGGGGCTCCATCCCAGGACCCTGAGATTATGACCTGAGCCGAAGGCAGAGGCTTAACCCACTGAGCCACCAGTTGCCCCTGTCCTCAAAGTTTTAATTCTAGAGGGAGAAATATTTCCACAGGAGACACCGTAATGAGTCTAGAATGGAAATTCAGAGGAAATACACAATAGGTAGTGGTAGAAGACAGTTTCACTACATATATTAAGTATTTCATACTTGTATTAGTTCAGTTTCTCTGTAGAGCCCTGACTAATGCAGTATGTTTTTGTGGAAATCCTAGATTACATTATAAACTCTTCTATGGCAAAGTCTACATCATATAACTCTATGTATCTCCGGCTTTTCACTCAGTTCCTTATAATAAATACTGGCTGAGAGGATTTGTTGATACTGACTCTATGTCAGATTTAAAAAAATTATTAAATGGAGGACATCCTGGAATTTAACTTTATACTATCTCTGTGTATTTGTTGAATATGTAGTGTCAATAAACTTTATAAGTTTCCTTAAGCACATTAGAAGTAAATATTTACATTCTAGACAACTGATTTGCTGGTGGGAAATCATATCTATTCAATAAAGCCTGGAATTTCATTAGGCAATTTTCTATTAGTTTAGTTCTAGTCACATTATTACTTGAAAGTGACAGAGCAGACATTTCATTAGAAACAGTCTGCCAATATTAAATATGTTACTAATTTGGAATGCCTTCTCTAAGGCCATATTAACGAGTTTTGTTGAAAAATCGAAATGCATATGATGCTCATAGAATGGCTGCTATGGGATATTTAACTTCTTTTTATCCTTTTGGAGGTCATTGCCATGCTTTAGGCATTTTACAGGTTGAATTCTTTGTTTCGAAAATTAAAAAGCTGAGGTGCACTGACATTCATAGCTATAATGAATGAAATGAGGCAAATGAATGGTGACTTGTCTTATTGCATTGAAGTATTGTACTGAAGTGAAGTCTCACTTACGGTGCTGCTTTTCCTGCCCTTGGTTTTTTAGAAAATGAAAAAAAGAGAGAAAGAAGGAAAGAAAGAAAGAGGAAGGAAGGAGGGAGGGAAAGGAAGGAAAGAAAGGAAGGGAAGGAAGGAGAAAAGGAAGGAAAAAGAATAGGGTAGTTAGAAAAAAAAAGTAATAAAAAAGAAGCCAGAGCCCCTAGGGAGGCATTTGGGTGTTCCATGATGGTATTTTCTGCCATAGGGCAGGGGGCAGGGGAGTCCTGTGGCCTTTGCAAGAGAGCTGACAGTGGCAGATGCCTCTCTTTTTGCTGAGACCATCTGCAGCAAGGGAAGAAATTTTCAGTTGATTTCCCACTTACAGTGTGGCCAACAGAGAGTTTATAACAAAAGGGTCGTTCTGTCATGCATGGCTTGGAACATGACAATGGCAATTTTTCTTATGCTGATTATAAACTATTTTTGCTGGATCTGAATGGTCCAGCCAACTGGGAAAGGATTTTTCAGACTTGGACTCTGTCCATGGTCCTCCTGTGTGGAGGACCAGTTCACTTTCTTCTTCTCTTTCTGTTCTGTCCTAGCATCCTCTAAAATTGAGATTATTAAGCCTCACAGTTTAGGTAAGGCTTCCACTTGAGCTTGGGGAAGAGGCCAGGAAGCAGGAAACTGACTTCCTAACCGGATATGAAGAGGTGGGAGGAACACCCTTAATAGATGGAAGTGTGACTTGTGGAAAAGTCAATTGCTTCCTTTCATTTCCAGCTGCTATTGAGAAAAGCTGGAGGAATGGTTCACAGAATAGTCTGAATAAAATGCAACTGAGTATAGAAAGAGGGAACAAGGACCTTCTGAGCCAAATCAGAACAAAGGATGTTTGAGGATGGTTTAGCATTGGAACACTTCAAAAATGTGACATGAGCTGTTCTGTCCACCTCCAGCTTCACATACTTATCCAACATTCTTGGAGCTTTCGTATGCAAAATAAAAATGAGAGCTGGCTTTCCCATGACATGCCCTGTTATTTCTCATCTTTTTTTATTAAGCTGGGACCTGAGAGCACAGAGAGAGGAAAAAATAATGATGAAGTTAAGCTGATCTTTTGTGGAGCGGAAGCTCTTGTTAAAACTCTGGCACTTAAGCATGGGTACTGACTGTTTAAAACAATTATTTCGGATAGTCACTTTGCTTCTCCCTACAGAGCTCACTTGCTGATGATCTCACTCTGGGTTAGACTTTTCTGAATGAATGAATGATAAAGGCAGAACAAATGGAAGAGTACATGAATCGAATGCCCTTGCTGGAGCCTTAAAGTTGTGAGCTTGCAATACCATTTTAAACAGGCAAGGAGGAAGAAGAAAGCTCTCTACTTGGTGACCTTTTGAAACTCACTGGTGTGCAGTATGTTTTCATCACATGGAAAGCAGCTGACAATAGAAACGTGATATGCAGTTCCTTTCTTTCTTTCTTTCTCTCTTTTAATTGAACATCTGAAGTATATCATTCTGTTGTTTCCTGACCTTGAGTAGAATTCACTTGGAGTACTTTAAAGCCAGAACAGTTAGAAGGGCTTCAGAAAAACTGGGTAAAACTGAGGTTTTTAGTCTCCTGATTAGCCTTATTCACAGTAAAATAGGAAGAGACAACTAAGCAAATAGACAAAAAATGCATTTGTCCTAATAAAATATGGGTTATTGAATACAGCAGAAAGTGTAATATTGTAGTCAAATTCCTTCTTAAAAATATTTACTGAGATTAGTTGCATGAGGTTTCGAGATTGGTTCTCTCATTCTGAGCCATTGACAAATTTATTCATAATTCATTTTTCACTAAACAGCAGGCTGATTCAAAGTTTCTAACAGGACTCATCCCTAGTTTTGATGATAAAGGTGCATGAGTGAAACAAATTCTTAGACCTCATATATCTTGTTCTCCTTGAGGCACCAAAGGTCAAATACATGAAAAAACCTGCTGAGAGCATCACTGTGATATTTAAGGTTAGAGAATTTAAGGATTTGTGTGTGTGTGTGTGTGTGTAGGTGTCTGTGTGCCTGTGTGTAAGAAAACACAACATGTGTATCTTTTTTTAAATTTTATTTTATTTATTCATTTGACAGAGATCACAAGTAGGCAGAGAGGCAGGCAGAGAGAGAGAGGAGGAAGCAGGCTCCCCGCCTAGCAAAGAGCCCGATGCGGGGCTCTATCCCAGGACTCTGGGACCATGACCTGAGCCGAAGGCAGAGGCTTTAACCCACTGAGCCACCCAGGCACCCCACAACATGTGTATCTTGAGGTAAACTTGGTTTTAAGAATCTTAGATAACTTGTGATTAAATTTCACACCTGTAAAAAGCCAAGCACTCAAAATTTTATTTAACCAAGAGTTTTTCCAGATCATAATAGGGACCCCTATATCATAACTCACCACTTGCTTTTAATATTTTGTAAAAATATGTATACAAACAATTATTGGAAGTATCATTTACATTTTAAAAAGCCCAGTTCCTTTTACACAGTTCCTCTTAACTGATAAAAATATTTTGAATTCTATAATGTAGCTTATCTATTTCTTGAGCCAAAGTGTTCTATCCTTCATGAAAAACATAGTTGGAACTTGAATGCTAAAGGTAAGAGAAGTGCTTACTGGTTTGCAGTACTGTCTAAAATTCTAAAATATGATAAATTTGACTTTTGCTTATAAAGATTAATGCATCTGACTTATCCATATACCAATATCTTTGTCCTTTGTGTCAAATGGAATACTAAAAACTGTTTTTACTGGGGAAATTGCCCCAGTATTGCATATCTGGATTATCAGATTTACCTCTCTGAATCTTCATTTTCTCATCTATAAAGTGAGACTATTAATAGTATAAGCTGACAGAGTATTATGAGAATTAAATAATCCATGTAAAGCACTTAGCCCATTGCCTGAGAAGTAGTACATGTTCCTAGTCATGGCTGTTTTGCTGTTCTTGCTCTATTTTTTAAATTTTTGCTTTAACATTCTCATGAAAACACATGATAGTTTTAATAGTGGTGTTATTTTATTTTCATACTGAAGAAAGCTGTGTGTGCAGTGTTTGTCCATTCAGAGCACTCATTCATTCAAAGATATTGTTTTGTGTGACCACTATTCTAGAAGATGCTGTGGGAAGCATGGAAGAGAGTATCTCTACATAAAAATGCATAATGGGGCACCTGAGTGGCTCAGTCAGTTAAGCATCTGACTATTGATTTTGGCTCAGGTCATGATCTCTGGTTCATGGGATGGAGCCCTGCCTCAGACTCCACATTCAGTGCAGAGTCTACTTGAGATTCTCTTTCTCCCTTTACCCTTCCCCCTGCAAATATTTTTAAGAAAGATATAATGAGGTTTCCATGGAGGAAGTAATATTTTAGCTAGTTCTGGTAAGCCAGAAAGCAGGTGGAAAAAGTTAAGATACAAAAATAGGAAAGATAGTTTGAGGCGATGGAACATGTGGACAGACCAGGATTTAAGGACTAGACTTATGGAGTAGAGATGGTAAATAATTTTCAAGGAGAGAGAGGAGGGAGAGGTGAGTGATAGATGTTATACATGTATTTATGGACTGGAAGATCATAAAAAGTTTCAGTGCAAGGGCAAGTCATGGAGAGCTCTTGAGGGATTTTCAAAATGTGATAAGCACGCATGACCATGTTTGTGATTTAAAGTGAGTGTTAGATTGGGAAGGGTGGCTGGTAATGTGGAATCTGTTATTGCAGACTTACGTAAGAAATTATGAGATACTTACTTCACACCATAGAGGTGGGATAAATAGGAGAGGTATGAAACAGAGAGAGTTCCCAGGACTTTGTGGCTTTCTAATAATGTGATAGAGTAGAGAGAAAGAGGCTTCTATGCCTGGAAAGATGGTGATACATCTGAGTTGACAAAAAGAGATGTGAAGCAAGTTGTGGCAGAAAGTGGTTTGTTTGGGATATGCTGGATTTGAGGGCCCTAAAGGATATTCATACAAAGATTTCTGTTAATTATTCTGAGGGACAACAGGATCTCTAAAGAAGTAAATACAAATAAGACTTGTACTTCTGCTAGTGCACAGGTTCATATAAAAACGTATGTACATACCTTAGTCATCAAAAGTATTTAACTGAAATGGTTTCTAAACTCTACTGCATAGATTTGTTGTGTCTTAAAAATTTTAAATCTATTAATGATCTTGCTAAGTCACTAAAATCTCTAGAAACTCAGTGACCCCCAAAAGAATGGTCTTTTGCTCAACTAATTTGGACATAATTGTGATCAAACCAAATAAAATAAAGAGATATTAAAATAAAGAGACAGGGGCACCTGGGTGATTCAGTGGGTTAAAGCCTCTGCCTTCGGCTCTGGTCATGATCCCAGGGTCCTGGGATCGAGGCCTGCATCGGTCTCTCTGCTCAGCGGGGAGCCTGCTTCCCTCTCTCTCTCTCTGCCTGCCTCTCTGCCTACTTGTGATTTCTGTCAAATAAATAAATAAAATCTTTAAAAAAATAAAGAGACAGATTTGGTCTATATAACTTATTGGATATAATCCAATCACATTAGATCAATTGCTTTATATCGAGAATGTACAGAATTCCAGTAAAATAATACCTCTCCCTTCCTTAAGAATAATTCCTGGATTTGAGGAGCCTAGGTGTCTCAGTCGGTTAAGCTTCTGCCTTCAGCTCAGGTCATGATCTCAGGGTCTTGGGACTGAGCCCAGCGTTGGACTCCCTGCTCACTGGGGAGTCTGTTTCTCCCTCTGCCTCTGAATGCCACTCATTTTCTCTCTCTCTCTCTGAAATAAGGAAGTAAAATATTAAAGACAAAGAATAATGCCTGTATTTAAATGGAAAGTATAAATACTCTTTAACCCAGAAACAAAATTTTTAGTTAAACTTCAGGCCAATTTCTTATTCTGGATTTGTTTAGCTAGGGACTAATCACCCACCCACCTTCCTTCCTTCCTTCCTTCCTTCCTTCTTCTCTTTTAAAGATTCTATTATTTTACTTTTTAAAGTAATCTCTGTACCCAATGTGGGGCTTGGATTTACAACCCTGAGATCAAGAGTTGCATGCTCTATGAACTGAGCCAGTCAGGTACCCCTCATTTTATTTTTTTCCAAAAAATTTACAGAAGCCATCTTGCAGTTAAGATTGATTTGTGCTGCATGTTTTTGTAAATTGTCTTTTTGACTTCAAGTCAAATAAAGAGACACTAATATATTTTGTGACACATGGTATTCCATTAATTTACACATTGTGTTACCTGTTACCATGCTTTATTCCTTCAGTAGCCTTGGATCCTTAAGACCCTATATTTAACTAAAGGACCTGAAAATGTTTGACCCACAGAATCTTAGAGGTTTTAAGGACCACAGGCTTCCTACCATACCATGGGAGATGGTCAGCGTCTCATCCCACACCTCTCTCAGAGAAGAAACTTAAGAAGTTTTTTTTTTTTAATAAATTCAAATGTTTATAAATCTCCACCATCCCTCTGCCTGCCAACTGTTTGCTCTTTCTTCTATCACTGTGACAACCCTAGGAACAAAAGAACTAGAAGAGGATTTTGACATTTGTTTTATTCAGGAGCCTTGCTTTTTCTGCCTCTCTCTCTTTTTTTCAAAGATTTATTTATGTATTGAGAGACAGAAAGAGAGCATGAGCAGGGGGAAGGGCAGAGGGAGAGGGAGATAAATTCAGCTCCTCACTCAGTGGGGAGTCTGACTCAGGGCTTGATCCCAGGACATTGAAATCATGACCTGAGCTGAAATCAAGAGTCCAACACTTAATGATCTGAGCCACTCTGGTGCCCCTCTTTTCCCGTTTAAGGCCCATGGATTATAACCTCAAAAATAAGCTATGACAAGGCTGCTTGGTTTTCTTAGGCCATTCACCATAAACCTGGGAATTATAGAGATTTTTATAATCTAGTTATAGTAAGATACATTTTTCATGATCCCTTTATCTATTTATCTATCATCATCTATCATCTATCTGTCTATCATCATTTCCCTCTCTCCCTTCCTCACAGGGGCCTATAATTTAACTAATGTAAAAAATAGTAAAATTTAGAGGTAGTAGTCTAACATGACAAGATGGTAAGATATAGGAAAGTAATTATTGAGATATTGGGTTATTTAAAGTATATTTCTTCTTTAGAAGATAATACCAGATTCCTGCTTGGGACACAGAAAAAGTTAGCTTTTGTTCTCATCCATTATCTCTTGTTGGAATATAAGCCCTCCTTAATGTTTAATATTATGTCTGTGGATCATCAGTTCTCTCTATTTTTCACCTGTTTTCTTTAGTAGTTTTGTGTTTTAGTGATTGCTCAGTAAGTGGTTGGGGATGTATAGCAAGAAGCATTTATTTCTCGTGCGTCTGCATCAGGCAGGGACAGGACCTGTGGGATCTTGTGCGTGTTCAAGAGTTGATCTAGGCTGGCTGTAGCAAGGGTGACGGAGGCAACTGAGTTCTGCATGTACCTGTCATCACCAGGCAGGCAGGACAGAAAAAGACAGAAGTATTAGACGAGGGACACACGACTCATCCAAGCACCTCTCTAGTGTCACATATACACAACAAATAATTACCAATTGAGTGAAACATGACTAATAGAGGCCTTATGAAATGTTCTCAGAAGACAGATTTTTTTTTTAATTTTAAAAGATTTTTATTTATTTATTTGACAGAGAGAGAGATCACAAGTAGGCAGAGAGGCAGGCAGAGAGGCAGACAGAGAGAGAGGGAAGCAGGCTCCCTGCTGAGCAGAGAGCCCGATGCGGGGCTTGATCCCAGGAGCCTGAGATCATGACCTGAGCTGAAGGCAGAGGCTTAACCCACTGAGCCACCCAGGCTCCCCAGAAGACAGATTGTTTTTGAGAAAAATTTGGGATCATTTGACTACATGATTCTATTCTTTGCATTTTATGATAAATTACACTGGTTATTTTGTGTACATGGAAATAGTTGGCTTTAAAACATATGTATAGCTTAGTACATGTTACTACTACCAATTGTGTTTATTATATAATTGGTTAACTTGCCAAATTAAAATCAATAAAATTTTTATCCTAAGTACTTGCAGGAGTTTTAAACATTATCTATTATGAAGTAGCAAAAGTTACATATATCTGTATATGCTAATAAAAATCATATTTTGTTAAGGTTATTAGAACTCATTGAAATAACACATTTGATATTGGCACTTGTTTAAATCAACAAACCACTTGAAATCTGGCCTTAGACTGTTATAACACTTCCCTGTCATAAAACTGCTTGCTCATTTCTTCTCCCAGAAATCAGTAATTCTGAATAATAATGTTTCTTCTAGGTCTTCTTCTTTTCTTTTTTTTTTAACGTAAATAATAGGTAGAAATTTTTACTTGGAATTACTTTGGATTTTGATTTCTCAAATACACTGCTACTTAAGCCTAATGCTTTCCTTGTCAAAGTGCAATCATCTGACAGCTCGACAAGGATATTATGATGATAACTGACCACGCTGTGTGCAAACGGTTTTTAGTGCTTAAATGGGAAACAGGTGTTTGGATTATCTCCTGCTCAAAAGTCTGATTCTGCTTCGGAGATAAGCACCAGCAAACACACATGTCACCACTCCTCTAAATGAAGCCCGGTATGTGCTCAGTGTCTCTAGGACAGTACCACTCTTTCTTTCATTTCCTATAATTGCAATTATGCCATAATAATTGATATTGAATATCATTAAGGATTCTGGCAGGAGACTGAGATAACCTTTCATGGAACATCTGGTACATGTAGATAGTATTTGTTAATATAGATTTTATTAACACATCAGACATTAGCTAAGGTATTATTTATGCCAATATCAGAGAATTATTATAAGATGCTTTATTAAGTTTTATTAATATGATTCATAGTCTCCTTTGACTTAAATATAAATGAAATTTACATAAATTGTCTTTATGTTAGTTAATCTAAATCTAAGGATAAGGTTTCAGAGACTATGGAAAAATTGCTAAACATATACTAAGCATTCTTTAGGGATCAGGATTACAAAACTACATTCAGGAATATGCTTTAAAGCACATAGGATAGATCTGAATGATAGAGGAAAAGTTTAAATTCAGATTTATTAGTGTATCTTTCTTTAGTTAAAATATGAAAAGGAAAAGCAGTGTGAAGACTTTCGGGAAATCTAAAAGAAGTGGGGATTTTGTGTTCCTTAGACCCTGTCCTGTGAAATCCAACTAATCCAATTTGAAGGCAGTTAAGGCAAATTTGCTGATTAGTATAAGAGATTAGAAATCAAAATTTTTAACACGTTTTTTACTGAGAGATACTTAAAGGAAAACCTGGCAGTCCCCTGAGACTTTGGAGAACTATATGAGGGGAGAGATTAGAGATGCTGGAACTTTTGTTCAAAGGCAGTTGGATTCCTCCACTTGACCCTGTTAAATTGTGAAGCATAGCACTGCCCAGTTAATTTTCTTTTTTTTCTTTTTTTAAAAAGATTTATTTATTTATTTATTTGACAGAGAGAGAGAGAGAGAGAGAGATCACAAGTAGGCAGAGCGAGAGGGGGAAGCAGTCTCCCCGCTGAGTGGGGGATTTATTTATTTATTTATTTGACAGAGTGAGAGGTCACAAGCAGGCAGAAAGGCAGGCAGAGAGAGAGGGAGAAGCAGGGTCCCTGCCCAGCAGAGAGCCCGATGTGGGGCTTGATCCCAGACCCTGAGATCATGAACTGAGCCGAAGGCAGAGGCTTAACCCACTGAGCCACCCAGGCGCCCCTAATTTTCTTTTTTTTTTTTAAATTATAATCCACTTAGTTTCTATTTCCTAACCAATTGAAAATGTAATCATGACCTTTTCAACTTTCTTTGGATTTATTTATAATTTCTTAAATTTTTAAAATGAAGCTCATTCCCTCCTGTCCATGAATTATTAAAGTGATATCCTCAAGATATACTCTCAGGGAAGGAAAAAGAACAATAGTATTAATCCATGATTATTTTTACCCCCAGAGATTACCAGTGGCTGTTAACAAGAAGGTATATTTCATACTTTTTTTTTTACATGCTTGCTATTGTTCTGTAGCTAGATATTTTTATACTTTGTCCTTATAATATTGTTTCAAAAATATTCTCATGGGATTTTCAACACATTAAACATTATATATCAATATATTTATATCTGTATCTGTAGGTCTATGTTTATGTCTGTCTCTGTCTATATAATATTCTAAGTGTGGATGTGACTTTATACTTGGCCACTCAAGCATGCTTTAAAATTTGGGGATTTGGTCATTGTTTTATTTTTAAATAGCTTATTGGGTGCTCTTACTTTATGCAATTTTAAGTTATTTTATTTTATTTATTTTATTTATTTTATTTTTTTAAAATATTTTATTTATTTATTTGACAGAGAAAGAAATCACAAGTAGTCAGAGAGGCAGGCAGAGAGAGAGGGGGGAAGCAGGCTCCCTGTTGAGCAGAGAGCTCGATGCGGGGCTCGATCCCAGGACCCTAAGATCATGACCTGAGCCAAAGGCAACCCAGTGAGCAGCCCAGGTGCCCCAATTTTAAGTTATTTAAAAAAAAATTTTAAAGCCAGAGATGCCTGGGTAGTTCTGTTGGTTAAGTATTTGTCTTTGGCTCAGGTCATGATCTTGGGGTCCTGGGATTGAGCCCCACGTGGGGCTCTCTGCTCAGAAGGGAGTCTGCTTCTCCCACTCCCTTTCCCCCAGCCACTCGTGGTCTTTCTCTCTCTCTCTCTCTGTCTCTCTCAAATAAATAAATAAATAAATAAATAAATAAATACAATCTTTTTAAAAATGTTAAAGCCAAAAATTAAACTACTTATGCCTTCCATCCTGAGACCCCACTACTGAAAGCTTTCATTTTAGCCAAGCATAGACTACACACATGGCTTTCCTTTAAGTATATTCATCATATATCACCTGCATGATTCCCTTTTAACATTTCTCTGTATATGTAATTGGACTTTTGGCTATGTCATAATATCTTTTCATTCTCTTTAAGAATAGTCAGCCTGTAGACTGTGCCATGGAGACAAATGATTGATTATAATCTATTTTCTTCTGTTGTTGAGGAAAGATTTATAATTATGACTGGTCACTGAAAAAAGGTTTGAGGGTCAAAATTGATCTGTATGAAATGTATAGGACTGGTTACTGACCAGCAAGCCAACAAACTGAAAGAGCTATCTATTGACTTTAAGCAAAAGAACTAGTGAGCAAGAAAAATTCCTTTCTTTCTTTGTTAATGAAATGATTCATATTGCAAAAAAGCCAGGAATTCATATGAGGTGAGATGTGACAGGGTGAAGTTTCAAGTTGTTTGTCTAAACCCATGCATTGCAAAGGCAGGGCCAAAGGCAGGGCCTCACCTGCAGGTTTAATGTGATGATTGATGCGGTCCTGCAGGACACCAGCAGTAAAGCCTTTGCTCACAGCAGCCAGTGGGAACTGATTATTTCAGGTTCCACAATAGAGTTTAAATTGGTGTGCTTCATACTGGTAGTATCACTACAGGAAAGCTACTCACAGACCCACTAGGGACCTTGGAACTTTTTTCTCAGTGATAAGATCTCTCATCAGATATTTTCCTGGAGGGGATTTTAAATAGGGAACACCTCAAGAACAGGCTCAGCTAGTCCAACATCTAGTGTAGAATCTAGAATATGTAGTAGGTCAGAGAAGTATTTATTGAACTAACACTGATCTATCAACAACTATTTCAGAATTTCAAAAAAAGGTGGCTTTTATAAAGCAAATTTCTTTATTGTTAAAGATGTATGTCCCTTTCCACTGCAGATGTATTATTAAAAAAATTGAGAGCGAAGGGTAGATTACCATGCTAGTCTTTGTCCACATCAGGGAGATAGTCTTTAAGCATTTAAGCTCACGTAAGATAGTTTGCTTCTACTTGTTTCCATTTTGTTGTGCAATGAGATGGAGATGGTATGCTGGAAGGTTTACGTCTTCCTCTCAGTGCCATACGGATTACACAGCTATGCTATTCAAAGTGTAGTGCACAGACGTGCTGTTCCACAAACTGCTGGTTACCAGTCTGTAGGACGGTAAATGGAGATGTTGAGAGTCCGTGAATAGAAACAGTTTATAGTATTTGACTTTGTCAAAACACCCTGGGTTCCTAGCAGACTCATCTCTGTGAACATGATATAGACCAACAATATCAGTTCACTAACAGAAAAAATGAATTGGAAATCAAAACGAACAAAACTGATCTTTTACTTTGAGCTGGTTTGAGAAGCACTGATACAGTGTATCGATTTTAGATATGTGAGCTTAATGAGAGGGGTACTATACTTCATATAGTCTCTGCCTGATAGTTTGGATGATTATTTCTGGAGGTCTGAACAGCAGACTTGTTAATGATAAAGTCCAAGTTCTGCCATATTGTAGGTCTTCAAAGGCTTTTTTTCCTCTTCTGTGGGTCCATTGTTTAATAATGGTTATGGGACTTAAAGAAGAAAGCCACATTCATTAAAATATTTAATTTAAGATGAAGCAACTGAAAAATCTTATAGCTAGTTCACTGAGGAGAAGTTTATACATGGCCTTCCCCCCCCACCACTAATGTCTGTGTGTGAGTGTGTATGTGTGTGTTTGAGTGTGTTGTGATGGCAGTAGGCATAGATGGATATGTTAACAGCATGGACATTGCTCACTACAGGAACTATCTGATTCTATAACTTTCTTCAAAGTGATATTGGAAGTCAGATTACAATTTGGGTAATCCACAATAACAAAACCTTAGAGGCAAAATATCCTATTATGGTACATATACAGATAGTAGATGCTCATAATCTGAGGGTAGGATGGCAGCGGGGGGTTGTTCTCTTACAGGCTCTGTTGTATTCTAGAAGAAAAGGCGAGCCATTCACCTTGGGAGTTGGTCACAGTTCAGCCCTCTTACAGTATAAACCCGGCAGTGCTGGATCTTCCTTTTGGCCCAGAGTGAAAGCTTTCAGTTTTCGTACTTTAGAAGCTGGGTCTCAATGAGTGTGCAGGGGTAACAACAAGAATGCTACATACTATTTTTCATATCACAGGCATCTGTTAGCATCCATATCCATTCCTCTGAATAAACAGGCAAAAATGACCAGACCAGAATTCTTGCATCTGTGGGGAGTTTCCTTGTTTAATTCTTATTCTATTAAGCACTATGTGCCTCTTCTGTACACTCGAGGGACTATTTACCAAAAGTGAAAAACTCTGTACTTCAGTGATAACTTAAATAAACATAATCTTTTAAGAATATCTAAATGTAATAACTTTATGCAAACAGTCCATAAGGGACTCAAATTTCTGACCTATGATAAACAATTTATGAACGTACTATTATTTAAAGGAATCTCAAACACTCCACCCCATCTCTATAACCCTAGAATATCATTTTCTGTAAACTTATAAATAATATAACAAGCTAACCAGATTTGCCTTTACTAATTTTTTCCAATGTAATCAGGATTCTGTTTCAGAACTGTCCCCGGGTGGGTCCCCTAGGAAGCAGATTCAGAGACAGAGATTAATGTGTTGAATATGTACTAGGAAGTACTCTTGGAATCAAATCTGTGGCAGGGAAAGAAGCAGTGTTGGGCAGAGGGAGGGTTTGATATGTGATGCAGCTGTGCCAGGAGATTCAGGAAGACTCAGACTCAGACTCCATGGGTTGCTTTGAAGCTGGAATGGGCCATCAGAATCATTCCAGGCTGAAGAGAGGAGCTGGATATTTAAGGTGTCCTATTGATCATTTTTTGGATCTGAGCCAACTCTGGGAAGAGGATGTGGTCTTGGGGAAGGAGACTTTTCAGGCAAGGCAATTCCTGAAAAGGGCTGATGGCTGAAGGGTGTGTCTTGGCAGCACTTCCAGCATCTGGAGGAATAATTCCTTTAGTATTACTGAGTGACCTGGGCTGTGTGTCTTGATGTTACGGGCCAATGCATTCCTCCAATGCATATGCTCAAGTTCTAATTCCCAGTACTTCAGAATGTAACTATATTTGGAGACAAAGTCTTTAAAGAAGTCATTAAGTTAAGATGAGGTCTTTAGAGTGAACTCTGGTCCAATCTGACTGGTGTCCTTACAAAAAGAGGAATTTTGGACACATAGAGAGACACCAGCCACTGTCACCAGACACAGAGAGGTGACCATGCGAGGACTCGCTGAGAAGGCTCTCAGCAAGCCAAGGAGAGAGGCCTCAGAAGGAACCAAATGTATTAATACCCTGATCTTGGACTTCCAGCCTCCAGGACTGTGAGAAAATAAAGTACTGCTCCTCAGTCACTCAGTTGGCGTATTTTGCTGCCCTAGCAGACAAACATACTCAGCATGCACTGGAGGCAGCCATATAAGAAGACTTTTACATTAAACTTGGTTTTTGTCATCAGGCATTCTGAGATTAACTTGAACTCTTTTTGTGGTTCGATGTGGGTATCAGGAGAGACAGAACCAACAGCACTCTCTCCTGTCTTTCTGGTTGTTATATCGATCTGGTTATGTAGCCAGCCTACCCAGGTGTGTCATCATTTAGTCATCTATTCATCTCCTGAAGCATGAGCTCAGTGTTCGATTCTAAACGAAACAGCTGAATTTATTACTTACTTAAGAAAGGGGAACTATGTGAGCAAATGAAGAAGACTGCTGATCCTATATAGATTGTTGGGAAGCATAGCTTCAATGGATATTTGAATACTTTGAACTTCAAAATACCATTTGAGTATTGGTGAACATTCCATGTCAGGAATGAGTTAATTCAACGGAAGAAGCTTGGTCTTTGCACCGGGCAGATTGTTGATGGGCTGAACTTCAGAGGCATAGTCACTGAAGGGAGGCTGTTGTTGGTTGATGGGTTGTCTCTAAGAAGTAGCGGCTGCCACTGATTGGCTGGCTTTCCGAAGCAGGTTCACTGAGGTGGATTATCATTGACTGAGAAAACAATTTAATTCAGTTCTGCTTGTTACTTTTTACTATGACGATAAAACAATGAATCTCTTCCTAGAAGTGTGGGAACAGTGACTTGCAAATAGTTGGTGTCAATAAATATTTGTTGAATTAATTGAAAACTGAAAGATAGTGAATAGGGCATTAAATATGCAAGTCTGGATTTCAGAGGAGAGTGTGGGCATTCAGGAGTAACCAACAAGCCTGGTTCTGGGCAAGATCACCTTGGGAATATGTGAAGGGAAAAGAGGGGAAGTCTGAGAAGTGAATAGTTTGGGGGCATTCTGGGTTTTCGAAGTTTGCTTCTCTTTGTGGTAGTTTACCACTCCAAGTAGTCTGAGAAAATTCAAAGATATTAATAAAATATCAGCATGTGATTTATGTACATGTTTTGGGGTTCATTTTCTTGTGAACTTCTTCCACCCCATGTTGCTAAGCAGAAAGAAATGTGAAAAATGATAGCAGGGTTCAGTGATCTCTTTTGAGCCATAAGATAAAACTGAGCAAATAAAGAAGACAGTAAGTGCCCCCCCCCCCCCCCCCCCCCCGCCCACCTTCCTCTCCCTAAGTTAGAGCAGGGATATAAATTTGGTTGGAAGAAAATATTCTTTCTGGAGTGCAAAGATTACAGAAAAATAGCATTAACACGTAATTCCTTATCTCCACTGGATGAGGGGCAGCTTTCAACTCTTCCTGTTCCAAAGGAGTGCTCCCAGTAATCTGTCAGGAAGTGTAAGGGCAATTTGAGTGCAAGGGCCTGGTGCCGTTTCCTGGTCTAGAGATGTCCCATAGGCAGATGCTCACTGTCTTGGTTTTCTGTACTGGTCTTTATAGAACTCTAGTGTGGTATAGTTGGGAATATCTGCATAGGATTAGCCCGAGTCCAACACCAGCAAGAGAAACAAGGATAGATGAAGTCTCCTGGGAGTCCAGAGCAAGCCTGGGAAACAGATGAGGCAGGGCTGCTTGTCATTGGAGAGGATTGATGAGGTGGAAAAATAAAATCAGCCTCAGTGAGTCACATGGAGACCATTAATTAGACTGAAGGGATGGAAGAAGCTCCACCTCCAGTGGAATCCGTGGTCAGACTGGAAAGCCAACACCAGGCTGCCAGGACCAGCAAGTAGACAGGATGAGTATACTAGTGGTCTCTGGCAGCCAAGTGGTCATCACAAAGCAGACACACAACATCTCCAACACCAGCATGTAGGAGATCACAGAGAAGATCTTTTTATTCTGTTGCTGGTAGTGTCAGGAAGTACATGAGGGTGAGCAGCCCTCTGGAAGTTTAGGGTTAGACTGGGGGTGGGGGGTGAGGGGTAGTGGTGGTGGAAGGAAGAAACTCAATAACAGGAGTTTTGAATTGGTCATTTGTTCGTTTTCCAGTAATTGACTTAGGCTAAAAATGTATTCCCAAACTGAATTTATTTGAGTAGGATGGACTAAGTTACTAGGCTTTGGGATTTAAAGCAAAGATATAAAAGAAACAATCTTTTTTTTTTTTTTTTAAAGATTTTATTTATTTATTTGACAGACAGAGATCACAAGTAGGCAGAGAGGCAGGCAGAGAGAGAGAGGAGGAAGGAGGCTCCCTGCTGAGCAGAGAGCCCAATGTAGGGCTCGATCCCAGGACCCTGGGATCTTGACCTGAGCCAAAAGTAGAGGCTTAGCCCTCTGAGCCACCCAGGCGCCCCATTGTTTTTTATTTTTAAGGTAGGTTTTGAAACTGACTCCAGAAATAATAGGTCTGAAAAATTTTGATCTGCAAGATATGAATTCTATTAAAAGAGGAAGATCTCTTAAGAATCAAAGAGAGGTCCTAAAGGAAACAGGATGCTGAATTTAGGCCATTGCATTAAATTTAACAGATTATAGGGTCAGGATGAAAGTCATATGGCCAGGGAGCAGGACTAAAAGTGTCATAGGGCGTGATGCTGGAGGAACTCAATGATGTCTGTTATGAGGCACCTGAATTTAGGGACCTGCTTGGAGAAACTGAGGAATATTATAGGTCACCAGCACCAGGGAAGCAAATAAATGTGTGTCTATTTTCACTTGGGTGAGCACTGCATGCTACTGCTATATAGCAGTCCCCTTAACTGATCTGTCCGTTGCTCCCTATTGCCCTTGCTTCTTAATGAAAGCTTGTATGTTGCCTATAGATTATCTACCGGAGGTGATGTATTTCATGCCCACAAATTTTGATGAGCTCCATCCAAACTCCCCATATTGACTTTCCTTTTCCCAGTGTTCAGGCCACACTGCAAAACAGCAAGTAAACATTGTGACATACAGCTCAATGGTAGTCTGGTTGAAGGAAGGCTTTGAACACCAGGTAGGATTAGAGTAGGGAAACCCATTGCCGTTACATGTCAAATTAATTCCTGTTGTGTCTCCCTCGGCTCTTTCTTGTCTGCTATCACTTCTCATCTTCACTATCAAAATCTCACCAATCTTTCATTTAATTACAGAGCACTTCTGTGAAAACTCATTCTCTGCTTCTCTTCCACCCCCATGGTTTCCTGACTTTTGTTTTGGTTTAAGCAAAGAAGGGAATTTGTTGAGCCCACTATCCAAGGCAGGGGATGCACAGGGATAGATACGGATGTGCAATCTGGAATGATTGCAACCCAGGGTTCAACTATTGCCATAACATTATTCTGCATCTTTTATTAATGTTTCATTTGCAAGTAGTATTAATTCTTCCAAGTCCATTTTCTCCATGAGTAAGAAATCCAGGCTACTGAAGAAAAGTGGCTTATATTTTTCTACCTCTACCACCAGAGAAAAATGAACTCTCTTTCTTTGATTCCAGTTTACTGGTGCTATACGATGGAATCTGATTGCCCTGGCGTGGGTTCTTTGCCAAGCCATGTGTTTATGGAGTTGGAGTGGTGATTGGCTGGCTGTCCCATGCACAAGAGGAAAACTATACTTAAGGAATCATGATGTTTTTTCCTGAGAAAGATAGCCCTACAATGCAAATAGAGCCTAGATTAAAAAAAAAAACACAAACTGCTGGGAGTAAATTAAATAACACTGTTAGTGACTAGAAAATTATATCACATTTTATAAAACTTTATTATAATACTTCCATACCTGATTGTTTGTAGCTATATTACAAATATAAAGAAAGTATCTTAGATTAAGAATTGAATTAAGGAGGGCATGTATTGCATGGAGCACTGGGTGTGGTGCATAAACAATGAAACTTGGAACACTAAAAAAAAATAATTGAATGAAGTATTAGTACTTCTGCCATTTAGTGATTTATTTTTATATGTCAAGACTCAGACTGAAATGGTAAGATATATTTTCTATTTAACAAGTTAATATAGGCATTACTTATACAAACATTCAACTTATCTATGCATCATATAATTAATAAAAAGACATAATTGGTTTTATTAGAAATTAATTACATAATGTGTTTATAATGAAATGAATTTAGTCAGTGCCTTTTGGGTATTACTGATACTATTTTTTAAAAAAATTCAAATACAGAACTTTTGTTGACACACAACACAATTTCAGGGGAACCTCCCTGTCATCAATTAGTATGTACATTTACATTTTAACTACCTGAAGTAAGTTTACAAAAACTATTACATACTTTTGTAAATAATAACAACAAAAGCAGTTTAGGTTCATGTGGCAGTTAGAGTAAACTACAGAATGGCTCTTTGTCATTATCTTTCAGATTATACCAATGTTTCTATAAAACAAGGAGATAGATGTTCAGTGATACAGAAAAGCCAGTCTTGTGATTTGTAGTTGCCCTTCATAATTTTCAAGCATATTTTTCACTATCATGTCTTGAGGAAGGACCAGTACTAAGTACCTTGTACTCAGAGCTGTGGTGGAATTTGTGATCACTTGTAAATCCAGAGAAACTGTTGATAATCATTATCGCATATAAAATTGTCATAATTTTAGTTGGATGCTTTACTTGTTAAAGATGGTTGCACTGATGGTGACTCTTACAGCTAGATTTAATTTTACAATGGCCGTAAAGTGACAAAATGACTCATTTGCAAAGGGCCAATTTGTAGTGCAATTAGGGGAAAAATAAGGTCCTAGTATTTTTTTTCTTAAGATCCTAGTATTTTTAAAATACTTAAATCTGAAGATTAAAATGTAGTTTGTGTGTGTGTGTAGGTGTGTATGTTTTGATACAGAATAATTATTCCAGGGTGGTCTAGGAGAATTCCCTTTGTGATTTAGAGAAATCAAACCTAACTTTATATTTCAAATTTATTTGTTTGTTTCCATTAGCTTGATAGCCATTTATGGCACCTACTCATTGTGTAAGATTCAGTCAAGGAAAAAAAAATCCCAACATAAATATAAAAAAAAAAAGGAAAAAAAAAGAATCAGGAAGTCTTCCCACAAGTGGTTTTTTACACCTTCTAACTCTTGCATGTCATTCTGGTGACAGCTGTGCATTCTGAATTGAGAAAACAATAACAAAGCTTAATGAGATTTGTAAATTATTATAATAAAAAAACCCTTCAAGCAGCCAAACTCATTTTTGCAGTCATTTGAAACTCTATTGCAGAAGGGACCTGATTGAGAATAAATAACATTTTTCTTTCCCTCAAAGAGACTGAAAATTTAAGAGATTTTTGTGTATATGAATTGTTAAGACAAAATCTCATAGTTGAGTGTAGTAGGCTGAATAGTGTCCCTAACCCTGCCACCCACCAAAGATTTTCCACTGCCTGATCCTATGACTATGCTACCTTACATGGTAAAAGGGACTTTGTACATAAAATTAAGAATCTTGAGTTGGGGGCGATTATCCTAGATTGTTTGGATGGCCCCGATTTGGTCACAAGCCTTCTTGTAAGAGGGAAGCAGATCAGTGTCAGTGGTAGAAGATATGGCAAGGGAAGCAAGAGATTGTAATGATGCCAGGAAGGGGCCACAAGCCAAGGAATGGAGGCCACTTCTAGAAGCTGGACAAGGAAAGGGAACAAATGCTCCTCTGGGGTCTTCAGAAGGAGCCAGGCTTGTGGGATACCTTAACTTTTGCTCCATAGTAGTTGTTTTAGATTTCTGACTCCCAGAACTGAAAGAGGATAAATTTTGTTATTGTAAGTCACTGAGTTTGTGTAATTTTAGTTTCCTATTGCTACTATAATAGGAAATAGTATGCTGAGTCAATAGTGTAGCATTAACACAGAAATTATTTTGCACCACTTAGTGTGCAAGAGTAAACAACTGAGGGGTAAGACCAGTTGATTTTATACCAATTGCTTTTTATGTTATCAATCACCTTAAGAATAGGGCTTCCCTTCTCAAAGCTGAATTGATGCCAAGTTGATTGTAAAATTAATTACAAATAATTTTTGAGTATCTTCTATGTGGTTGGTAAGCAAAACAGACATGACTCATGTTTTCACACAGAATAGTAGAGACATTTGTGGGCCTTAAATGGATAATTTCACATGAATTTGTTGTATTTTTATATAGCTTAAGACACAGAATAGTAGAGACATTCGTGGGCCTTAAATGGATAATTTCACATGAATTTGTTGTATTTTTATATAGCTTAAGATGCTGTAAGTGTTCAAAACAGAGCAAATTGATTTAGTCTGTGACATTAGGGAATGCTTTCTTGAAGAAATGTTGTTGAGTTAAGACATATAAGATAAGTAGAAGAGAATAGAGCCATTTAGTCATTTGAAGTTGCTTTTTTAAAAAATAATTTTATTTTAAGAGATTTGAGAAGGGATTCATGGATTTAAAAAAATATCTGGTTGCAATGTGGAGAAAGAATTGGAAAGAGAAGGAATGAATATAGGAATAGTAGTTATGAATTCTTTAATTAGTTTAGGAAAGTGATATAGCATTTCCTGACTAAGATAGTGTCAGTAGGGATGGAAAGATTCAAGAGAAATTTAGGATATAGAACTGACTGAGAGTGGAAGGGAGAGTAGACATGAAAACACATGGCACAGATATCCCTAAATTAAGCCAAAAAAGAAAATTGTTAATGTTTTGCTTATTCTACACCATTTCATACCTCACATATAAATGCAAATGTAAAGTTTTAAACAGAATATAGACGAAACTACCATTTAGAAGATTCAAGTTTGTTACTAATGGAGAGTAAGGAGGGGAGCTGTGGGAAACAAAATTGAAGTTAGAGACAGGGCCGCTTCATGAGAGGTCTTGAATGTCCTGACAAAGAGCTTGGACTGGCTCCTGTAATGGGGATGAAATGTCATCAGGTGATTTTTAAGCAGGATAGATTTGTGCTTTAGAAAAACTCTCACAGCAATGGAAAAAGACTAGAGGCCTTATATAAAGAGGAAAAAAGGTGTTGTGAAAGACACTGTGGCTGCATGAGGTGAGGTACTGTAAGTTTGCACCTTAGAGAAATTCTTTGGAGCCCATGCAGAACTCAGTTCAAAGGGTTTCTTCAAAGGCCCGGGATATGGGGGTTCCTGGGTGGCTCAGTCATATAAGCATCTGACTTTGGCTTAGGTCATGATCGCAGGGTCATGGGATCAAGTCCCGTGTCAGGCTCCCTGCTCAGTGGGGAGTCTGCTTCTTCCTCTGCACCCACCCCATGCTCTCTCTCTCTCTCTCAAATAAAGAAATAAAATCTTTGGGGGGGAAAAAAAAGGCCCAAGGTATGGGGTGAGGTCCAGAAGATCTGAAGTATTCAAGAGGTATCTGATAGGAGGGGAGAGGGGATAACATGAAAGTGAGAGAAGACTGTACAATGATGTCCAAAATCCAGTTGTTCATCTTGGGTAATGAGACATGTAGCTGGCACCACCAGCTAAGGTCAATGATAGGAGGACTAGTTGGTGCAGAAGGGAGATCGTGAGAATTATGAGATAACTCTTTATTTCATAATACCCACACCCTTTTATTTAAATAGTCTCATAAAGGAAATATAATGTAATTAATAATGCCTTTTAAAAATATTTATTTATTTATTTGAAAGAGAGAGAGAGAGATGTGTGCGAGTGGGGGAGGGGCAGAGGAAGAGGGAGAGAATCTCAAGCAGACTCCCCACTGAGCTTGGAGCCAGGTTCAGGGCTCTGAGGTCATGACCTGACCCAAAATTAAGAGTTGGAGGCTTAATCAACTGAGCCACCCAAGTGTCCCTAGAAATGCCTATTTGTGGCATCTGTTGGAGTAAAGATTGTATTATTGTACTTTTAGAAAGGAAGAATGATGTCAGTGTTGATCCGTGGCTTCCTTAATATGATAATTTACCATGAATTAATGGATATGTTTTCAAAAATATTTCTCTAATTTCTTTATGGTTATGGGAACTTAACTCCTATTTCAGACTTTGCATGAGGGGCACCGGTAGAACATGTGATTTTTACCTTGGGACGGTGAGTTCAAGCCCTATGTTGGGCATAGAGCTACTTAAAAAATTAAAAATTAGAGTTATACAGGGATACCTGCAATGTATAGTGTGTTGAAACTGACTTGTACCAGTTCACAAAGAGGATTGTTAAATTATCAAGAATTTTATGAGTTAATTGTTAATAACACAACTATCATTAAATTTTTAATATTATAAACCATAGCTAAATAAGTTATATTAAAAAAATAAGAAATACTCAAAACTCATCTCTTTCTAGTTATTTTATTACATTATACCATTATCTCGGTTCTTGAGATACATCTATTGTATCTATATGGTGTAAATATTTAAAAATGATGTCATCTGATCATCTCTTCCCAAATCCATTATCAGTGATACTGCTTTTATAGCTTGAAATCAGTCACAGCAAGAGTATTTACATTATGGAAATTAGCTACAAATCATAACTTGATACATTATTTTGTTGATTGTGTACAACTAAAAAAAAAATGGAGAAAACGTTTATAATAAACATGAAATTCAAAAGCATGTCTAGTCGTTAAGATGCAAATAGTAAAAAAAAATGGGAAATATCCTTTCAGTATTTGAAAACTATTATTTATCTAATTTAGCAAAGAATTTGCTGGCATTATTATTAAGTGAGTAAAGCTCCAACATATGTCTTTGTTTTACTTCCATTCTAGTTATTCATGTAAATAAAAATATCAACCAACATAATGTTGGAATTATATTCATTCATCACTTGCAACTGAAATTTGGCTACTAATATAAGAGTTTGGTAAAAATCAATGAAAATATTCTCTGAGAATCAATTGTTTACATGGGATTTACATATTAGTATTTTATGTTATTATTTGTGAATTGTGTGATACACATCTATATCAAGTAAAATTTATAATAAACTTATGTACCATGTACATATGCAGACTTTTTTTTTCTTTTTGAGGGGAAGAGCTTGTTAAACATTTACCAACAAACCACTGCCTGAAAATATATCCCCAGAAGATACTGAAAGTGCAATTATACCATTTTAAACTGGAATGTAGGCCTTACTAAAATAACTCAGAAAGTCTTATTTCTCTTCTCTATTGATTTGAATCCTTATGATAATGGCTTGAAGTCCTCCAGGAAATGCATGATCTGTTTTCATGTATGCTGGACCCCATCTCAAAAGAAAGAACTGTTTTCTTTTGTTATAACCTTAATTTTGGACTCTGCCTAGATCTAGGAAAAACAGAGGGAGAACGTCTGGACAGAAATATAATCACCAAGACCCACATCTTCTGTAGCTGTGGTGCTTAAGAATCATGGGCTAAAGCAAAATAGGGCATAGAGCAATGGCATCTAGCAAGTCCAGTGAGTAGCTGGCATGGGATTTTTATCAAGTTTGACTGAACGAGGAGATTTAGCCATGTTTGAGGTTCCAGAAATTCTATATTTAATTAGAAAGTGTGCTAATTTCTTCATTGTTTATAAACAATAGAAATTTATTCCTAATAATACTAGAGCCTGGGAAATCCAAGATCAAGGTGCCAACAGATTTGGTGTCTGCCTGCTTCCTGGCTATAGACAGCTGTCTTTGTGCTATTTTCCTATCTGGTGGAAGGGATGAATGACTTCTCTTGAGGTCTCTTTTGTAAGATCAGTAATCCCATTCATGAGGGCTCCATCCTCAGGACCTCATCACCTCCCAAAGATACTACCTCCAAATATCATCACACTGGTGGTTAGGTTTCAGCATATGAATTTTGAGGACACATAAACATCCCCTTGGTAACCCCATTTAAAACTATACTTTTATTATACTAATAACTGAAAAGTACTTCTTACTAAAATATATTAGACATTATAGACAATGACAATGTAATGAAGCATTCCTTTATTTTTTCGAATTGTTCATCAGTTATCTGGTTTCATCTGTTTAGTAATCCTTCCGTTAGCCACTGGATTTTCAAATGAGAACAGGGAAGTTTTTTTTTTTTTTTTTTTTTTTTTTTTTTTTAAGATTTTATTTATTTATTTGACAGAGAGAGATCACAAGTAGACAGAGAGGCAGGCAGAGAGAGAGAGAGAGGGAAGCAGGTTCCCCGCTGAGCAGAGAGCCCGATGTGGGCCTCGATCCCAGGACCCTGAGATCATGACCTGAGCCGAAGGCAGTGGCTTAACCCACTGAGCCACCCAGGCGCCCCAGAACAGGGAAGTTTTTAAAAATGTTTATGTTCAGCAAGAATGCCACAGAATGATTTATGATCTGTCATGAATGATAGTTCAGAATACTGGTCTTCAAAGTGAATATTCCAGGCTTTTTTTTTTTTTTTTAATAGCCACATAGGATAATAAAGGGCAAGAAAGTGGAAATATGTGGAGCACATAATGCATGTTCTGTGATTTCTTTATCCAATATTTATTGCAATTTTGGTGGGCTAGTTTTTACTCTCATTGCATGGATGAGGAAACTGAGAAGTTAAATAACTTGTTCAGAATCTTAGGGCCAGTAAGTGAGGGGGAAAGTGGCAACAGCTTATACTTTTTCATTTTTCACTTCATAAGATGTAAGCAAAAGAGGCCAGGGCTGTCTGTTGGTGGCATACATAAGAGTACTGAGGCTGCCTTTCACAAGTCAGCTAAGAGATTTCTGAGGAGTCTAAATATTAAACCAGGTGGAATATTTGCTTTTCTCTCTCTCTTTTTCTTTCTTTCTAAAAATTTTATTATTTGACAGAGAGAGAGAGAAAGAGAGTACAAGCAGGCTGGAGCTGCAGGCAGAGGGAGAAGGGGGAAGCAAGCTCCCCACGGAGTCTGACGCGGGACTGGGTCCCAGGAGCCTGGGATCATGACCTGAGCCCAAGGCAGAGGCTTAAATGACTGAGCCACCCAGGTGCCCTGGAACTTTTTCTTTTACCCATTTTTGTATCATTCATTTTAGTGGCTGAAAGTTTTCATTTGGTAAACAACTTTTACTTCATTTTCACATCTCCCCGTCCTACCCCTTTTGTAAGGTGAAGTATCCATGATTATCTATGATAATTTGGTCTCATACTGGAACAGACTAAGAGTTCAATATTTCATTACTTCCGAAATCACTGTTGATTCCAGCACTATGAGAGATTTTATTTTACCTGATGGCGATGAAGTGGCTCAAGTCTAAGTATGGCAAAAATGTGGTCATCTTTGGCATGGTTTTCACTTTTCTTCTGGAATAGGTATATCCCATTCCGTGGAGTAGGTGAATACAAATACCTATGATATTTTATGAAGATAATAAATACACTTTTGATCACTTTTTGTCTTTTCATGCCAAAATCTGATATATTCAAATGGTATAAGAGATTATTAAACCTTTTTGTAAGTTAATAGCCTATTGATTCTATGATAAGTTTGCTAATCTACGATGCCATTCCTGGCATCCTGAAAGGTAGGGACTTTATGAAATCAATTTTAGGAGTTCAAATAAAGTAAAATTTCTCTTTATTAAAAGACTGCAATGCTTTTTTCAACAAATAATAAATAAAACACAGAATTGACCCATCACCAGTTTTGTCTTAAGGGTTAGTTTGTTTTGTCTTAAGGGAAAGTTCAGAGCTAAATGCAGTGTTAGGGCATTGTCACTGCAGTAGATTACATAGTTTCATGTTTATTTCTACCTATATTTGATGTTTTGGGGTTTTATATATATACTTTTTAAACAGACATAATAAATATATATTTTCTTATAAGCCAACTCAAATCCAATTTGAAAGTTAGGAAACAAGATGTAAGTTAGAAACAGGAAGATAATATTCTTTTTCCAAAAGTTGGGGTCTCCTAAACTACCAAAGGCCAACCTTTTCATAGTCCACCTTCTCATTGGTTTGCTCTGAAACAGAAGGAAGAACTGTCAGGATGGGTGCCATAGAAATACAATTACATTTGCATTTCAAATGTAATACAACTGGGGTACAAGCAGGGTACCCCTCCCTTCCATTTCAACAGGGTATTGAAGCAGCTCAGACTATTCAAATTTCTGAGTGGACAATACCTTCAACTACTTGCTTATAATAGAGAAGGAATCTGCAGTAGAATTTAAAAACCTCTCTTTTATTTCATCTTACCCCTACCAAAGAAGTTTAAAACCAGAACTAAACCAAAATCAATCAAGAAAACAACCTACGCAACATCCAGAATCCCGTCTTTGTCTTTCTCACTGCGATCTTGCTGTGGCTGGTTGGGGTGAGGAGCTGGACTTCAGCTAGCTTTCCTTAACTGCTGCAACAAGTCACTTCTTCTTAACTTTTAGTGCCTAAGTCACTGTAATCGGTTACTGCAGGGATGCAGAAACCAAACCAAAAACAAAACCCCGAACCTGAACTGAACTACCTCCCTCTCACGCATTCATGATTCTGAACCCTCACCTGAATGATAATTAAACCTTTATATTGAAAGTAAATCCAACACATAAGGACTTCATTGCATGATAGAAACTATCAAAATAAATATATCTGAGGAGGCTGGCCACACACCACAGAATAACTTTCAGTCTTTGATAGATCAGTGACAACAATGTACCACAAGTACTTCAAAATTCATTCCTTAATTGAGATTTGTCATCTTGGCTTAGAAATGTGTATCTTTGCTTAGGAAAAAATAATAAAACATTTGTTTATGAATCCATGAGTATAATAGAAACCATTGTGTCTTTTAGGCCTTTAAAAAACCTCTTATTATGAGTGTCAAAGTATCTCTTTAACTGAGAGTGCAAGTTTCCTCCTGCAGAATTTGATGACTTGTCAGACCTTTTCTGGAAATGAGAGGTGCCTTCTTGGTTTTCAGTTTGGTTAGAGTTCCTACAATCTGTCACATACCTTTGTGGAAAAGGGAGCTATATTTGGAAAGGAGTCAACAAACCTCAGATTGTAATTGTTTTTCCTGCCAAAAAAAAACACAGAGTTGTGCTGAAGCCTTGACAGCTGTGTCTTGTCATGGAGAAAAATCTTCAACAAGCAAACAAAGAAGCATTTATCCCTATCATATATTATGCTCTGGTGGTGTGCATAATCTGTCTATCATTTTAAAAACTGTACATAATTCTAAAGAACTCTACCACGAAGTAAGAGTATCAGATTTTTTTTTCTTCCTATTTTGGCATTTTGATAATGTTTTGCTTAGGAGAAAGGAGAAGATAATTATAGAGAGATCAATTTCGAGTATGTCAGGGGGCAAAGTTACAAAAGAGCATTTTCTCAGTTTTTGTAGGAGTTTATTCCTCTGGATGGCACAGCTGGAATTTCAACATTTTTATCGTTCCTGTAGTCCGTTAAAAGAAAAACTCTAGTCTATTATGCTATTACACATTCAGACTAACATCCAGAATTCCTATATAATTGTTCATGAGTCTTTGCTTCAAAAGGAGGAATTTGTATCTTGACAAAATGGTTTCCTGAAAAGAGTGACTACAATTCAAACTCTTTCCCTTGATATGGTATTAGGGAGAATAAACGTGAACATTTTGGAAAATTAGAAATCATTGTACTCCTGGGGGCACTTGGGTGGCTCAGTGGGTTAAGCCTCTGCCTTCGGCTCAGGTCATGATCTCAGGGTCCTGGGATGGAGTTCAGCATCAGGCTCTCTGCTCGGCGGGGAGCCTGCTTCCCACTCTCTCTGCCTGCTTCTCTGCCTACTTGTGATTTCTCTCTCTGTCAAATAAATAAATAAAATCTTAAAAAAAAAAGAAAGAAATCATTGTACTCCCAAATTAACAAGTGGATTTATACAAACTTTTTTGAAATGTACGCCAAAATAAGAATGTGTGTTAATAAGTTTATGTTAGAAAAGACACTTTTCCTTAGACCCATGTGAAGGAACTAATTAGGACAGTTTCTCAAGTGCTGCATATAATTTACATGCAGCAGGGGTGTGTTCTCTTCCTTCAGAAGCCCTGTGGGACCAGTCATATTACATGATGTACTTTTTCTGAAACTAAAGTCAATCCAACTTCATAGAAATGCAAGGTTAGTTATCATAGGGTCTTTCTTTCTCCCCACCCTAATCGTGACATGTTACTAGAGTTTGAGCTTAGAGCAGTACTACAGGGGAAGGCTCTCTATGCTTTCAACCAGAGTTGACACTACTTATTGCCCAAGCTGTTCCATGAAAGGAAGAGGCTCTGACATGTTGGAGAATGAGTGGGTACATTTGTCAGAGCTGAATGTCCTGAGGCTTCAGTCCAGCCTTCCCCGTGGTCCTTTAGTGGGTCACACAGCTGTTTCTTTTCCCTCAGAGTATCTGAGACAGCCTGAGGACCCTGAGTGGGAATGGAATGATGCTTTTCTCTTCTCAGGACACCCATAGTCCTCTCTATCATTGTCCCAATTGTGAAAGCTGCCATGCCTTCATCTTTTCTTCTCTTTCTCCTTTTTACCTCGGGAACTACATAGCATAACCCTCTTATTGGGGTTAACTTTTGAAAGCAAAACAAACAAAACAAAACATAACAAAACTAAAAAGTCCCCAAGTCTCATCAGGGTTATTCTACTTAATATAAACTATAAAATATAAGACTGCTTTCTCTGAGAAAGTGGGAAGGGCAAAAATATAGGAGGAAACGAAACATAGGAAGGAAAAACAGAAGCGAAAAACACAAATTATTATCCAAACATCATCTTTCTAGCTGTGTAAGTTTGGGTAAGTTATTTAAGCTCTCTACCTTGGTTTTCTCATCTATGAAACAGGATAATAATTATTCTCACTCTGAAGGTAAAAGCACATTACTAACTCAGAACTGAGCCTAACACATCACATAGTTATTTTTCAATATTTGTGTTCTTGTTTTTTAGATGTTGTAGCATAGCACAGAAGAGCATAGCTTCTTAAGTCAAACTGTCTGAATATTTATTCATGAGATATCTGAGGGTGGGAGAATTTGCCTGTCAGGGTATCAGTTCCTTGTCTGTGTAATGGTGGAGATGGTAAACTAGTTCATAAACTTGGGGGAATGTAAAGTGCTGGGGAAAGTGCCTTGTGCATAGGATTAAAAAAAATCTCTTGATCAATGTACCTATTTACCTACCAGCCTTATACCAAATATATATATCATATGCCATATGCCTGGTAACTACATATGGAATATACATATATAGACATATATATTCCACACACACACACACATATATTACATAAACACATATATATTACATATATACATATATATTACAAAAATGTTTAAGACACATAGGACTATATATGGAATATATATAAATGTAAGACATATTTTTTATATTATGCATATTAGATGAACAAAGAATCATGAACCGATCTTAAATGTCTTCTGAACTTGCTAATATGTACTATGGTATAAAATTTTTTTTTTTAAGATTTTATTTCTTTATTTGACACAGATCACAAGTAGTCAGAGGGGCAGGCAGAGAGAGAGAGAGAGAGGGAAGCAGGCTCCCTGCTGAGCAGAGAGCCCGACGTGGGGCTCGATCCTATGGTATAAAAATTTTTAAAATTTGAATTGTCCTGAGCTTTTTGTCCTCTTGTATAGATTAAAAACGTCACCACGAGGGCCTCCAAGAACAGTAGCAATGAATCTGCTAGGTTTAAGTCAGGGTCGTTATAGCTGGATGAATTCTGAGGATGAGTTACCAGCTTTTAATGAAAGATATGTCAGACTTCGAGTGATATTTTTCTTTAGAACACGTGTTAGCCTTTATACCATCTAAAATGTTAACTTTTGTCTTAGCAATAAAATATATTTTGGGATTTTTATACAATAAAGATTTTGAAGATTTTTAGGCACCAGTTCTTATTCCTATCTCTTTTCCTAAGATTAAGTCATAATATATATATATATATAAACCAACAAAGTCTGAAGAACAATTTTATGGTCTCTGGATTTTACATAAATCTTTATAAAACAATTAAGCCATCTGAAAATGAGCCGTGATTCTAAATACATCAGGAATTATGTGAAAATACAGCAAATATAAAGTGTCTGAAATGTCTACTGTTACTCTAGTGTTTTTTGATATCCCATATGGTCACATCAAATGCCTTCAATAAAATATCTGAACCATCAAAGCCAATTTGGCTCATGTGGTGGAGAGAATAAATTCAATTATATACTTAGCTTTAGAGAGCAGATACTGGAAAAATAAGAAAAGCTTTGCCCTAGTGACTGTTACAGGAATGGGATCTGATTGTTTGTTTGAGTTCCAAAGAGTCATTCTGAATTGTTCAGGACACATTTTATGTAAAAATAGGTATTTATTTGTTTATTTTTTTAAAGATTTTATCCATTTATTTGACAGAGATCACAAGTAGGCAGAGAGGCAGGCAGAGAGAGAGAGAGAGAGAGGAGGAAGCAGGCTCCCTGACAGGCAGAGAGCCCGATGTGGGGCTCGATCCCAGGACCCTGGGATCATGACCTGAGCTGAAAGCAGAAGCTTTAACCCACTGAGCCACCCAGGCGCCAAAAATAGGTATTTATATACAAATAAAATTAACACACTATATTAAACAAGGATAATATATGTACAGGACAAATCTTGGAATTTTATTTCTCCTAACAATTTAAGGTAATACTCTGTGTGTATGTCTGGGAAAAAAAAATCTGCTAACTTAGCACTTCAAGGTACTTGATTTTTACACTTTTTAAAGTTAATACTTGACATAACTTGTTAATTCAGTGTTTTACATTCTTTGGGCAATCATGTACTACTTAAGAGATCTTCTGCACATATGTGAAACACAAGGTAAACCGAAAAGTTTTATCAAACTTAGGAAACAATAAGATAAAGCCAGATTAAAAAATTTTGTGGATAATAAATATTTTTTTAATCAGAGGAATTATGTTATTTTTAATATTTTAACCAAAATATCCACCTCTGCTTGATGAGGCATAGCCTGGGTTGAAAGATGTTCTAATTGCACATTTTTATCAGTGAACTGTTTCTACAACAACAGTGCATAGCAATCAGAAAATCTCAGTGAATACCAAAGTGAATCTTCCTTTTACTCACCAGTTGGTGCATATGGATCTACTTCAGGTGCTTTTATCTTCCTGTGTCAGCTGGGTTGACTCAGCTGCATGTGTCCCTCACCCTCCTTGCAACAACATGTTAATGCAGTGTGTTCTCCTTGTGACGATGGCAGAGAGATAGAAAAGAATGACCAACTTGGATAAGTGCATATTATGCTCCCACTTGTTTCATGTTTGCTGATATCTCACTGACCCAAACAAGTGCCATGGTTAAGCCCAATGTAAAGGGCAAAGAATATATTATCCATTCTTCTCGCCCAACAAGGAGGCCATGACCAGGGGCTGCATGCAGAGAAGGGTAAAGTACTGTGGTTAATAAATCAATCTACCACACATAGTTATTGCTACAAAATTAGAAAAACTTATTTGTGATAGAAATTGATGGAGCAAATTTTTTAGATACCCTGGATGGACACTTTCAGTTCCATGCTCAATGACAAGACAATGAGTGTATCACATTACACCTGGAGCTTTGAATACTTTTTAACCTAGAAGGAAATATTAAAGTGCTTCATTACCCATACTTTAATGGATTTGGCTCTGGAAAGTATTTCCTCATGTTCTGTGAAGCATTTTGAAGTTATTTAAAAATATGCCTAGTAACATGCCGTTGGTTACTTTCTCTATTGAGTAAGTAACTATTTTTCTTTATGGTGCAGTCTTTTTAGCATATTCCAGCCTCAAAATTAGGAATTGTTTCCTACTCTGGAGTGACAACTTTAAGGCTATTCAAAGGATTTCATCACTGACATACATATCCTGGCATTAACAAGGTGGTGAAGAACTGTTTTATTCTTCATTCTCCAACCTGGAAGCCCACCTTTTCTTTTAATGACCAGCATACTTTAACAAGAAAAGTAGGATCTCATATCATTGCCTATTTTTATTTTTATTTTTTTTTTATTGGGCAGCCTCAAAATATTATGCTCAGGGGCACAATGTAATTACATTCACATTTTTCACAATTTCCTTCAATGTTGAATCAAGATTGGGAGGCAATGCCAACTGCTCTCTATGATTAATGGAGTGTGGTAATTGGCATTAAGGAAAAAAATTTTAATTTGAGTAGCTACACTCTTTATTGCTGTGTTCAGAGCTGCTCCTGTGTTAGTACCAATCACAGCATATTTTATTCTTTTTCTACTCTACATTTTGGTGCACAAAGAAATCGTTAATTAATGCAAAAAATATCTTTTCTACTGTATCATGCGTTTTTCAGCAACGGAAAAAAAAGCTAACAATTTTTCTTGTAAATTCTTAATGTACATGTGAAGAGATGATTTAAACTTGCCCATTGCTGGCTTTATCCAACTGTAGAATGAAGTCTCTTCTGACACGCACAGGGAATAATACTTGCTTTTTCAAATTATACACTCTTGTCATCATGTTATCTTGCCATTCAGTACTGTCACTCTAGGAAGGAATTTTGCCAATAACTTACTTTGTTTTCCTTCTGACTTTAATCTTTTCCACTAACTTTGTAGTGCTTTTATAGTCTCTCAGCAATTGTGATTCCTGCCTGTTTCGGTCTAAGATGTTCAACTTTGAACGTTGCCTTCATAATTAGAGTCACTCTTCTGTCATGAGCAACCAAATAACCAACTTTGTAAGGGAAAGTATTGCTCTGCCCTAGTCTTGATTGGAAAGACCCATCTTTTCACCATTGCTGGTGAGACATCATCACATAGATTCATTTGCCCTTATCCAGTGAGATTCCCTTTGTATATTTTCATTGGAATGTTGTTTACTATTTACATTTATGTCATTATTCAGTACTCTAGTATTTAAGTGGTTACTTTCATAGCTCTTTCTGTACTTCAATGAAGTGCTTTGGAATACTGACATATTTTTTGCAGGCAAAATATATATTGCCACCCAATAATAGCAGAAAATGCCTATTTGAAAACACATTTAATAAGATGCAAATAATATGACAATGTATTAATCAAGACAAACACAATTATGGAGACTCAGTCTAGGCTGAGAATAATAAACTGACCACAGTAAGAGATGTACACCTAAAACAGAGTTTAAGAACATATTAGGATATGTAATGATTCTTTCATTTTAAATCTGTTAAATGATTGTCAGTAAAATTTGTCAATAAAACATCTTAAAAAAATTTCAATAACACTTTTACATAGAACCAACAAATAGAATGTATACCACTTATTTGTAGAATTCTATTGATCACCATCAATCTGTGGTGCATACTTTGAGAAACACTGCTTACCATGTAACGGATACTCACTAATATAGATGTTAGTGAACTTCTTGGTTTTTTTGTTGTTTGTTTTGTAAAACACTTCTCTGACTGTGTGTACTTAGAGTGGGGGTAAGGGGAATGAAGGTAATGCTACACAGTTTAAATTTATTTATTAATTTAACTCAATTTATTTTGTTAACAAACATATAACAATTTTATGCGAGAGACTATTTTTTTCTCTTCTTATTTTGTTTTGGTTGGGGGAAGGGGTAAAGGGAGAGAGATACTCTCAGAGTCCATGCTAAGCACGGAGTCAGATGTGGTGCCCATCTCACCACCCAGAGATGGAGACCTGAGCTGAAATCAAGAGTCTGGTGTTTAACTGACTGAGCAACCCAGGCGCCCCTCTGTGAGGCACTATTTTAAGTGCTTTAAAAATATTACCTCATTTAGAAACAAGACAGAGGATCATAGGGGAATGGAGGGAAAATGAAACAAGATGAAACCAGAGAGGGAGACAAACCATAAGAGACTCAATCTCAGGAAACAAACTGAAGTTTGCTGGAATAGAGGGAGGTGGGAGGGCTGGGGTGGCTGGGTGATGGACATTGGGGAGGGTATGTACTTTGGTGAATGCTGTGAATTGTATAAGACTCATGAATCACAGACCTGTACCCCTGAAATAAGTAATACATTATATGTTAATAAAAAAATTTAAAAAAATTTAAAAAAATTATCTCATTCAATCCTTATAGTACTGCTGTGAAGTATTTACCTCTATTATTTCTGTTTTTGCAGGTGAGGAAACAGAAGCATGGTGAGGCCAAGAAACTTGCTTTTTAAATAAAGAAGGTAGGATTCCACCCAAGAAGTCTGGCTTTAGATTGTCTATTATAAACATATTTCTCTGTTACAGTGTTATTTTTTTCATAGGTCTTTGAATTTCCAGTGTCTTGGTATATTAAATTATTTTCATGAAGACTAAATGAGAAGAAAACCCATTGCCTGAAAGCAGCCATTTAGAATAAATTGTTGATGTCGTAGGTGAGCAGGAAGCAATGAAAGCAGATTTAAAAACAATAACCTTAGGGGCACCTGGGTGGCTCAGTGATTAAGCCTCTGCCTTCGGCTCAGGTCATGATCTCAGGGTCCTGTGATCGAGTCCCGCATAGGCTTTCCCCTCTGCAGGGAGCCTGCTTCCTCCTCTCTCTCTCTCTCTCTGCTTGCCTCTCTGCCCGCTTGTGATCTCTCTCTGTCAAATAAATAAAATCTTAAAAAAAAATAAATAAAAACAATAACTTTAAATTGATATTATTTGACTGTTCTGGAGTTGAACAGTATGACACTTTGCAATTTGACTTTATTTGCTGAAGTCAAGTGTTTATGTAAACTTGTTGTAGGAAAATTTTAAAAGAAATTTAGTTTGAATATGTGAATAAGTGTTTCTTATAGTTAATGAGATAAATAGGTAACAACAATTCAAAAGGCAACTTTGAAAATGAGAGTTTATAACAGCAAGTGAGTTTTCTTTTCAATGTAAAGGACAGGATTAGAAAGGTTGTAAGTGACCTTTTAAGTATTTATGGTTTAATACGTATCCTTATCTCTATTTTTATTGGTTTTTGGATAATTTTGCTTAGTGAACTAAACTTAAACTCTCCTTATTCAACATTACTTTTCTTGTCTGTTTCAACACACACACTCCTGAGATTTCACATGATTCCTTTAAGTATTTACTAGTTATTATATTACAATCTGATATAGTGTTTCCATTGAACATAAGTTATTAATTCAAACTATGTATTTATAGTCAAGCTATGCCTTTAACATGTGTTTAACAAAATGGAAAGTTCTAAAGATATGAGACTGTGTTAGGTGTGTGAAGTGTGTGTGTGTGTGTGTGTGTGTGTGTGTGTGTAAAAAGTAAGTGATAAATTAAGATCTTGATTAGACTTCTGTTGGAAGTTTCATATTTTGGCTTTATATACATTGTTTTAGATAAGGCCATGAGTGAGCCAGAGGGAAGAAAAAAAAAATCCTTGATATTTTACAGATTTGTAGTTTGCAGGAAATCAAGCTCAATCAACAGTTTACAGACCAAAGCGTATGATCTATCTTTTAAACTAAAGTAGTATTTCATATTATAAAGAATAAGTAGATTAAGAATGATTGGAAATTTTATTTAACATCCATGATGACAAGGGCCTTCTGTTTATCATAATATCCCCAGAGCCTGGGGGAATGCCTGGCATACCACGGAGATTCATAAAATGAATGAATGAATAAATAATGACTGCAAGAGTGCAGGCTAAAGGGGCTTTTCAAATTAAAAGGTGTGTTTTATCACCAAAATTTTCTTTCAAATTTGCTTAACTAAAAAAATGTGAAGGAATCCTGGGGTCTATTCTGTCACCTTGCTGAACACCCCTCCCCCCTCGGCTCCCCGCCACAAAAATGTACCTCTCTTGTGGTTGAATACTGCAGAACTCAAGGGGCTAAGTAGCTTTCCAGATCACTTAATTCCCTTCACAGAGTTAGGTTTTGCTAAATTAGCTATTAGCCAAGTACAGAGAGAAGAGTTATCAGAAAGATGGAATTCCATAGTCAAGTGCAGTAAAAGAATAAATGGAAATAGAAATGTGTAAGCTGTAGGTTTCTCAGGGGCTTTGAAACTTGCCTATCAGCTTGTTATATATAGGGAGCTCGGACAAAGCACTACAACCTCTGGTCAGAAAAGGACACCTTGTTTTAAGACACTAAAAAATGAAAGTAAACAAATTTTAGGAAGAACTCAGCAAACCATCATTAAACATATATGCTCCTTAAAACTGTGATAATACAACCTCCATCCATAGGTCTTCATTGCTGAGAAATGCCTATAGAATATGGTCCTTTGGAGACAGGTGGTGGAAGCTGGTAATTTATGATATGGAGTAAATGCCTTTTGGGTTTATCAAATTTGTTTATTTAGTCAAGGTGGAAAGAGTCTATAGTAATGCTTAGAAGTAATTAAATTCTTCCCCTAAATCAATAAGGAAAGATAAGGGAATGCCGATTAGGTGGTTCAGAAGATAAATTTGAGAGGTGATTTGATGTCAATTTTCAAGAGTACAGAGAATTATCAGGCAGGATATTTTTTCTCTTTCTTTCTAGCACAGTATGGTAGGAAGTGGACTTGGTCAATCTTTCATCAAATGTTTTTTAAGTGCTTGTATTTTGCATATTACTATGCAAGATCCTATAAGCAACACAGAGAAATAAAGATCTCCCCCGTGCACAGTATCACATGCGATTTTAAAAACTTGACAGTTTATCCTGTATAAATATACGAGTATGAAGAGTTTCTTCATGGCTTCTTTTTGGAGAGACAGTAGTAGCTATTCTAGCTCACATTTTGACAAGAACCAAAAACCTTCTTTAGTTAGACACATGGCAACTGGGAACAAAGCATATTCTGTTCTTTTTTGCAGGTAGATTTGGTAATGTCTTTAGGTTCTGATAATGATAGATGAGCACAAGGAAGTATGTCCTGTTTTCTCCTGTGGGCTGAATTGTGGAGCTGGATTAAGTATCACAAAGTGGAAGCTTTAAGATGAGGGTGCTGAGGTGCCTTCACTATTCTAGATGGTGCATTTGTATGAAATAGAAAAAAGTTGCTCCTCATTTAAGCAGTTTGCTTCCATTTATGTAAAACAGTTAATAAAAAATTATAGTATCTAGGATTTGAATGATACTCTTTAGAATTGTGCAGTGCAGAACCTGAATGACAGTATTTGCTAAACCTGTTTGATAATCACAGAGCCATTGTAACTGATCCTGAACTCCACACACACATTTTGCAAGTTTCTTTTTCTTCAAATTTCTCTCTCTCTCTCTAATTAAAATACCTTTCTCAAGAATGTAAGCTCCCGGGCGCCTGGGTGGCTCAGTGGTTTAAGCCGCTGCCTTCGGCTCGGGTCGTGATCTCAGGGTCCTGGGATCGAGTCCCACATCGGGCTCTCTGCTCGGCAGAGAGCCTGCTTCCCTCCGTCTCTCTGCCTGCCTCTCTGTCTACTTGTGATCTCTCTCTGTCGAATAAATAAAAAAAATCTTAAAAAAAAAAAAAAAAAAAAGAATGTAAGCTCCCCTGAAGCAGAGATATTATGTCTTTTTTCATGGTATTTTTGCAATGCCAAGAACAGGGTCTGCCATTTGAAGGTATTAAAATATTTGTTGAAGGACTTACTCAAAAAGATGAAAAAGAGGGACGCCTGGGTGGCTCAGTTGGTTAAGCAGCTGCCTTCGGCTCATGTCATGATCCCAGCGTCCTGGGATCGAGTCCCACATCGGGCTCCTTGCTTGGCGGGGAGCCTGCTTCTCCCTCTGCCTCTGCCTGCCATTCTGTCTGCCTGTGCTCGCTCGCTCTCCCCTCTCTCTGACAAATAAATAAAATCTTTAAAAAAAAAAAAAAAAGAAAGAAAAAGAAAGAAAGAAAGGGAGAGGGAAAGGAAGGAATACATTTTTCTTTGCTAAGAGTTTGTGGCTGTTTGAAATTTTATCATATGTAAAGCCACTTCCATTAGAATTATATGGAAGATACAATGGTAATCGTACCATTAATATTAACCATACTTTGAGATTAAGAAAATTACTTCATTTTAAAAAGTAATTTCTTTTTTCACATGATTAGTGTGTTTAAAAGCCACAGCCTGGCTACCTATGTATACTGAGATGTGGCCATATGAAATTTAAATCATGACTATTTTTGAAGTATTGACAAAAGAATTCAAGTTCTTTCTATCATTTCCCATTTACTAAACATCTCTTATAAATGTAACACTGTGTAAAACAAAGGAGAGTCTCCATGTGATAGCTAACCATGGTGATTCTTTCTGCAGGTTTTGAACTAGTGGAAGAATATATAAAATTTAAATAGAGAAAAAAAAATGCTTGTTTCATTGTTGTGAGAGCTGGATTAGAGAATTCAGCCTTCCGAGCTTACCTACCATGGGGCACCAGGAGTAAATGAGAGTATGCACATGGATTTTGGTCACCTCTCACCCAAGTATTTTCCAAAATCATCAGAAAGCATCTCTATACCCCCTTTTCTTTCCCTCTGTTGAGATGCAATTTTCTCCACTGCTTGTTTTCATCGGCTGATAACACCCTCCCTTGTTTTTCCAACACAGTTTTGGACTTATTCTTGAATATATTTGTCATTTTCCTGAAAATTTGGGATAGGCATGAGGTAAATGTGTGTGTCAAGGTTTCCTTCTTGTATATCAGATCACCAGTATTTGTGTATTTTCTCCTTTTTACCCTATACTTATTGTAATTGACTAACCATAAAGAAAAAAAATTAATTTGTTTCTGCAGTTCCATATATTTTGAAATGTATTTTGCTCCTCTTTTTTCACAAAATGTTTCTGACTGCAAAGTTCATGCTACCTGGAGATAAGAAGAAAGATGGTCAAAGGAAGGCGCTTGAAATAAATGTTTGATATGTATGAGAGATTGGGTTTATCCAAGTGCTTAAGTAATAGAGTAGCATCCCTGTGTGTGAAGTTAAAAGTTGGCACAGCTATTTTGAGGTTCATACAGAGGCTTTCATTTAATCCCTCGCCAGCCTTCGTAAGATTTACACAAACACATTTTTAATGTGTTTAAAGATTTACACAAACACATTTCATCTCAGATTAGTAAATTGGAACTGGAAGAGTGCCATATTGGATTGAGAACTATAGATCGTAGGGCAGAGTGTACCCTCTCTATATGGATTTGTCCTATTGTGGCATTCTCCCCAAACTGCTTATCTGTAATATGGTCTCTTAAAAAAAAAAAAAAAAAGCTCATGAATGTTGACATATTTTCCAACAAGTTATTTTTCTACATGGAACTATTTTAAGCATAAGAAAATCTGGTTTATTAACAAACTTTATCTAGCTCTCAACTATGATTAGGCAGATTATCCAGGTTTAAAAAAAAAAATTATCCAATGTCAGAGTTCCCCAAGACTGCCATAGGTTCAGTGATTCACTAGAAGGACTCACAGGACTCAACATATAGCCATACTCATGGTAAGATCTATTACAGTAAGAGGCTACAAAGAAAAATCAGCAGAGGAAAGGTCATGGGGCAAAGTCCAGAGGAAACCAGACATAAGCTTCCAAAGACCCGCTTTTAGTAGAGTCACATAGAATACGCTTAATTCCGTGCAATGAGTGGTGACAACACATGTGAAATGCTGTCTTCCGAGGAAGTCCCTTAGAGGTTCAGTGCCCAGGATTTTTTGGGGGGTGGCTGTTCATATAGACACCCTCTGCCTGGTATGTCCCCAAATTCTAAAGTTCCAGAAGAAAAGCAGGTGTTCGGACACAGTATACACGCTGGTCTGCTACAGAATGGCGGTGAAACTTGAAATCCAAGTTATCAGGTGTCAGCCAAGGTCTGACCTTGCAAATAGACCTTTCTAAGTATATATAACTATCTCAGCTTAGGCTTGCTAGTTAAGTCTTTGTTGCATACAATGTCTCTTCCTCTCTACTGCACAGGTTATTAATATTTTGTCCCATTTACTTATTCTTCAAACAACAGAAACAGAAAAGCAGAGGAAATTAGTCCCTTAGAATTTCCATGAGTAAATCTCTTAAAGGTTTAATAAACAACAATATTAGAGCTATATATACATATAGACTCACTGTAGGTGACATTGCTACATTTTTTCCACTCAAAAACTCCTTCATATTTCATAAGAAAATTATGAATTATCTTCATATTTGAGATGAGTCAGAGAAAGACAAATACCGTATGATTTTATTCATATGTGGAATTTAAGAAACAACACTGATAAACATGGGGGTGAAGAAAGAGAGGGAAATAAATCATAAGAGACTCTTAAGGATAGATTACAAACTGAGGGTTGATGGAGAGAGGTGAGTTGGGGGACAGGTGACACGAGTGATAGACATTAAGGAGGACATGTATTATGATAAGCACTGGGTGTTGTATGTCACTGATGAACGTGAATTCCACAGTGTAAACCACAGTGAAACCAGTATTTCACTGTATGTTAACTAGCAAGAACTAAATCTGAAAAAAAAGATTTAACTTCATATTTTAAATATTTTGCTATTTTATTAAATAATGTGTATTTGCTACTTTAATTATTGGTTCAGGTTTTTTTTTTTAATAATTAATCTTTTAAATTTTGAGATAACTGTAGATTCAAATATAAGAAATAATGCAGGGAGATCTCACACATGTCTCATCCCATTTTCTCCAATTGTACCCCTGTTGCATAACTATAGTGCAATAGCACAGCTAGAAGATTAATGCTGGTAGAATCCTCAGAACTGATTCAGATTTCATCAGTTTTACATGTATTCATTTGTGTGTGTGTCTTTTGGTTCTATGTAATTTTATCAATGTAGGTGAATATAACTAGTACGATAGTTAAAATAGAGAATAGTTCCATCTCTATAACAATTTCTTGTGTTGTCCTTTGGTTGCCATAACTGTCTTCCTCCTCACCCACCTCTAGTCCTCCAGCTCATTCCCTAATTCATGATAACCAGCAATCTTTCCTCTGTAACTTTGTAATTTCAAGGCTGTTGTATATATGGAATCAAATAGTGTGTAACCTTTGGGGTTGGATTTTTTTTACTCAAATAAATCTCTTGAGATCTATCCCAGTTGCATATGTCAATAGTCCATGCCTTTTTATTGCTGAGTAGTATTCCATGGTATGGGTGTACATGATTTGTTTAATTATTCACCCATTGATAGACATTGATATTTTCCAGTTTCATCTATCACAAATAAAACTGCTATGAGAGTAAGTTTTTGCATAAGAATAAATTTTCATTTTTCTGCAATAAAAGTCCAAGATCTCAATTGCTGGTTTTTATGCTAATTGCATGTTTATAATCCTACCAGAGAAACTACCAAAATATTATCCAGAATGGCTGTACCATTTGACATTCCTACCAGAAAAGTATGAGAGATAGTTTTTCTACATCTTTACAGGCATATATTGTTGTCATTCTTTTTTATTTCAGCCTTCTAATGGGTGTGTAGTGTAACCCCACTTTAGTTTTAATTTTAATTTCCATAAACTCTAATAATGTTCAATATTTTTCATGTGTTTGTTTGCTATCTGCAAGTCCTCTTAGGGGAAATGTCTATTATTTATTTTGTAATTAGATTAATTAGATTCTTTAATTGTGGAGTTTTGAGAACTCCTTACATATTCTACAGACTAGTGGGAGATATTTGCATATACATTTCCTAGTTTGTAGCTTATCTTTTGTATTTTCATCCACAGAATAAAACTTTTATTTTGATGTCTAATTCACCAGTGTGTCTTTTCATGGATAGTGTTTTTGTGCCAAATCTCAGAACTCTTTGTTTAGTCTTAAGTTCTAAAGATTTTTTCCTTGTTTTTCTTTTTTTTCTAAAAGCTTTATAGCTTTTATGTTATATATTTAAATTGCCCAGAGTGATAATTTTTAGCAAAAAAAAAAAAAAAAAAAAAAAAACCAAACCACTACCCTTAGAATTTCTTTGAGAGTGGTGACACACTAGATGTGTTTTGTCACTGTATAGTTGTCAAGTTTGTGTGAAATACAAACACATGTCATGTATTCTGGTCTAGGGTACAGAATGCTGTTAGTGGTGAGAAGTAGTAGATGTGGAAAAACATAAATTTTGCGTACTTGTTAGATTATGACACCTTGAATTAAATTTTATCCCATTTTTCTATGTCAGGCTATTTCCTTTATTTGATTTGAATAATTGAAACAATTTCAAACAAAACCTAGGAACAAATATAGTGAAAAATGGGTGTTACTTTTTTTTTTTGTTAGTTTGTTTTAGAAATCTGAAACTGAAATTAATATTTTTGAAGCATTCTGTCTTATAAAATTATATCTTAAAAGCATTTAGGGCACCTGGGTGGCTAAGTGGCTTAAAGCCTCTGCCTTTGGTTCAGGTCATGATCTCAGGGTCCTAGGATTGAATCCCGCATTGGGCTCTCTGCTTAGCAGGGAGCCTGCTTCCTCCTCTCTCTCTGCCTGTCTCTCTACCTATTTGTGATCTCTGTCTGTCAAATAAATAAATAAGATCTTAAAAAAAAAAGCATCTAGAGAGTGCTTATTCAGAGATGTCTTTGGGAAAAAAATCTCTTTCCTATTTTAAATGAAAATATAAAATAATGCTTGACAATCCTAGTGGCTCTTCTCCAGCTTTCACTTTCTCTCCACACTTGTTCAGCTTAAACAAGAATAGCAACATCTACAAACTCAATTCCACATGAATGTCTGATTCTGCATGTTTTTATTTTTATTGAATTTTGTTTGATACAAAAAACACACCATAAAATTTGGCTTTTAGCCTGCAACAACTTTCTATCTGTGCTTGCCACGTATTAGAATAGGTTCACTTCCTGACAACTAACCAAAGATTGGATTTTTTTAAATTTCTCTCAGAAGAAAAAAAAAATACCCCTTTTTTAAATTGCAAGAAGTTGGAATCGCAGGGGAGATCTTTCACGCCTGTGGGTCTCCAGTCTAGTTCTCCAGATAGTTCTGTTCAAATATATCAAACTATTAAAAATGTCCTTGTTGCCTCTAGATGGCACACTACCATTATTTTTTCTTAGTTCTGGAAAAGTCTCTGCTTTTTAGGCACCAGGTAGCACAGGTGTCTGTTCCCAGCTCCAAGAACCATTCAATTTTCAAATACTTAAAAAAAAAAAAATTGTTTTCTATTGTATTCTGAAGTTGCCTTGGACTTCTGCTATTTTCTTTTGACTCACATTTATGTTAACGTGCCTCAGTGTTCAGACATTCTATGCCAATGATTTACAAACATACTGCTGTTTTCACCCTAATAAATTTTATATATACCCACACACACTCTAAAATCATCCATAGGCATTTATGTGCCAAATCTGCCTAATAGCATTACTCATATAAATAAGATGTAAGCATATAAATCTAAAACAAGTTTATGTCATGCCATTTCTCACCTGAGTAGTGTTAAATAAGCAAAATACTAACTTTGTTCTATATAAACTGCTTTTTTATGTCATACATAATTTTTCTTTAACCTATCATTTATGTAAAGGAGGTATTAATTTGAATGTCAAAAACAATGACAGAAAGGCATTAAGTAGTATGTTCAATAATCTCCTCACGTATGAATTCTCCATCAAAAAGTAAAGAGGAAGCTCTCTTTCAGTTGGACAACAGGCATTTCATATTTGCTTTTTTTGTTCCTTTAAGTTAGTGCCATTTCACAATAACATTTGAAAAAAGGTTAATTTTGAATTATATTTTAAGTGTTACAGGATTTTAACATAGAACTTAAATTTAATTTATGAATCAGCCAGTATGCCATCTTAAAATTTTAACTGATGGAAAATTGCAGGTTGGATTATTTTTAATGATTACAGCAAATAAAGTCAGAATACATTAGAACCAGTAATATTTACATTATGTCACAGGAAGAATTTTGGAAGTATTACTGTCTGTGCTTACGAGTATTCTATGAACCCAGAAGTAATATAATCATTAAATATGTAAACAGTGAGGAAGAGCCACCACCTGAGGTTATATTAAGCACAGAAATGGGATGGAGAAAAACGTTTTCATAGGTGTTTGTTGCTTTTAGTTACTGGGCCACAGAGAAATTAAACTTGGAAATAAAGTGGCAGGAATTTCCCACCCTTAAGATACTCTTTATCTGGGGACCTGGGTGGCTCAGTGGGTTAATCCTCTGGCTCAGGTCATGGTCTTAGGGTCCTGGGATCGAGCTCTGCATCAGGCTCTCTGCTCAGCAGAGGCCTGCTTCCCCACCACACTCCGCCTGCTTGTGATCTCTCTCTCTCTCTCTGTGTCAGATAAATAAATAAAATCTTCAAAAAAAATACTCTTTATCATTGTTTCTAACCCTAAGATTCTATGGAATTCCCAATAATTTTCTGTATTTCTCTTCAAACTCACAAGTACTGATTAGATATGATATTTCCCAGAGGAAATAACTTAATTATGTATCATGTCTCCTAATTTTCATTTTTAGAAAACTTATGTGCTTCAGAAAGTATTTGCTAACCACATATCTGACAAAGAACTTGTAGCTAGAATACATAAAGAACTCTGAAAACCCAATAATAAAAATATAAACAACTTAGGGGCCCCTGGGTGGCTCAGTCGTTAAGCATCTGCCATGGGCTCAGGTCATGATCCCAGGGTCCTGGGATCGAGTCCTGCATCAGGCTCCCTGCTCAGTGGGAAGCCTGCTTCTCCGTCTCCCACTCCCCCTGCTTGTGTTCCCTCTCTCACTGTATCTCTCTGTCAAATAAATGAATAAAATATTAAAAAATATATATGTGTATATACATATATATGTACAGTTCAATCAGAAAATGGACAATAGACGTGTAACTGGAGAAGATATACAGAGGGCAAATCATAACATGAAAAAATGTTGACACCCTTAAACATTAAGGGAATGAGAATTAAAACTACAATGAGATAATACTATACCCCTATGAGAATGGTTAAAGTACAAAAGAGTGACAGTCCCAAAGGCTGAAGAGGATGTAGAAAAACTGGATCATTCAGTTTAGTGGTGGAAATATAATATAGTACAACCACTATGGAAAATATTTTAGCAGTTTCTCATAAAAACAAACATGTAATTTCCATATGACCAAACAATTGAACTCTTGCACATATATTCCAGAGAAATGAAAATCTATGTTCAAACAAAAACCTGTACATGGATGTTTTAGCAGTTTTATGTATATGGTCAAATGTCTGTCTATGGGAGAATGGTTAAACAAAGTGTGGTGAATCCATACCATGGAGTACTATTTGACAATTAAAAAGAACAAATTATGGACACACATATCCACCTGGATGAATCATCAGAGAATTAGCTGAGTAAAATTATAGAAGGTTAGATACTGTATGATTTCACTTACATAATGTTCTTGAAATAAGAAAATTACAGAGGTGGAAAACAGACTGTGGCCATAGGGGGAGAGGGGTGGGGGGTGAGGGTGGATTTAAAGGAGCACCACAAGTGAACCTTGGGGTAATGGAACTGTTCTGTATCTTGATTGTGATGATTGTTCCATGAGTCCACACATGTGCTAATATTGCATAAAAATAGGCACACACACACATGCAGGCAAAACTGATGAAATTTGAAAAAGCTGTTGGATTTAAGGTCAATATCCTAGTTATGATATTTTACTATTGTTATTCTAGATACTAAAACTGAAGGAGACTGGATTTAAAAGGATGTATAGGATCTCTCTGAATATTTTGTTGTTGTTGTTTAAATAGAATTATTTAAAGAAAATAGAATTAATTCAGAATAAAACATTAAAAAACTGATGTGCTTATTTCTTCTAGAAATTATGCTATGCTAATCTCCCAAAGATTAAACTAGTTTCTACTTTGAGGCTATAATTATTATTTTGGTAATTATATGTTTGATTATTAAAAGAAACACACTTATTAGATATAAAAGTGTTAAATGCAAAAATGCTTTGTTTAAATAATTTTCTTTAGGAATTTGTACTCATAAGCCTTTTAATGTGTCAGATATTCTATGGCTATTTTCACTTAATAGTTTCTAGGGATTCTGTTTCCTTGTTGTCTGTTAGGTGTAGCCTGTAATTTTTTTCCTAAGAAACCCCAAATAGTATGAATCAAAAATGAAGAAACTTAGTACATGACAACCTGCATATAGACTTTTGTGATCCTGGCAAAACCCTTAATGCATTCTTTGTGAAATAGTTAACTGTATATCAAAATAAATTTCTCTTATAATACCATTGATATTAATAGAAATCCCCCAAATAAGTTTCTAATAAAATATAAATAGATTACATAAAAAAAAAACCCAAAACCTAATTCTCAAAGACTGACTGAATCGCAGTGTCATGGCAACAGAAAATTGTGACTTTAAAAAATGATAATTTATTTTAAGAAAGCATTAAACTTCAATATTTTGGTCCTCATGTGATTCTAGAATAAATCTCCTTTGAGACAGGTCTTCTTGGATTAAGGTTATATTTCTGGGCCAAATTCATCAGTTTGGAAGCAATTAAAAATCTTTGGCCTATTTACAGATTTCTCCAGGTTTTCTCAGATTTCATTTTATTTTTTCATATCTTTTTACCCTGAGAGGACTTGGGCTGAGTTCTCCAAAGTTTCTGACAAATAACTACTTTGTTAAGAGATCAAATCTTTGCCTTCTTGCTCAGAGTATGAGATATTGTATATGTGATGGAGAGCTAAGCAGTCAGAATTAAACCAGAGTATCATTTATTAAGCATCCATCCATAGTGTATATGGAGGAGAAAAGGGGAAGGTTGGGCTGGGGTGTCCGGGTAGGGAGAATTAAATAGCTAAGTAATGTACCAAAATGAACAGAAAAATTTTTCAATGTTGTGTGTCATACCATGGATTAGGACTGACACTGAAATTCCTCCATGTTAATTTAGAAAAAAAATCTATAATTTAAACACTATGGCAAGATTATTGGGTTTAGAATCAGGAGAATTTGGTTAGAGTGCTGACTTTCTACTGTTCCAGCCTTATGATCTTGAGGAAATTGATCGTGTTTTTTAATATTTTCATGTGTAAAGTGAGTCTTGTAAATACTTCCTAAAATGCCTTTCATGAAGATTAGATGTTAGTGTACATGTGAAATAAATCTTCAAAGTGTTAAGGTATATTTAAATATAAGGTGTTATTCCTCATTAATTTAGCTGAAGTATGTAAATGTACATGAGTAATATGTATGTGGGTATATACTGTATGTGTGTGTGTAAATTTGCTTCATTAAAGCTGAGAACACGCTTCCTCCCTTCCTCTAAAACCAAAATATATCCATAACCCAGCACACAGAAGGTCCTTAAAAATATATATTAAATGCACAGATGCCTGAACTTTAAGAAAAAAGAATGCCCAAATCTAAAGAATTTTATTCTAATTTAATTGGTATTGGGATAAGAATAAGCACAGAAACTTTTAGAGCAGGAACTGAATTATACCATCTCCTAAGTGAAATTAAATAATTTTAGAAATGATGGTAAATGCTTTTTAACAGTTTCATTTTACTGGTACTGGCACGGCTATGAGTATCAATTATGATATTCTGCTCATAAAACTTAAGTAACTCCTACTGCTTAGAAAATAAAAATCCAATTCTTAAGTCTGGCACTAACCTTTGCAAATTTATTTTTCTATACTGCCATTCTTGTCTCTTTTGGTTACTTCCTACATATTGCTCAATTATCCTTCTTTCCTCCTCCCTTCTCTCTTTGCTGGTGTCCAGGCTTTATCCTCATCTTCAGATGCTCTTCCATTTATTTCTATGGAATCAGGTTCCTTTCATCTGTCAAGTTCTCCTTCTACCACCACTGTCTCCAAGAAGTATATGCAGATATCCTTAGAGGTAACTTCTTCCTGCCTTATCACCCACTTTATGTTTACCTTCTTGCAACCCTTGTCACTTTCTAATCTAGATGGTAAACTTTTTGGTAGCAGATTCTATGTCTAATTTGCCTTTGTATTGTCAGGATTACCTGCACTGTAAATACACACTATTTGTTTACTGAACAAATGAAATGCGTATTTTGGTGCTTGTAAATGAGTTGCCTTTGTCAGTAATTGTTATTTACAATAAGGAATACATAAGTGCCCATGGTTTTGACATACTCATCATTATTATAATTAATTAATTTTGGCAAAAGTGCAAGGTATCTCTATTGGGAAGTAATTGTCTTTTCAACAAATGGTGCTGAAACAATTGGATATCATATACAGAGAAATTTAAAAAAGTTAAAAAAAGGTAAAAAGGGAATTTAGATTTTTACCTTACCAACAACAAATTTAACTCATAATAGATTCTTAAATGTAACCCCTAAAAGTATAAAACACAAGAGAAAGTCCTTATAATCTTGAGTTATACAAAGAAATTTAGATTTAATGGCATCAAAAGAAAAAAAATGATAAATTGGATTTTATATTAATTAAAAGTTGAAGTTTTGCTCTTAAAAAGACACTAGTAAAAAAGTAGAAAAGACAAGACAGAAAACACAAGAAAATGTAAGTAAATCACAGATATTGATAAAGAACTTGTATCCAGAATATATGAAAAACACTCTTACAACTCGGAAGACAAACAACACAAGTAGTCATTTGAGTAGTCATTTGAGTAGTCATTTCAACATATGGATAGCAAATAAGCACATGAAAATATGTTTAACATTGATAGTCATTAGAGAATTATAAATTAAAGCCACAATGAGATACCCACACACCCTCTAGAGTGGTTAAAATTAGAAAGAGAATACCAAGTGTTGTCAAGATATGGAAAAACAAGAACCCTGAATACATTGTGAGAATGCAATATAACAGAGCTACTCTGGAAAGCAGTTTTATTGTGTCTTCAAAATGTTAGACATATGTTTGCCATTTATACTTTTAGGTATTTACTTAGTAGAAATGAAAACAAATAACAGTGAAAAGACTTCTGTGAGAATGTTGATAGCAGCATTGTTCATTATAACTCCAAAATGAAAACAAACCATATGTCTATATCCAATCAATGAATAAACAAAATGAGGCATATTCTTACAATGGAATATTATTTGACAATTAAAAGGAACAAATTATTGATGCAGGTAACATTTATGAACCTCAAGAAATCCTAAATATAGGAATACATATGAAATGTTTTAATATATATATAACATTTTTAGATACAATAGAACCGTAGATACAGAAAACAGACCAATTGTGGCCTAGTCTTGGGAGCGGTGATTGCCTACAAATGGACATGCTAGAACATTTTTGGGGATAATGAAAATGTTTTAAATTGGAGTATTGTTTGTAAACTGCTATATTTATTTACTAAAACCCACTGACTGGCACAGTAATAATGGGCGAATTCTGTGGTTTGAAAATTATACTACAGAAAAGCTGATAGTGGTGGTAGGGTGTAGGGGGGAAGGAAGAGAAACAGGAGAGAAATACAGATTTTATTAGGTTTTGAATCAGGGAAAGTCTCTAAGGAAATAATACTTAAGCTTAGACCTAAAAGATGAATCGGAATTGGGAAAAGTAAAGAGTATTCTAGGCAAGAAATCTGAACAAGAATGAGAATGGACCTTGCAGGTGACAAAAGAAAGGCCACTGTGCTCAGAGTTTATTGATAGAGAGGATGAGTGATGAGAATTAAAGAGGAAAAGGTCCTATAAAGCATGCAGGTGGCACTAAATAATTACTTGCTGAATGAATGAATACATGAATGATGCCAGAATGAAAACTTCAGTGATAAGAACTCAGTCTCTCAAAACCATTATGATTTTGAACTATTACCTTGGTAATAGAAACATTTGTTCTTTTATTTTTTATTATTATTGTTTTTTAAAATATTTTGTTTATTCATTTGACACACAGAGAGAGGTCACAAGTAGGCAGAGAGGCAGGCAGAGAGATGCGGAAGCAGGCTCGCTGCTGAGCAGAGAGCCCGATGCGGGGCTCCATCCCAGGACCCTGAGATCACGACCTGAGCTAAAGGCAGAGGCTTAACCCACTGAGCCACCCAGGCGCCTACATTTGTTCTTTTATTGATTCCAAACCTGCTTTCCTATAATATCCATTGATCCTGTTTCTGTAAGTCTGGGGCTTTTCAGATGTCTAGCTCTTTGAATGTTTACCTAAAACTAACAGGTCATTTTATAATCTTCTCAAGGATATGGTCTATATTCCCTAACCTTGTCTTATCTGACCTGTTCTACCTATCCTTTACTGTTGGATTAACAGTAACTTGATGTGTTTCTTTCCCTCATCAGACATGGTCCTGAGAACTGAGAGCAGTTTGCATAAAGGTTGAAACTAGCAGTGAATAGAGTGGTTCACTTTTCTTTCTCCTATTTCTGCCTGATATTAATAGAGCCCAGGATCAGCATAGCTTTTTAATGACTATATTGTGACATGGACTAAAATAGTGTTTATTTTCAAATATAAACCTTCTTTTTTTTTTTTTAACATATGCTGCAGCATGTTCGATCGCTTTTTCTCTCTGAAGTTATTACCATAAAATTAAATACCAAAAACTTACAATTATCTCCATTATTTTTCATAAAGGTTTGTTTGATATATTTAGACTGAAATTGTTCTAAATTCTCATTCATTCACAAAATACTTTATTGAGTATCTATATATGGTGAATGTGGTAAACAAGGAGGTGAAATGCTTGCTATCAAAGAGCTCATATTCTGGTGGTTTTATATTACTCTAAAATATGATATGATTTTTTTTCCCTAGCTTTATCCAGTCTTTTTAAAAGTAAAGAGTTGAGGGTAAAGGGGGCCACATTTCTGGAAACTTTACAAAATTGACTTTAATAGATTAATAAATACTATGTCATTTAACTAGCATAATAACTATTCCTGAATGTTCAAATTCAGACTGAATTCCAGGTACTTTCTGCCTTCCATCTTTCCCTGAGCCATCATTTCAGTTCCTCTAAGGACAGAATGAATTTAACATATCATTACACGGCTGAAGATCCTAGTTAGCTCATCTTCTGCTAGGACATCTCATCACATTCCCAGCAATGAGGGTCCATCTGTGATAATGTTCAATTCATTGGCTTGTAATAATAACAGAAGTAGTTGTAGCATGGGTAAAAGTAACTGCTATCATTTACTGACCAATTACTAGCTTTCATACTCATACCAAGTGCTTAAATGAATTATTTTATTTAATCATTACAATATTATCCTTATTTTACATAAGAGAAAAAGGATTCATAGATCATTAAGCAACTTCCCTAAAAACATGCAGCTAATAAGGGCTGCACGTACTCCCAGGTATCCTTAGCCATCAAGTGATACTGCCCTTTGTGAAAATCAGAGCCACTGCATCTTGTGTCTACGGTGATGCCTCAGTGCCAGCCTGTGGGCTACTTTAGGAAGACAAAATTGTCAGTGAGCGAATCATGAGTTTTAACAGATGGTCTGCACATAGAAGAATGAGTACTCTAATTCAAGTCTACACTCACTATGGTACCTCGACCTTGTGCAAGTTTTGACTAGTATGGTAACATATCTCCTTTTTTGCACAGTAGGCCAGATGACCTGTAGTCTGAGCTTACTTTTTATAAGTGAAATGTTAGTTGAGGGCCTCCCTGCCATTCAAGAGGTGAGCAATATTAACTTGACCCTCCCCGCCCCCACCACCGCCCAGTTTCATGGCCTCTTCAAGATTTCTGCATATTTCCAGCAGGTTTACAGTCTCAGGATCCCTTTGTCCTGCCTCTCTTCTATCCATGAGAAATTCAGCTCTTTTTTGATTTTCCACAAATATAACATTAGTTCAAAGCATTTTGAGTTGAAGAGATTTATTGAATATGTTTTGAGACAGTGTACAGAGAAAACACCTTTAAATGGAATGGTCTACCATTCCACAACTAAGCATGGGTTTCCATGAAAGTAGTGAAGCTGAAGCTTCATGGGCCCCTGCTAGCACGTTTCTTCCAAAGATCTGTTCCTAACCTGAAATTTGAACATTGGGGCTCTTTTTTTCTTAACAAGGACCACCAAAATTTGTAAGCTCATCCCTATAAAACTTAGATCTGCTTCTGGGCATCATTAGTTTCTTTTGGCTGTCCCCCACCATGGTGTTTTCTTTGCCTTTACTCCCCAGTTTTTCTAATCTCTCTCCAGCTCTAAGTTCTTTCCTTTCCTTTCCTCTTACCTTCTCTCTGAACAAAAACTTCCTATTTATCTTATTTTGATGAATTTGGTTCTCTCCTCGGATATTTTCGTGCTCCAAGGGGACTTTGCCCCAGGTAGGCTATTTTTTTTTTCCTCAAGGATGAATCCCACAAGAAAAGGAATTTTTGTGCCAACCCTAAGGACAAACCCTAAGGACAACCCACTTCATTACATAGATTTTTACCTCCATTCTCTTTTACCACTGGTTACAAACTCTTCAACTTATTTCCATGAAAATATCTGCCTTTGATCCAGACGATCTGTCTCTCATGAAAAAGGCATAAACATATATTGTTGCATTCTAATTTTAAGCCAACTTTTTGCTTTCCTAAGTGAAACGTACAACCTTGCATCAATTCTCTTTTTTATAATTCCAAATTCATTTTTGTACTCATGCATGGGTGTTCAGGGTTAAAAGTACTATTTCTGTTTCCTCTCAAATTCTATTCATATATGAATAGCTTCTTAGAGTCTAAGCTCCCAATCTATTTTTCTCTGGTCTATGTTACAAGAATAGACTAGACTGAGGTCTCTTTAATTTTTTTTTTTTTTTCATGTAGACCACTTTTAGGATGTGATGAAAGCTGTGGACCATGTCTTTAAAAACACACAGTTATAACTTTTTTTAAAATAACATCAGGGGCCTTACCTATTTTTTGAAGTCTACCGATGAACTCTCAGGCCCATAGAAATCTGTCTAGTATAATTACTGTGACTCTATGAATATGTAGCAGTATGTGTCAAATCACTTCGAAAATTTATTTTTTAATTTTCTGTAGTTTCAGTTTTCTTGTTATATTCTTTGAGATATTTTTGAGATGTTCTGTGTTAATGCAACAATATTGAATTACTATATTCATTTTGTGGAAAAGACACTATGTAGTTGAAGTCTCCTATAGTATTTTTTTTATTTTTTATTTTTTTTATTACAGAACAAAGTGACTCTTCTCTTTTAAAGCACATTAAGGGTTGAAAAAGTCATTAGCATGTGAATGTGGGTATCTCAGGAATTGATGTGCTACAATTGGAGCTGTTATATTAATGAAAGTGAGATTATCATAGAAATGAATCATATAGCCATAAACTTGTAACACACAGTGGGATCCATTAGTATGTCAGTGGAAATGATGTGATGTTATCAAAGAAAATGGGTTTTGTCTTAATGGAGAGCAAGTGTGAGCAAAACATAGAGCGGAGTTTTAGAAGACTCTAAGAGGACTTAAAAGCTAAAACTACCCCTATACCTTAAATGTCTTTAAAATAGATTCTATCATTGAAGATGATTATATTGAGACAAGGATATTATTTATTATATCAGCTAATAAAGGTAGAAATTAATTACCATAAGATTGCTAATTTCTGCTTATCTCTTAATATGTGCAGAATTTCTGCTGATATATAGTCATTATTCTATGCTGGCATCTATCTTGGCAACCTAAGAATCTGATATAAATTGCATTCTCTGAAAGCCATTCAGATTCTCTCTTTAGAAAAGTGGCTTTTGGAATAGAAATTGGGGATAAAATAAAGAAACTACAATTTTACCTTTTGTTTCCTGTGGTTGCAATTAGAATGGAATAGTAACTTGCCTTCTATATTAAAAAAAAAAGTGAGTCAATTTCTTCTTCTTTTTTTTTTTTTTTAAAGATTTTATTTATTTATTTGACAGACAGAGATCACAAGTAGGCAGAGAGGCAGGCAGAGAGAGAGGTGGAAACAGGTTCCCTGCTGAGCAGAGAGCCTGATGCGGGACTCGATCCTAGGACCCTGAGATCATGACCTGAGCCGAAGGCAGCAGCTTAACCCACTGAGCCACCCAGGCGCCCGTGAGTCAATTTCTTAAGATAAATGCATACCAATTAGCTCTTCTCAAAGTTGGAAATCTTCTCAACTTGGTTCAGTGTGAGTGCTGTGATGTAAATGAGGGGCTATTGACCCCATGAGAGAAACCTGAAGTAATTCCACAGATTTTTTATCTACAGATCTCAGAAGTCTCACCCAGCTAAGTATTATTTGGAGTTTATGATTTTACCTTTTTCTCATCTTGGAATTGACTCTGTTCTTAAACTGAAGGAAATCTCACATATCAATCTAAAAATGATATCTTCATGGGATTTCATATTTTCCTCTTTGTATTCTGGAAAACAAAAAAGTCTATCCAAAGAAAATAAATTTTCAGTGTTTAATCAATCTTGTATGTGAAACATTGAAAATAAGTGAATTAATTAAAGTAACAAAATATAGCCTGTTCAAAGTTTGGAAACTCATAAACTAAGGCTAAAAATTTCATGGAAATTTTAATGTTTTATAAATATAACTGTGATTTCTAGAAATAAAAGCAGAATGTTTCATAAGGTGATCAGTTGATATTTATCAAGTTGGTAAACAAGAAATAACCAAGAATAACCAGGAAAAGCCTTCTCTGATTCCACAAAACAATCACTTGATTGATAGATACTTGGAATATGGTATGATATATACGAAGTGATAGAACCTATAGAAGGTAATATGGGTAATAATACTCTGGGCAAATAGTTAAGGAGATTCTGAGATATTGCTATTAGCTTGTCCTCCACTGTATCTCGATATAAATCCAGCACCTTGAACATGGGAGATGTTTAACGAATATTTACTAAATGAGTAAGTGAAGATATCATGCCTGCCCTCTAGTAGCTATCAGTCTAGCTGAAGAGATAGATATGTAAAATTGTCTTAATTATATGCTGTTAATAATAATAATGATAATGACAATTTAGTGGGTATTTCCGTTGTGGTAGAAACCATAGTAGGTATTTTACTTCTTTTATGTCTAAGCTTTTAAACAATCATGAAAGATGATAATTATATACTGGTAGCTGACATTTATAAAATGTATAAAATACATCCTATATACTAGTTTTTCTTTCTTCTTTAGTTTAGAGAGGGTGAGTTAGCGGGAAGAGAGTAAGGTGCGAGACTCTTTTTCAGGCAAAGGGTACATTGTGAACAAAATCAGAAATACGAGTGAATGGTTTGTTCAGGGATCGAGGTAGTTATTCGCTTTATTTCACTGATCAAACAATTTGTAAAAGATGTTGGAATTCAGTTTTACCCTGGACCTACTGGCCCTCTGACCTTCATGTGACATGAGTCATTATTTTCCATGAAAGGTGAATTTTTTTAATGTTAGATTAAATCTTACTCTTTTTCAAGTATATGTTGCTATATACCACAATCTTGGCTTCATTTTGGTTGGAGGGGAGAAGGTCATGAATTCTTCTGTGTCATGCCAGAGAGAGTATGAGTGTGTCTGTCGTCAGTGAGATTCACAGAGGAAGGAGGAATTACACTGTACTGACTTAAAATTCTCACAAAGTGTTCTTTTTACACTCTTGAAACCTCAGTCTCCTGTAAATTGGTGAAGGGCTGCTGAAATCACTCTCAGCTTCTCCTCCCTGTTCCCCACCACTGCTTTTACATTAGAATAATGCAAAGAAAACAAACATGCGATCTCAGATCTCAGCTGCTCCAAAAAAAGCCACTTTAGGTTTCTCTGTTTTTAAGAGATGGCAAAAGTGATTTAAGCAAATTATGAGTCACAGAGCAAGGATATGACAAATTATAGATGAAAGTGAGAAACCCCTCTAGGAGAAGTTTATAATAAAATTGTCAACACTCGCTTTAAGAGGCCCAGCTGGAGGCAGCGATATTCTCTAAGATCCAGAGCTTCCGATTGTCTTTTTTTCTCCTTTACTGAAGCACTAACATCAACCACAGGTGGTAAGCGGTAGCCAATTAAGCTCCCACTTTCAAAATTAATAGCATTATGCAGTCTGATAGTCTCATAGTCTTGGCCTGCGTGTGTTAACTGTTAGGCCATTGTTACTTTCTCTTTTCACCAAGGAATACATTAAATGCAGCAGCCAGAGCCTATCTGTGAGCCTATCCATCTGTCTCCCCTTCCCTCTCTTAATGAGTTTTGGTCCTGGAATCCCCAGTACCATCTTGAGCAAGCAGTGGTCTTCATCCTAGAACCAACCCCACCAGCAGGGCCTGCTTCCTGCTGCTGCCTCTGGCTTCCAGGTGTGGACACAGGTGTCCGTGTGAAATCTCATGTATGTGCAAAGGGGACCTAGAGTTATCTGAGGTTCATGTGTTTCTTGCTTCAGATTCTTGAGGCAGAAAGAGTAAAATGTTGCATAATGAGTTGCATTATCTCCCACTATCTGAAGCCATTTTGATTAATAAGATTGATTTATATATAACTCAACATCTACATTATAATTAGTCCTCATATTTATCTCATAGTGCTCTTACCCTCTTTTTTTCACGTTGTTGTTGTTTACATACATGCATCATTTTAAGCTGTATCTACAGGAGAGGAAGTGTGGATGACTGCAATAATTATCTAACTTGTAGATTTCCCAAGGCACCTCTGCTTCCATTCCCACTTGTATTCCATCATGTACGTTTGTGGCAGATTAATCCTTATGTCATATTTTCTGTTTGAGAACTTTAAAATGTTTCCATATTTCTACTACATTAAATCTAATATAATTCAGGAAGTAGATAGCAGTGAGTCAGGAGGTAAAAAATCCTACATTTGGCTTCAGTGACCTACTTATTCGTTTTTTTTTTCTCCTTTCCCTATCACTATACTTCTTTCATTTAAAAAATATGTTTTGACCACTGCCAAACCCAGTTCCATCTTTCCTGATAAATAATTTACAATCTTTTTTTGAAAAAGTGCCCTTATTGTTCACAATTATTTCATATTCCAAAGTGATTTCAAACAATAAGCTTTTGCCTGTCATTTGAAAAATTTTCACACGCTTCATATTATATTCCATAATATACTTGTGTTCACCTAAAAATAACATTTTAAGTCACTTGGTGTTCAATCAAATTCTAGAATATGGATCATATTTATTTTGTGGACCTTGAGGACTCAAACATATTCCTTAGTGTTCTTTCATGCAGGGCACAATCTTCAGTTGGAGAAGCTGATCTTTCTGCATTTTGATTTTCTGTCTTCTTGATCATATTCAAATCAAGCCAATCTCACCTCACACTTCTTTTCTGAAACCTTCCTGGTGTTCTTGAGGCTTCACAGATTTTCCCCCCACCCCTTTTAGTTCTTTAAGTACTAAATGCTGCCCCAGGAACCCTCCCACACTGTTGGTGGGATTGCAAGCTGGTGCAGCCACTCTGAAAAACAGCATGGAGGTTCCTCAAAAAGTTGAAAATAGAGCTACCCTATGACCTTGCCATCACACTACTGGGTATTGACCCTAATGATACAAATGTAGGTATCCAAAGGGGCATGTGCACCTGAATGTTTATAGCAGCAATGTCCACAATAGCCAAACTATGGAAAGAACCTAGATGTCCATCAACAGATGAATGGAAAAAGAAGATGTGGTATATATGTACAATGGAATACTATGCAGCCATCAAAAAATGAAATCTTGCCATTTGCAATGACGTGGATAGAACTAGAGGATATTATGCTGAGTGAAATAAGTCAATCAGAGAAAGACAATTATCATATGATCTCCCTGATATGAGGAACTTGAGAGGCGGAGTTGGGGGGTTTGAGGGGTAGGGAAGGAAAAAATGAAACAAGATGGGATCGGGAAGGAGACAAACCATAAGAGACTCTTAATCTTGCCAAACAAACTGAGGGTTGCTGGGGGTTGGGGGGCTTGGGAGAGGGTGGTTGGGTTATGGACGTTGGAGAGGGTATGGGCTATGGTGAGTGCTGTGAAATGTGTAAGCCTGATGATTCACAGACCTGTACCCCTAGGGCAAGTAATACATTATATATTAATAAAAAAATTAAAAAACAATGAAACAAAAAAAAATGCTGCCCAAGGAATTTATTGGGCATCTGATTTGAAAAAAGAGAGAACCCCGCTATTTATTGTCTTGCAGTATTCCTCCTGTTCTAATCATGATTTCACAGTTTGACAGCAAATTCCTGAAGTGCAGAAGATATATCTTACATTGAATGAATGTTGCCAGTGACACTTAACACTTGTCTGAGTATGAAATAGGTGCTCAATAAATCCTTTTTGAGTGAATAAGTGGTTGATTGTGGAGGGATTCTTACTGAAAAGAGAAGTGAAAAGGTGAAAAAATTATTGATATTTTGTTTTGATAGGTTGTATTTTTAAATTTTATTTTTTTATAAACATATATTTTTATCCCCAGGGGTACAGGTCTGCGAATCGCCAGGTTTACACACTTCACAGCACTCACCATAGCACATACCCTCCCCAATATCCATAACCCCACCCCCCCTCTCCCAACCCCCCTCCCCCCATTAACCCTCAGTTTGTTTTGTGAGATTAAGAGTCACTTATGGTTTGTCTCCCAATCCCATCTTGTTTCATTTATTCTTCTCCTACCCCCTCAACCCCCCATGTTGCATCTCCACTTCCTCATATCAGGGAGATCATATGATAGTTGTCTTTCTCCAATTGACTTATTTCGCTAAGCATGACACCCTCTAGTTCCATCCATGTCGTCGCAAATGGCAAGATTTCATTTCTTTTGATGGCTGCATAGTATTCCATTGTGTATATATACCACATCTTCTTTATCCATTCGTCTGTTGATGGACATCTAGGTTCTTTCCATAGTTTGGCTATTGTAGGCATTGCTGCTATAAACATTCGGGTGCACGTGCCCCTTCGGATCACTACGTTTGTATCTTTAGGGTAAATACCCAGCAGTGCAATTGCTGGGTCATAGGGTAGTTCTATTTTCAACATTTTGAGGAACCTCCATGCTGTTTTCCAGAGTGGTTGCACCAGCTTGCATTCCCACCAACAGTGTAGGAGGGTTCCCCTTTCTCCGCATCCTCGCCAGCATCTGTCATTTCCTGACTTGTTAATCTTAGCCATTCTGACTGGTGTGAGGTGATATCTCATGGTGGTTTTGATTTGTATTTCCCTGATGCCGAGTGATATGGAGCACTTTTTCATGTGTCTGTTGGCCATCTGGATGTCTTCTTTGCAGAAATATCTGTTCATGTCCTCTGCCCATTTCTTGCTTAGATTATTTGTTCTTTGGGTGTTGAGTTTGCTAAGTTCTTTATAGATTTTGGACACTAGCCCTTTATCTGATATGTCATTTGCAAATATCTTCTCCCATTCTGTCAGTTGTCTTTTGGTTTTGTTCACTGTTTCCTTTGCTGTGCAAAAGCTTTTGATCTTGATAAAATCCCAATAGTTCATTTTTGCCCTTGCTTCCCTTGCCTTTGGTGATGTTCCTAGGAAGATGTTGCTGCGGCTGAGGTCGAAGAGGTTGCCGCCTGTGTTCTCCTCAAGGATTTTGATGGATTCCTTTATCATATTGAGATCCTTCATCCATTTTGAGTCTATTTTCGTGTGTGGTGTAAGGAAATGATCCAATTTCATTTTTCTGCATGTGGCTGTCCAATTTTCCCAACACCATTTATTGAAGAGGCTTTTTTCCATTGGACATTCTTTCCTGCTTTGTCGAAGATGAGTTGACCATAGAGTTGAGGGTCCATTTCTGGGCTCTCTATTCTGTTCCATTGATCTATGTGTCTGTTTTTGTGCCAGTACCATGCTGTCTTGATGATGACAGCTTTGTAATAGAGCTTGAAGTCCTGAATTGTGATGCCACCAACTTTGGCTTTCTTTTTCAATATTCCTTTGGCTATTCGAGGTCTTTTCTGGTTCCATATAAATTTTAGGATTATTTGTTCCATTTCTTTGAAAAAAATGGATGGTACTTTGATAGGAATTGCATTAAATGTGTAGATTGCTTTAGGTAGCATAGACATTTTCACAATATTTATTCTTCCAATCCAGGAGCATGGAACATTTTTCCATTTCTTTGTGTCTTACTCAATTTCTTTCATGAGTACTTTATAGTTTTCTGTGTATAGATTCTGAGTCTCTTTGGTTAGGTTTATTCCTAGGTATCTTATAGTTTTGGGTGCAATTGTAAATGGGATGGACTCCTTAATTTCTCTTTCTTCTGTCTTGTTGTTGGTGTAGAGAAATGCAACTGATTTCTGTGCATTGATTTTATATCCTGACATTTTACTGAATTCCTGTACAAGTTCTAGCAGTTTTGGAGTGGAGTCTTTTGGGTTTTCCACATATAGTATCATATCATCTGCAAAGAGTGATAGTTTGACTTCTTCTTTGCCGATTTGGATGCCTTTAATTTCCTTTTGTTGTCTGATTGCTGAGGCTAGGACTTCTAGTACTATGTTGAACAGCAGTGGTGATAACGGACATCCCTGCCGTGTTCCTGACCTTAGCGGAAAAGCTTTCAGTTTTTCTCCATTGAGAATGATATTTGCGGTGGGTTTTTCATAGATGGCTTTGATAATATTGAGGTATGTGCCGTCTATCCCTACACTTTGAAGAGTTTTGATCAGGAAGGGATGCTGTACTTTGTCAAATGCTTTTTCAGCATCTATGGAGAGTATCATATGATTCTTGTTCTTTCTTTTATTTAATGTGTTGTATCACATTGATTGATTTGCGGATGTTGAACCAACCTTGCAGCCCTGGAATAAATCCCACTTGGTTGTGGTGAATAATCCTTTTAATGTACTGTTGAACCCTATTGGCTAGTATTTTGGCGAGAATTTTTGCATCTGTGTTCATCAAGGATATTGGTCTGTAGTTCTCTTTTTTGATGGGATCCTTGTCTGGTTTTGGGATCAAGGTGATGCTGGCCTCATAAAATGAGTTTGGAAGTTTTCCTTCTATTTCTATTTTTTGGAAGAGTTTCAGGAGAATAGGAATTAGTTCTTCTTTAAATGTTTGGTAGAATTCCCCCGGGAAGCCATCTGACCCTGGGCTTTTGTTTGTTTGGAGATTTTTGATGACTGTTTCAATCTCCTTACTGGTTATGGGTCTGTTCAGGCTTTCCATTTCTTCCTGGTTCAGTTGTGGTAGTTTATATGTCTCTAGGAATGCATCCATTTCTTCCAGATTGTCAAATTTGTTGGCGTAGAGTTGCTCATAGTATGTTCTTATAATTGTCTGTATTTCTTTGGTGTTCGTTGTGATCTCTCCTCTTTCATTCATAATTTTATTTATTTGGGTCCTTTCTCTTTTCTTTTTGATAAGTCTGGCCAGGGGTTTATCAATCTTATTAATTCTTTCAAAGAACCAGCTCCTAGTTTCGTTGATTTGTTCTATTGTTTTTTTTGGTGTCTATTTCATTGATTTCTGCTCTGATCTTTATGATTTCTCTTCTCCTGCTAGGTTTAGGGTTTCTTTCATGTTCTTTCTCTAGTTCCTTTAGGTGTAGGGTTAGGTTGTGTACCTGAGACCTTTCTTGTTTCTTGAGAAAGGCTTGTAGCGCTATATATTTTCCTATCAGGACTGCCTTTGTTGTGTCCCACAGATTCTGAACCGTTGTGTTTTCATTATCATTTGTTTCCATAAATTTTTTCAATTCTTCTTTAATTTCCTGGTTGACCCATTCATTCTTTAGAAGGATGCTGTTTAGTCTCCATGTATTTGGGTTCTTTCCAAATTTCCTCTTGTGATTGAGTTCTAGCTTTAGAGCATTGTGGTCTGAAAATATGCAGGGAATGATCCCAATCTTTTGATACCGGTTGAGACTTGATTTAGGACCAAGAATGTGATCTATTCTGGAGAATGTTCCATGTGCACTAGAGAAGAATGTGTATTCTGTTGCTTTGGGATGAAATGTTCTGAATATATCTGTGATGTCCATCTGGTCCAGTGTGTCATTTAAGGCCTTTATTTCCTTGTTGATCTTTTGCTTGGATGATCTCTCCATTTCAGTGAGGGGAGTGTTAAAGTCCCCTACTCTTATTGTATTATTGTCAATGTGTTTCTTTGATTTTGTTATTAATTGGTTTATATAGTTGGCTGCTCCCATGTTAGGGGCATAGATATTTAAAATTGTTAGATCTTCTTGTTGGACAGACCCTTTGAGTATGATATAGTGTCCTTCCTCATCTCTTATTATAGTCTTTGGCTGAAAATCTAATTTATCTGATATAAGGATTGCCACTCCAGCTTTCTAGATGTCCATTAGCATGGTAAATTGTTTTCCAGCCTCTCACTTTAAATCTGGAGGTGTCTTTGAGTCTAAAATGAGTTTCCTGTAGACAGCATATTAATGGGTCTTGTTTTTTAATCCATTCTGATACCTTGAATCTTTTGATGGGGAATTTAGCTCATTTACATTCAGGGTAACTATTGAAAGATATGAATTTAGTGCCACTGTATTGCCTGTAAAGTGACTGTTACTGTATATTGTCTCTGTTCCTTTCTGGTCTACTATTTTTAGTCTCTCTCTTTTCTTAGAGGACCCCTTTCAATATTTCCTGTAGAGCTGGTTTGGTATTTGCAAATTCTTTCAGTTTTTGTTTTTCCTGGAAGCTTTTAATCTCTCCTTCTATTTTCAATGATAGCCTAGCTGGATATAGTATTTTTGGCTGCATGTTTTTCTCGTTTAGTACTCTGAATATATCATGCCAGCTCTTCCTGGCCTGCCAGGTCTCTGTGGATAAGTCTGCTGCCAATCTAATATTTTTACCATTGTACGTTACAGACTTCTTTTCCCGGGCTGCTTTCAGGATCTTTTCTTTGTCACTAAGACTTGTAAATTTTACTATTAAGTGACGGGGTGTGGACCTATTCTTATTGATTTTCAGGGGGGTTCTCTGAACCTCCTGGATTTTGATGCTTGTTCCCTTTGCCATATTGGGGAAATTCTCTCCAATAATTCTCTCCAACATACCTTCTGCTCCCCTCTCTGTTTCCTCCTCTTCTGGAATCCCAATTATTCTAATGTTGTTTCATCTTATGGTCTCACTTATCTCTCGAATTCTCCCCTCGTGGTCCAGTAGCTGTTTGTCCCTCTTTTGCTCAGCTTCTTTATTCGCTGTCATTTGGTCTTCTATATCGCTAATTCTTTCTTCTGCCTCATTTATCCTAGCAGTGAGAGCCTCCATTTTTGATTGTACCTCATTAATAGCTTTTTTGATTTCAACTTGGTTAGATTTTAGTTCTTTTATTTCTCCAGAAAGGGCTTTTATATCTCCCGAGAGAGTTGCTTTAATATCTTCCATGCCTTTTTCAAGCCCGGCTAGAACCTTGAGAATCATCATTCTGAACTCTATATCTGACATATTACCAATGTCTGTATTGGTTAGGTCCCTAGCCTTTGGTACTGCTTCTTGTTCTTTTTTTTGTTGTGAAATTTTCTGCCTTGTCATTTTGTCCAGATAAGAGTATATGAAGGAGCAAGTAAAATACTAAAAGGGTGGCAACAACCCCAGGAAAATATGCTTTAGCCAAATCAGAAGAGATCCCAAATCGTGAGGGGGGAGAAAGGGGATAAAAAGGGGTTCAGAAAGAAAAAAAAAAGAAACTATTAAAAAAAGAAAGCCGATAAAAATATAAATGGAAAAAAAAATATATATATTTTAGATAAACTATTTAAAAAACGTTAAAAAAGAAAACGGTAAAAGTTAAAAAAAATTAGCAGAAGAAGAGAAAAAAAATTGAAAAAGAAAAAAAAATTAAATTAACTGCAAGGCTAAAGAATCATGGGGAGAAAGCCATGAGTTCCATGCTTTGCTTTCTTCTCCTCTGGAATTCTGCTGCTCTCCTTGGTATTGAAACTGCACTCCTTGGTAGGTGAACTTGGTCCTGGCTGGGTTTCTTGTTGATCTTCTGGGGGAGGGGCCTGTTGTAGTGATTCTCAAGCATCTTTGCCCCAGGCGGAGTTGCACCGCCCTTACCCGGGGCGGTCTGAGTAATCCGCTCAGGTTTGCTGGGTTTGCTTTCGGGAGCTTTTGTTCCCTGAGCGCTTTCTGTAGAGTTCTGGAAGACAGGAATGAAGATGGCGGCCTCCCGGTCTCCGGCCTGGAGGAGCCGAGAGCCCGGGGCCCCACTCCTCAGTGCGCCCTCAGAGAACAGCGCCCAATTACTCCCGTCACCCTGGCCTCCGGCCGCGCTCCGAGCTGACCGTGCCTGCGACCGGTTCAAGGTAACCCCGAGCTTAGAGCTTACTCCTCAGCTCTGTCTCTCTAGCCGGCTTCCCTGTTCTAATACCGGTAAGCTCTGCGACACTCAGACACCCCCGATCCTTCTGTGACCCTGTGGGACCTGAGGCCGCGCTGACCCCATCTGGGCTTCACCCCGGTTAAGCCTCTGGAGCGATGTCCCTCAGCAGAACAGACTTTTAAAAGTCCTGATTTTGTGCTCCGTTGCTCCGCCGCTCGCCGGGAGCCGGCCCCTCCCCCCGCGGTCTATCTTCCAGGCGCTTTGGATTCACTTCTCCGCCAGTCCTACCTTTCAGATAGTGGTTGATTTTCTGTTTCTAGAATTGCTGTTCTTCTTCTCTTCAATCTCCCGTTGGATTTGTAGGTGTTTGCAATCTTTAGATAAGCTATTTAGCTGATCTCCTGCTACCTGAAGTAGTCTCAGCCTGCTACTTCTCCGCCATCTTGACTCCTAGGTTGTCTTTTTAAAAAATAATTTACTGTGGGGTGCCTGGGTGACTCAGTTGCTTAAGCATCTCCCTCTGGCTGAGGTCATGATCCCAGTGTCCTGGGATGGAGCCCTGGATCAGGCTCCCTGCTCATCAGGAAGTCTGCTTCTCCCTCAGCAGGAAGTCTGCTTTTCCCTCTGCTGCCCCCCCATTAATAAATAAAATCTTTGAAAAAAAATTTACTGTGGTTATTACAGGCAAAAAACTTCAGAACTCTGAACTTTTCATGAGAAAAATGACAAAATGTGCATTCATTTGTATTTTTCTAGTTAGTTTTATTTAACTTCTTTTTCATGTGTTAAAAGCTCTTACTGATGGCAGTCACTTAAATAATCATTAGATTGAAGGGTAAAGTTTATTACAAGGATAATATAATTAATTTTCACTCAGACTCCTAATGATTTCTATTTTTTCTGAATTCTTATTACGTTTGTGGTCTTAAATACACCATTTAGCAGTTGGCTGCATGTTGTTTTTTCCTTTAATAATTTTTGTGTAGAATCAGTCTACCTCAAAAGGGCAAAACGTGTTATTGCAAACACTTAAGTACCTCACTGTGCTGGAGATCTAAATACTTGACTGACTGGTGTTCCAACATGAGCTTATACACAACTGAGAAATGAGCAATATACCTACAGAGGAAAGTGCCAGAAGGCTGATCTCTTAATTTGTATTGAATTTGCATTTCATAATAATCCTATGACCTTGTGTGTGTATAATGTTTACCTTTTCAAATGCTTTCAAATAATGATCTATCTCTTCCTGTTTGGTATTTTATCCTACTGGTTTCTAACCTTTTATGAAAACACACTTCTGGTTGATTTTATAAACTACACATGACATTTGTAATTCAGTTTTTGTTATCTTTCATGTCATAGTAGTTTTAAATAATCTTTCTATAGAAGACTTTTGCTTTTGAAAATCAAACACCATTTTCCTCAGTTTTATAGTTTAGAAGATATTCTACTGGCTTTTAAATATTTTTGGCACTCTGTAAATTTTCTCAGCACATCTGATGATGAGTTAGTTGTAACCCACAAGGTTTATACATCACCATCATTGGGAATCCTTCCACTTGTACTAATAATACAAAGTTGCCATCAGAAGAAATACATCGATCTATCTATCATAATCTATCTATCATCATCTATCTGTCATCTAGCTATCTATTTGTTGTCTAGCTATCATCTATCTGTCTATCTATCTATCGTCTTATCTATCTCTCTGTCCCTCTCTCTCTCTATCGATCCCTTATGTCCTGTGACCTCCAGGGCCAAGAGATAAAATAGACATCATCCTTGCTTATTGTGCCACATGAACCTCATTATTCTAATTCCTCACTCAAAAATCTGAGCTTCTTTCAAGTATACACCACTCACTACCACAGCTTCTACCAATGTCCTAATCATTCTCAGTCACTGAAAAACTTAGTTCCCAGCTCATTATTATCTTCCTCCCTACTCATATTATAGTTATTATTCATGGACAAAATTCAATATTCATATGGATGACTCATCCAAAACACTGGCCTTCTAAATCATAAATCTCATTTCTAACAATCTCTTTTTCATCTATCTGGGTCATCACTGCCGTGGTCATATGTATCCTAGACCTTGGCACATCAGTAATTACATTAGTTTCTGTTCTCCCAATTAATTTACTCTAGTACTTCCCAATTCCAAAAATCATTCAATCCAATCAAAACTTCATATCCATTTTTGTTTTCATCCTGTGTCTTTTCTCTTTGCTTCCTTCATAGCCATCAGGGAGTCCACAGCTCAGTTCCGTGACTTCTGTAACAACCTCAACTTCTCTGCCTCTTTCTTCATCTGTTTCCTCCACTGTCAAAATCCCCAACTTGATTTATACCAGATTATTTTCTTTCTCTATGGCTTCCCTAGAGAGACTGAGCATCTTTAAAATATAAGACTCATACAACACTATATGGTCTTTATAATCAAGAGCATTTCATTTTTTATTTGTAAATGATGTGCTATTATTTTTATGAATAAAATTTATAATACACTAGGTTTGAGATATATTTGTATACTTTTTTTCCTGGAGAGTTTAACATATGTTGTCAAACATTTACTGTCACATATTATATGTAGTATATCTAAAACAAAACAGAACTCTTGATATTCTCTCTTTATAGCCCTCCCTCTCATCATCCCCTCAGGCATCTTAAATGATGTAATCTTTCAATGTTGGAAACCCCTAAAACCTCATAGTCATGCTTGGCTACCCTTTCTTCTTGTCTTCTACATTCAAATAAGCAAGTCCTGTCATCTCTACTTAAAATATAAATTACTGTCTACTTCCACTGTCATCATCTTAATCCAGGACACCATTATTCACTGCTTCTGAAACATAAAGGCAATGGATTCTGCTTCCAAGTCTCATACAAAGTTACCTCCCTGGCTCAATGTAAATCACTTTTAGTCTCCAGAAACAAGGAAGTCTGGGAAAAATACTTCCCAGGCTTTGAGCCTCTGACTTTCAAGGAAAAAACCCTAGAGAGTGATAGGGATAAATCCTGGTTGCCAAAAGAAACAAGCAGAAGTGAAGTACAAACTAAAAAAAATTCCTCTCCCCACCTTCAAGTGAATGATAATAAAAGCAAAGCAAAACAGGTTGCTTAAGAATACCGTTTTCTTCTCTAGAGAATTCCTGATTAAAAGGAATCCCTGAGGGGCGCCTGGGTGGCTCAGTGGGTTAATAAGCCTCTGCCTTCGGCTCAGGTCATGATCTCAGGGTCCTGGGATCGAGTCCCGCATCGGGCTCTCTGCTTGGCAGGGAGCCTGCTTTCTCCTCTCTCTCTCTCTGTCTGCCTCTCTGCCTACTTGTGATCTCTCTCTGTCAAATAAATAAATAAAAAAAAAAAAAAAAAAAAAAAGGAATCCCTGAGTGTCTGATTCAGACACAATCCCTCAGATTCATTTTTTTTTCCCCCAGACATATAGCAAAAATGGTAAGACCATTTTATGAGGAAAAGTGAAAAGGTTAAAGGGCCAAATGGAATTTCCATTGATTCTGGACAATGTCTGCCCTTTGAAGATTTAAAAAAGACCAAAAACATTATTTCCTACATTACATTACTTGAAAATCTAGCTGGGGGAAGAAGATTGAAGCACATAGCACAAACTGACAGCAAATATGCCATATGATAGTAATATGCTTGATTTTGTAGCTTGTCTTACAAGAAAGAAAATATTGGTATGCTTGGAATAATGGAAAAAGAATTACCATCTAAGCCTTAAAGATCCATCAATAGTAGGCAGAGTAGTAAGAGGAAGGAAGAGTGTGCAAAGTGTACTTGTGGAGGGGAGAACAGTAGATACAGAGGCTGGGATAAGCATGCAGAACCGTCGAATGTTTACCAATAACCTGTTAAAATAATTTCTGTGACTCTAAATTTGCCCAAGCCAATTTATCCTCCATAACAATTACCGCCTTGATACACAAAGATAATCATTTTTATTACTTACTCTCAGGGGCTTACCCATAGTTATGCAAATTTCATCTTAGCTATGAGTCTGTCCTTCTCTTTCTTTATTGGAAAAGCTTATCAAAAAATAAGTGAAAAATTATGATGAATAGTAGCAATGACTTCTAACTTGAAATCTTAAAAATATTAGAAAACAAGTCAATTATAGGTAAATAATTGAGAAAACCATGAGTTTGCTCTAATATAATTTAAAAAAAGTGTTTTTCCAAGGGGCACTTGGGTGGTTCAGTTAGTTGAGCATCAACTCTTAATTTCATCTCAGGTTATGATTTCAGGGTCCTGGGATTGAGCCCTGCATCGTGTACCATGCTCAGCAGGGAGTCTGCTTCAGGATTTTCTCTCTCCCTCTGCAACCCCAAACCCTGCCATGCTTGTGTTCTCTCTCTCTCAAATAAATAAATAAATATATAAACCTTTAAAAAGTTTCACAAGCTTTGTTACTTTATTAATAATGAATAACTCTCAACATGCCTTCACATTTTGGAGAAACCTCTGTGAGTTTTGGTACTGGAATTGTAGATAGCTGTTCTATCTAGACACTAGAAAGACAGATTCAAAATCCAAATCTGGTTTTGTTACCTTTTCAGAAATCATTCAATGGTTTTGTATTATAGCTATGGTTCTTAATGTAACGTGTCATCAACGTCTTGTCCCTTGTCTCTCTCTGCACCTTTATCTTTCGCCTCTCTCCAACATATACTTTTGCTCCAGCAATACTGTAGTAGTAGTTGGCTGCATGCATTATGCTGTTTTGCATCACGGTGGTTTTGTTAATGTTCTTCCCCAATCTAAAAGGTCCTTCCCAAACCTGTTTAACTTAATCATTTTTTCCTCATCCTTTGAAATTTGACTCAGGCATCATCTGCTGCCTAACGCTTTCCTTAATCTTTTGTGGGGAGGTTGAATGTCCCTGTGCTTTCACAGAAACCTGATTATACTTTTATCATAGAGCTTTTTATAGTTTATTGACATTATCTGTTTGCATTTCTGTCTTCCTCGCTAAAATACAAACTGTGCAAGAATAGGAACCACGTCATACTGAATAGTGATCATTGTATTCCTTGTATTTAGCAAAATGTCTCACATAGAATAGGAACTTGGATTGAGCTGAACTGTTGTAAAGTTGGAGAAATTATTTGAAAGGCCAGATAGCTGGTTTAGGGAGAGTGGGAATGCCAAATTCTGGAATTTAGGTTACATGCAACGGAGAGACACCTTCATTTTGTCACTTTGTCCTAGGCATTTCAAAAGTGCTCTGCTCACATTTAATTTCTTCAACTATCTTAGGGGGCAGAGATTAGTGACATTTTATAGATATTATAAATGACTGATGCTCAAAGATGATAAGTACCTTTCTCAGTATCAAAAAACTGGCAAAAAATGGAGTGGTGCTTTAAGCTAAAATCCGTCCATCTTTAAAACTCTTTTATATCATTTTGAACAATATAAGGGAAGTGAAGGATGCAAATGATTATAATGATTATTTGATGCAATCACTTACTCACTGATTCCTCACTAGAACGTTTAGGTTGTTTTTTAAAACTCATATATAATATAAGTGAGCCGTCTTTCTCAATTCGATGGCACTTCTTTGGCCTACTAGAATCATGCATCCATTGAGAGAGCCAATACAGCACACAGCCTATTACATTAGGTGGGATGCCATTCAAAGTGCGGCCGCCAAATACTTCTGCCAAAGGAAATTTCAGTATAAAAGTGCTGCTGAAGGCTATCGAGCTACCCATTTGTAAGAGCTATCTGAAGTCATTTTTCTTTTCATTCTGTATCACCAGAAGTGGCTAATCTTTTAGTTCCTGTATTGTTTTTCTAGGCATTCTTCTTAGAACAGTGAGCTCGCACACTGGTTGCCTGGCATGCTCTCAGCTGACCTCTTGTGCTGTTCTGCTATGATCGTGTCTCGATGATGTCAAGAGATAAAGGGTGAAGCCTGTGAAAATGACCTGACATCTGAGCTAAGTCAAACAGGGTTTGTTTTAAACAGACTTCCCTACTAGCAAACCTGTAAGAAACTTGAAGAAACCACAACTATTTTCTTAAATTTGAGTAAGCAAAACTGAGTTTAGTTCCTGCTTTGATATATTCCTATATTTCTCCTTTCAAAGCAGTTATTACCCTTTTAATTTTTTTGTTAATCTCTTTATTACCTCCTAGGTTCTCAACTTTCTAAGTATAAAAATCTCATCTGTTTTTCAGCATCTCACATACTTTGTGGTGCAGAATAAGCAATTAAAAGATAATGAATGTATGAATGACCAAATTATGAAAATTCAACTTTCGATTATATTAATCAATTATTTGTTTATTGAGTTATCCACTGTGTTACAAAACAAAACATAATCACCTATGTCCTTTGGAATAGAGCTTCTTAAACCTTCATGTATATCTGAATCACCTCAAGATCTTGTTAAAATGCAGGGTCAGCTTTAGCAGTTCTGAGGAAGGGCCTGGAACACTGCATTTCTTTTTTTTTAAAGATTTTATTTATTTATTTGACAGAGAGAGAGAGATCACAAGTAGGCAGAGAGGCAGGCAGAGAGAGAGAGAGGAGGAAGCAGGCTCCCCACTGAGCAGAGAGCCCGATGCGGGGCTCGATCCCAGGACCCTGAGATCATGACCTGAGCCGAAGGCAGAGGCTTTAACCCACTGAGCCACCCAGGTGCCCCAGAACACTGCATTTCTAACAAGCTCCTAAGTGTTACCACGTTGTTGGCCCTCAGACGACATTTTGAGGAATAGATGTTAGAACACTTCAACCATCAACTGGTATCCTCTTGTTACCACTTCTTTAATTTTATTTGCTAACTGGCACCTGACCTTCCATCAGAAATTCATTAACCATTTTTAGATAGATCAATCTCTGTGACTCCTCAGCCCAGAGGATACCACACGGGGACTTCCTCTGAGAAGCAACTCAATCGCAAGTGATTGCCTTGTAGTTTCTGCCCTTGTGACTTTTGATTTAGGACTCAGATCTGAAATCCCCATTTATTTCTTTTTCTGTCACTCTCGTAATACAAATAGTGTGTCTCTCTTGTCAGCAGATACTCAGGTCTGGCTTTTGCCTTATTGTCAGCTGCTTTGCAGGACCTTCCAAAATGAAATTTGTGTACCTGCCATGGCTCATGTTTTATGTCTGATCATTCTTAAAATAATCTACTAAATGTTGCAAAAGTCTATTCAGATATTTTAGAGTAGCATAAAAACCAACAAAGAGGATCAATACATGCAAGTTTTATTTTATTTATGGAAATTCTTCTTCTGCACAATGGGCATTAGTAACCCATGTTCTGGGTTACTGTGAAGAATAAATGAGATAATACATGTAAAGTGCCTTAGCTATGTAATAAGAGCTCAATAAAAGGAGCTATTAGAGTATTTTAATCATGGTTATTGTTTAATTTTATTGTTGGCCAGAGTTGTGTACAGTGTGACACAATATAGGCATTTTATGATTCCAATTGGACAAAGAGCATATTTTTAAAAGATTTACTTATTTATTTGAGAGAGAGAGAATGAGCGAGCGGAGGGAGGGGAAGAGGGAACAAATTTCAAGCAGACTCCCCCAGAGCACAAAGTGCAACATGGGACTGGGTCCCAGGACCCTGAAATCCTGACCTGAGCCGAAACAAAGGACGCTCAACTGACTGAGCCACGCAGGTCCCTCAAAAGAGCATTCTTTATATTACACTAGTTGAAAACCAAGATATTCCATTCCTAGCCTCAACCTGAATCCAGGCTATTTACTTACCACCTTCTGTTTTATTTTTAATAGAAGAGAAACAAATTCTCACATCATTAAATTTCAGCCAAGCTTTTTCTCTTTTTTAACCTTAAAAAGCATTTAAGAGATGACATTCTTTTTTTTTTCTGCTAAGTGTTTTCTGAACTTTGTCAACTCCCTTTTTACAACTGCCTATTGTTGAGACACTTTTTTTTCCTTATGTTTTCTATTTTTGATATATGCTTTAATTTTGTAACTTCTACTCCTTTTTAAACTCACTTTGTCTCATTTTTAATATTAGGTTACAGTTTTCTTCTGCTTTGCAGCCATATTTTACTGTGGTTCTTTCATTATCTATAGGCACATTAATCAGGACTTTTCCCTTTTGTTCTGAGGATAAAATTTCATGGATTCAGATTGCAATCCTCTTCTTTTCATGTTTTTAATGAGATGGGTTTTCCTATATTCTCAGGAATAGGCTCCTATGCAGGGATTGGAGTGGGCCAAGATAGCATTTTCAGTTTTATTGCTTAAGGACTTTCTCTTCCATTGTTAACACAAAGCATTCAAAATATGGCTTCACTGTGTAAACATGTCATCAGACCTGAGATCTGCCTTCTTGGCACCCTTGGTCCAGTAACTGAGCTTTCATGTTCCTGACCTGTTCACTTTGGATTTTATCCCCTGCAGATTTTTTCCCTCTCAGTGTGGGTTTCTGTCTTTTTTTGGCAGGGAGATTATTCTGAGCATCTCTGAGGTCCTTAAGGGTTTTGGTCGCCATACCACCTACCAGTGGTTCTGGAGACCCTGATGGAATCAATCCATCCAGTCCTTCCTGGCTGTCTTGAGGTGTGTTTGCTAATTATTCCAGTCAGAGTACAGTTCTAGCTTTTTATTGGTAATTTTTGGAAATAAATAAAATGAAGTTTGTGGGCCTCTTAAGATCATCAGAATTCTCTATATTTTTCCTCCACTATTTCTGCAAAACTTCTAAATCCTTACAGATTTGGCTCTTCTCGCTTATATTCTGGGTCATTGCAGAAGATGTTTATGTTGTCCTAAATGTTCTGTCAGGTTTTAAGGGAGAACTGAAGGAGAGGTCAATGGAATAAAATAATCTGGGAAGCCTTTTAAAGACACCGATGTCTACCACTTACTTCCAAGATTCAATTAGTTTGAAGTGGAACCCAGGCAACAGTATTTTTAAAAAAGCTCCCTAGCAGATTCTGGAATACACCATGATAGGGAGATACTGCTCTAGGTCAATTCCATCTTTAGTTTTAAGTTCTGTTGGTGGGTAGTTTGCCTAGCCAGCCCAAAGGGAAAATGGGACTAGAAGTAATTCTTTTAAAAAATGTAGAATTTCCTTTTTTCATAGAAAAGTGAAAATAAAACCCTTTCTTTCAAAACATCATTCTGTATTTTCTCTATTTTTTTCTGTTGCCATTGAAAAATATTTTGAAAACTTGAGGATTTTTATCTTTGTGTAATGTGGATATAGAAGAATTTCTGTTCTAGTAAAAGTTGGTCCAAACTCAGCTATTTTTTTTTAAAGATTTTATTTATTTATTTGACAGAGAGAGATCACAGTAGACAGTAGACAGAGGCAGGCAGAGAGAGAGAGAGAGGGAAGCAGGCTCCCCGCTGAGCAGAGAGCCCGATATGGGACTTGATCCCAGGACCCCGAGATCATGACCTGAGCCGAAGGCAGTGGCCCAACCCACTGAGCCACCCAGGCGCCCCCAAACTCAGCTATTTTTAATAGATGTTTTGTCATGCTTTTAATTGTAGCCAAAGAATTGTTAGGTTTTTAGCCTCGTGAGGCCAAGATTTCCTTAATTCAATACTGTCCTCAAAAAGCACAACAAATACCATTTTACCGTTTTAATTTTAATTTTATTATTTTTATTTAAAAAAAGATTTTATTTATTTATTTGAGAGAGAGCACAGGAGAGAAAGTGCAAGTAAAGGAGAGGGTTAGAGTGAAAGGGAGAAACAGGCCCTCCACTGAGCAGGGAGCCAGACCAGGGCTCCATCCCAGGACTCTGGGATCATGAGCTGAGCCGAAGGCAGACCCTTAACTGGCTGAGCCACCCAGGAGCTCCTATTTATTTATATATTTATATATTTATGTATATGTATATATGTGTGTGTGTGTGTATGTGTTTGTGTGTGTGTATATATATATATATATTTTGCAGCCATATTTTACTGTTGTTCTTTATCTATTGGCACATTAATCAGGACTTTTCTCTTTTGTTCTGATTTATATATAAATCATATATATGTATGTTTATATATTTATATATTTATATATTATTTTATATATATATATACATATATACATACATATATATGTATATACATATACATGTATGTATATATGTATATATATATATATATATATATATATATGACCAAAATTTCCCCCTCTATTTCAGAATTAAATTTCCTTAAGGTAAGACATAATATTTATCTTCATATGAACTTTAGCACTTAGAAAATACGTGGCATAAAGTGATGTAGAAAGCTGTTGAAGAAGTGAAACATCATATGAAATGAATGATTAAAATGCCAAAATTCACTGAACAGTTTGTGTATGTGTGTGTGTGTGTGTACAATTGTGTAAACCAATGGCTATTTAGGGTATGTGCTGTTTAAGAGTTGAATTTAATAATATTGTTAGATTCAAACTATATGCATTTTTAGAGACAACAGAGGGTTTGTGATTATATTACGAGGGTTTATAAGTTCAGGAAAAAAATAGAGTGTCAAAGACATAAATTAAAAAAAATTAAGAGTGCAGTGTTTAAAATTAAAGGATGGATTTTGAGTGGGCTCTTTAGTAAAGGCTGGCTTAATGTCCATTTCTCTGCACTGATTATGTAGACGTAAATGATCGTCATTCTTCTTTTTCTCATAAATGGCTATTCCTTTGTCATGACATTATACATATGATTGTATGTATATTATATATGATGTATGTATTTTATATCACAAAATATGTATTTCTATAAGCTGAACTGTTTGTACAAGAAACATTAGTGCATTCTATTCATACATTCAGGTTCTTTTTCTCAAACTATTGCAGTATAGTAACCATGTGATCTTATATGTTGTCAAATGTCTTCCCACATCCTTAGAGTGAGGCAGAATGAAGTCAAGACTAACTAAACTGATCAATCCAGCCAGGGGAAAATAAATTTTGAATTCTGAGAAAAGTTTTGATTGCTTTGAAATATGACACAGCATCCTAACTTGACAGAGGGCTTTATTAATCTATTTTATGCCTCATGTAAGGAGAAATTTGAACTTACTAAAAATTGCTTTTGCAATATGAGATAGAGTAGCTTGGGTTGGTGGGGGAGACATGGGTATTGGATTACACAGGTATGAGAACACATTACTTACATTAGCTTTCCATTATTTTTTATAAATCATGAGTTTAAATATCAGTTTACCAATGTATATTGGTTATTAATGCACATTAAAAAATATAAGTGCCCAAGTCTGTTTTATACCTTTCAGATTCCCCAAAGGAGGCACTCTGCATAATTTAGATTATGATCCCATACAAAGGGAAAAAAAAGGTGGCACAAGTGTGGAATGGCTCATTACTATAAATGGTGGCCCTCTGTTATGTTAATAAAATACAAAGCTTGTCACTCTTCTCCCTCTTCCATTACACAAAGCATAGCCTCCAGCTTCCATACTGGACAGTGCTTGTTTAAGTAAATGTCAGTGATCTTGATTCAAAATTTAGCATAAAACACTGTATTAGAATTGATTACCCCAGAGGCTATAAATACAAAATATCTGACAAAGGCCCTGACAAACAAGAAATTTATCAGAAAACAAGCCAATTGTTAGATCACAAGTACAAATCAGCAGCACTGCTTTGTTGAGCTGTCTTTCTCTGTTGAATAGAGATAAGATTGATTGGTTCAACCTTCAGCAAGCTCCCTTAGGCAACAATAAAAACACAAAAAGTACTGGTGGGTAGGGAGATAGCATAAACTTACAGTTAGGGAATTTTGCAAAAAAATGGGGAAAAAGTCAGTGAGAAAACTATTGATAGGGAACTAGCAGATGGCATGGCAAAGAACTCTTGTCATTTATCACATTGACTGTGATTATCTTTTTGCCTTGTTTACCATAATTAGAAATGGAAAGTGATTTTTTTCCTCTTTTGAAGGAAAGTTCTTATTTTTCAAATATAGAATATCGAAATGACTAGGTTATAGATACTTCATTAACATCCCAAATATTTCACTCCTTTTATGTGAGAATCTTCAATGTGGTTACATTAGTAAACTAATCATATGCTATAAAAGAGTAACAAAACTTTTAAATCAATTTAAATAAAGCAGAATGGTACTTTGTGGTTTTCTGATTGATGGCTAATAGCAAATGCTTGAGAAACAGGAGACAACTAGAAAATACTTTAAAAATGTTTTTTTGGTGAGACTTTAATCTTTCAAAACATATACTTTATTATTCAAAATATAAAAAGGAACAAAACAGAATTTGTATGTGGCTAGAGGTCTTTGCGTGATTAGATTTTCCCCTCTGGAAGAAGAATAATCTATGCATTCTAAAATTGCAGTCCCATGAAGCCAGATGATCATCAAGGCACATGAATTAAATCAATATTTTAATTTTCAAATACATTATAAATGTCTAGGAAATATATGTTTAGAAGAATTATTTTAAAGACATATTTGTAAAGCAGTCTTGAAGACATATATCAGTGCTGTCATAAATTGCTACATGGAAAATTGGTGATTGAAAGTAGCCCGGTTATTTCTTTCCATTAAATATAGTAGAAAAATATATCAATTTTCTAAATATCTTTACTTATGTTACTTAATGAAAACAATGGTATAAACTTGTGCATGTTACTGAGCTGTGGAGTCTCCATGTTCTCATCTGAAAATGGGACCCATTAATAATGCCAGTCTTATGAAGATTAAATGCATTTAATGTATTTAGCATAGTGCCTGACATATAGTAACACAATAAATTGTAGTTCTTACTGTTTTAGTTTGATTTCTTTGAATCTGAAGATTTAGCAACAGTGCTTGGAAAGAAACCTCAATTATTAAAAAAAAATGTAGAAAGAACATAGATTTGACCTAATTAGTTTTCTGTTAAAATTTTTCTCCCTAGGCTCTTACTAAATAATGTCCCGGTGAGGAGCCTGCCATTCCAGGCACTGCACAGTGATCCCAGCCTATCTCTCCAGACTTTTCCTCCATGACACACTTCCCTCCTACTACATACTCGTACCCTGTCCAATTCTATCTTCTAGTATGAATAACGCACTTTTGTTAAATGCATACTTTCTTTTTCCCAGCACTATTGTCTTGTTCTTGTTGTGTTCATTGCTGAGAATATCCATTTCCAGGTTTTTAAAATAAATTAAATCCTTACTAATTTTTAAATTCCTGTTAAAATCCAATTTTTTTTTTTTTTTAAAGATTTTATTTATTTATTTGACAGAGAGATCACAAGCAGGCAGAGAGGCAGGCAGAGAGAGAGGAGGAAGCAGGCTTCCTGCTGAGCAGAGAGCCCGATGTGGGGCTCGATCCCAGGATTCTGAGATCATGACCTGAGCCGAAGGCAGTGGCTTAACCCACTGAGCCACCCAGGCGCCCCAAAATCCAATTTTTTAAAAAAGATTTTATTTATTTATCTGACAGAGATCACACGTTGGCAGAGAGGTAGGCAGAGAGAGAGAGGGGGAGGCAGGCTCCCTGCTGAGCAGAGACCCTGATGTGGGCTCATGACCTGAGCTGAAGGCAGAGGCTTTAACCCACTGAGCCACCCAGGCGCCCCTAAAATCCAATTTTTAAATTTTCCATGATGCTACTCCCACTTCTCTAGCTGCCATGGTGGGAGAAAAAAAACCCCTCCCTCCTTTTGATGAAGTTTTGGAATATAAATTGTAAGGACCGATTTTAGGTCCCTGCTCCCCTTCCCCCAGGGGACTTAAAAAAACAAGTCCCGGAAACCAGCTCCAGGTGTGGAGGCCAAGAAAAACAAGGCTGTACCCACCTCGAGTCTAGCCCTGACATAAGTACAGCCATCTTGGCAAAGCAAAAGCCGGCACTTTGCTCTGTAGGAGTGGGTTAGCAGAAGAATGGCCATCCTGAGGGCCGGGAAGCCATTTTACTGAGCGTCCCTAACCAGCCCACAGGGTGCACGTAACTTGAGATTAGAGAAAGTAGCTAAAACCTAAGAAACAACTTAATCATATACCACCAGGGCGGTTAGGCGACGGGGCCACAGGGACCAGATGTTAAAGAAAACAAAGAGTTAACTTGCAGAGATCGCAATCCTGTAAGACAGGAGTCTCCCTTGGTTTGCAAATGTCCTAGTGATTTACAACAAAAAGGGCTATCTCTTCAATGGCCCAATTTCCAGAGACAAAGGACTCAGTTCCTCAAGGCCTAAGGTCGCCCTCCCCACCATAAAACTGAGGGAGGCTGAGGCAGAAGGAAATGTAAAGAAAGTTAAATTTCTTCTAAACCTAAGTCTCACTTAACCGCCAGGACGGCTCCAGGGTGACGCCGGGGTGGCAAAAGGTTAAACAAAGTTAAACTGTCCAAGTGGGGCGCAAGATATGTATGTAGCTGTGGAAAAGTGCCTTGAAAATGCTATATAAACCCTTGGCTTTGAGTGCTCGGTGTCCTTGTTGAAACCCGCTGCACCGGGCGGATACTTGGACCCCAGCTAGCTGGAAATAAACCTCACTGTGTGACTTGCATTATCGAGAGTGTTCTCTGTCTAATTGAGGGGTGGTCGACTCCGTACCCTAACAAAGTGAGGTTCAGTGGGGTGGAGTCCGGAGCCGATGACCAAGAAAGAATTCTTGAGACATCTTTGGTGCAAAATGGTGGTTTATTAAAGCATGGGGACAGGACCCATGGGCAGAAACAGCTGCTGCCCCAGGGTTGTAAGGGGTGGCAGGATCTGTACAGTGGGGTTGGGGGAAGTAAGGAAAAGGGAGGTTTCAATAGAACTTTCATATGCTAAAGAAAACCTATTGTCAAGGTCATTTTTCCCTCTAGCAAGGTATTAACATTAAGATAGATGGGAGATTCCTAAAGAATGTCATAATGCGTCCCACCCAGGAGTAGGGGTGGGAGAAGGTTGCAGGGTGTCAGCTTTTGCTTTGTCCTCAGCCAGCCTTCTATTCCCTCATCACTTTGATCTAGAAAATTCCATCTGTTTCTCTTATTTACGTGCCCTGTCTTCTTTCTTCTATTTACCTGAAAAGCAGTGCATATCTTAGCCATCTGTATACTCCCTATCCAGTATGGAACCTTGCACAGAGGAGATACTCTATGCACACTTACTGACTGAATCAATGTTGTATCATGATGTATTTACAATCAGTAGCTATGTGCTACCATTGATTATAACTACTTACAATATGTTAAGGAAGTTCTTAAGAGTGGAGAAATTTTTTTTTTTTTAAGATTTTATTTATTTATTTGACAGACATCACAAGTAGGCAGAGAGGCAGACAGAGAGAGAGGAAAGGAAGCAAGCTCCCTGCTGAGCAGAAAGCCTGATACGGGGCTAGATCCCAGGATCCTGGGATCATGACCTGAACCGAAGGCAGAGGCTTTAACCCACTGAACCACCCAGGTGCCCCAGAAAATTTTTATTTTAATAGTTATAATTGTAAATTTTATAAAAATTCTGAATCTTAATTTAAGGGTAACCTAGCCTTAATTTGGAAATAGAGACTTGGGTATTATTTTTGTAGAGAGAAGTTGAATATTTATCTGCACTGATTCTAGAGAGCTAATCCTGGTCATTCAGATCCCAAACTGCCTTTCCCCTTTACCAAAAATATTTGCTAGCCTTGATTATGTAAGTTATTGCTGAATTCTTCATTTTTCATGGTTTATTTCAATTACTGATCCTACTCAGTTTTTTGATCCTCTTTATTTGGCAGACAACAAACTTTCTCACTCAGGCTGCCCTCGTAGCTCAGTTGGTTAAATGTCTGACTCTTGGTTCCGGCTTAGGTTCATGATCTCCAAGTTGTAAGATGAAGCCCCACATTCAGTCCCACATCAAGACTGGCTTTAGGCTCTATGCTCAGGTGGGAGTCTGCTTAAGATTCACTTCCTCTTCTCCTGCTCCTCCTCTGCTCTCTCTCTCAAACAAATAAATCTTAAACAAACAGCGACAAGTTCTCTTATCTGAAAAATCCATTTTAGTGTCAGTTATCATATTGTAATGTGGCCTGAAAGTAACCCCGTTCCTGTACCATGAACTGATGCCCCTCTCTTTAGTAATTAATAGTAATTAATTTAGTAATTAATTTAGTAATTTAAACTCTCTTTAGTAATCAGTCTGGTTGCCATGTTTACAAAGTTTCCAAGAGCCTGGTCACATGCAATTCAGGATAATAATGAAAATGATGATAGAAGTATCTCATACATTTTCTCTAACAAAAAACACTTTTACATTTGGTATGGTATAGACAAAATAATGTATTGAGTTTTTCTTCCCTGTTTTAGCTTTTGATTTGACCATGAGAATTTTTCATTATTGGGGAATACAAAATATACACAGAAATGTGAGGATGGGTCAACTTCTTAAGTATGTCTGCTGAGCAGTGTGCCAAATCATGTCAATCATGAATATATTCATTTCTTCATTGAGAACTTACTTTGTGTCACAGACTATTTTGAATGCAGAGTTTTTTTTGTAAAAATATTCTAGTCAATGAGATTCATTAATGTTTATTTATTTGATTTTTAATGTTAAATTACTTTTTTCTATCCAGGTTTGTTGTTGAAGGGGTACAATATTATGATCTGATATATGTATACATTAAAAATGATTATCACAATAAGATTAGTTAATACATCCATCAACACACACAGTTAAGTTTTTCCCCCCAAGAATCTTATATGATCTTTTTCATCCTTTGTGCTGCTGTGCTGTTACAATTGAAATAATTTTGTAAGGCAGGGTAAGGAAAAGAGAATTTAATTTATTAAAAAAATTACTCAAAGGAAATCAAAGGAAAAAAATCCCAAGAAAATTGAATTAAATGAAAACTGTGAAAGAAAAGAATATTCATGTTAAAAGAGTAATTGGCCTAAATTATATTGGGTCAGCCCATTTTGATGGATTAAGAGAAAAATTATTAGTGATTAAGAGATAATTATTGAATATCTACCTCGTACAAAGAACTATAACACATTGAAGGCCTATGGAGAAATAAGGTGAAAAAGAATTATATTTGGAGAAGAATTGTAATTGGCTATGGACATAGACAACTAATTTGGGATATATTTGGAATAATGAAAGGAAAGCAAGAGAAAAAACACTCATTGGAGGGACAGAAAAAGCTAGGATGGGTTGTCCAGGGAGATGTCTTGCACATGGAGACAGAGGAGAGAGGGTGAGGGAGAGAGCACAAGAAAGCATCACTAAGATGAAGATATTAAAGATTGTAGAAAGATAAGAAATGAATCAAATTAAAATAGCTTCTGAAAGCTGAGGGCGAGAATAGGTACTTTAGGGGGTGGCATATTTGCTTTTCATGAGAAATCCATGGATTAAATCTTTTTGGAAAATAAACAAATAAATAAAAGAGGTACTGAAGCTGACTGCTTGGTACTTGGAAGTCAGAACTCAAAATCTCTGTGTTAGAAAGGAAGTCCCAAGCAGCATACCTTTGTCCTAAGTGAACTAGAGGATTCTTGGTTGTCATTTAGAGAATGGGGTAAACCTTGTCATTTGTTCATTCATAAGGTAAGCTGGTTACAGTATTGCCTGAAATTCTAATTGAAGACGATTTTAGGACTAAAGGACACATTTAGGACTTAAGAGAGAGAATGAGGGGCATAAAGAGTTGTGTGAAGGGTGTGTCTTTAAAAAGTAGTCTAGAACTATTACCTATTTCTATCTAAATAACTTTGGCTGTATAAATTCTTAAAGGATCATGTTCATTTGGGGACTGTCGATGCAAAAGCTTACATAAGACTAAATCCATTAAAATATTTTCTGAAGGCTAAATCAACATTGTTTATAGTGGATTTCCTCTGTTATGTGTTCAAATACAAGGCTTCTGCCAAGTGTTTTTGCTACCATATGTACACCTATTAGTTAACTCCTTGTAAATGTCTTTGGTATTCCCTTGGGTTTGTTGAAGTTTGCTGTTGAAGCATCACTTTTGCCACAAATCCTATTTCTTTCAGTTTTAAAAATGGAGATGGAGTTTTTAGATGCCCTAATAAATAACACCTCTTTCCCATCCAAATTTGTAACCATTTGAGAAATAGAGATGGAAATTAGACAAATAGGGACCAATATATCAACATAAATACTGACGAAACTGATACTGAAGAGCATGGCTTATTGTGAGAGCCAAATGGGGCTTGCTTCCTAAATTAGAAAACCATATCCATTCACAGATAATGCAGACCTCTTCTCCATCAATGAGCATAGAGGAGAATAAAATACACATTCTGAGTCAGACCTCGAGAGAGAGAGGAAGGGCTAAGCTCATTCATCCACTCTTTCCAAACTCATCAATCATACGTCACTCAGTCACCAATGAAAAGAGTATGAGGCCAAGAGAATTACTCTAATAAGATCTTTTCCTTCTGGATATGAGAAGTTGGGGAATATGCATCTACCCTGACATTAGAGGTCTATAGTGTTGTGTTTAATATTTTTAAAAAATTGTTATAACAAAACTGGCAACTAATGACTTCCCTTTTTGAAACTATCACCTTCATTTTCCACACTTTGTTTTGTGGAAAGCCATAGAGAATATCCACAAAGCAATATAAAGACATTGTTAAATATAACAGATTGCTTTGCTGTTACCAGCATTTCGACTAAACCCTTCAATTTGCCTCACTGACCAATTTTGTATACTAAATATACATTTGTCATAAGTCTAGGGACATCAGCTGGCTTGGGCCATTGACTATGCCTCCTTCCTTTCGGTGGCTTCTTCTCATCCTCTATCCATGTAATTAAGGTGCTCCTCTCTCTTTGTAAAATAAAAAAGGAAACTTTTCTTTGATTATTCCTTCCTTTCTAAATATGAATCTCTTTTTATTTAATTCTACTTTAGAACTGGGATGTTCACTTCTCATTTTCTTTTATAAATCATTCCTCAGTTTCCAATTTAACTTTATTTTCACAAATACTTACTGAGCATATGCTTGGCACTATGAGTGGTATGTGTGATACCACGTTGAGTAAGATACATCCAGACATTACCTGCATGGAAATTCTGCCTCTACTGTTGTGCTGAAACTTCTCTCTACATAGAGGCAACTGTTCCTAATTGGAGAATTTGATGGCCAGTTCTCCCTCTGTGTATTATATAACAACAACTCTAGGGCATTTGAGATGAATGACATTCTTGAAACTGTGCTCTCACTTGATCTTCATGCCACCACTCTCTCTGGGTCTTTACCTACTTCTCGGGACCTTTGAATTAGTTTCCTTAAGTTCCTATTAAAAAAAAAAGATTTATTTATTTATTTGAGAGAAAGAATGGACATGGCAGGAGGCATAGAGGGAGAGAGAAACTCAAGCGGATTCCACACTGAGCATGGAGCCTGATATTGCGCTAGATCCCTGACCCATGAGATCATGACCCCAGTGGAAAACTAAGAGCTGGTGGTTCAACTGCCTGCTCCACCCAGGCTCCCCAAGCTCCTCTTTTTAAATTTTACTTTATACTTTTTTAATCATACCCCAAAATTCTGTCTTCTGTCCTCTTGGACTCTCGAGTAGCATTTTCAGTTGTATGTAAGATTCTGATATGTTAAATTCCAATGTTGAGAGTCATAATATTCAAACATGCTCAGCATCTCCTTTTCTTGCTCTTAATTTTGCTCTTATCTGGCATTTGGTATTTCATTTTAAAGCATCACCACTGATCCTTCTATTTCCCAAACTTGTAACTGGGAATCCTCAGTGTCTCTCACAAACCATGCACAATTGATCTAGTCTCATCGCCTTTGCCTTCTTCATATCTCCTTAAACTGCATTCTCTACCCTATTTGTCTGCCTTCAACAAGATTTTCCATTCCTCTAAACCATTCAGCTATGACAAGTCTACCTAATTGGCAAATCTAGCTAAATAAAAATGGAATCGAAACCTTTCACAATCTGGCCTCAGTTTTCTTTTAGAATGATAGTATCTATTGCTTTTCTCTTATTCCAGGTGACATGCACTGCATTGAGCTCCCTTCCTCCCCAAATTCATATGTTGAAGCCCTAACCCCTCATATGACTGTATTTGGAGGTAGGGCCTCTAGGAGGTAGTCAAGGTTAAATGAAATCATAAGGGCCCTGATCCAAAAGGATTGGTGGCCATATAAGAAGAAGAAAAGAGAGGAGTCTTTCTCTCCCTCTTTCTCTCTGCCACTTGAGGACACAGTTGGAAGGCATTCAATTATAAACCAGGAAGAGAGCTCTCACCAGGAACCCAATTGTCTAGTCCCCTGGTCTGTGACTTTTAGCTCCTAGAACTCTGAATTCAAGAGTTCTAGAGTTAGTTCAAGAGTCAAGAGTTAGCTTCTAGAACTAAAATTTTTATTTCTGACCATTATTTTTGGGCAATACCATGTCTTTATACCCTCTCTTCCCTCTGTCCAGAATTTTCTTCTCTGTTTTCATATGCAGAAAATTCTCCTCATCTTCTAAGAGCAAGCTCAGTTATTTCCTCCTTTGTTTTTCCTAAATGTCTTTATACTCACAGTAGTGGTACTAGTAACATTTACTTTCAGAAACTGTATACTTGTATTCAAGCAATCACAACATTGTACTTTTATATTTCTCTGCCTTAAGAGTAATTTTCTAAAGCCAAGAAAAACTCTATTTTATTCTACTCTGTATTTCCATAGTTAAGTACACTTTTTTTTGATAATGAGTAAATACTGTTGCATGAACTAAGCATTGATGAATGAATGAGAAATAGAGAAGCTGAATGAATTTTCCTAAACCACAGGTACTAAATTGGTGATGAGCTAGTATTTCCTGGAGAGTATATTCTTTTTGAGCTCTCCGCTTACTAATATCTTCAGTAATTATTTATTATATAGCTATTACCTTGTATCATTAACTTTATTGTGGGGTCAGGAGGGGCTGGTTAGTTTGAAGAAAAGGCAAAAAGATGTGCTCCATAAATAATTAGGTTTTTGTTTTGTTTAGTTAATTTTGTTTCTTTAGCATATTTAGATTATCAAAAGAACAAAAGTGTAACTATCCATTCTAAGATCTTCCAATATACCACATTTCTGGTTCAGAGGCTTTAGAGAATAACAATGTTTATATAACAACAGTTGAAAATTTTCTTCTTTGGTAACCAAGATTTATGCCATGGAAAGGACTAATAATCATAACCATAGTTATAGCTATAATAACTACAGAAATTTAGAGTCTTAAAATAATATTTACAGTGGTAGCAATAATCATCAAAATGATTCTGGCTAAAGGTAACATATAATCTTAATATTAACAGCCTTAGAAAAATGCAGTCAATATAATTTCATGTTTTTAATGGGTTACAAGGAAATAATAATATCTATATATTAGTTCAGAATTTTAACCTGACATAAGTTGTACTCTCATTTTATAATATAATGTTATAAATAGTAACTTCACTTATGTCTCCCTGTCTCAGTTCTAATGAAATTTGTGACCAACAATAACTATAAAGTTAAAGTTTTATTGTTAATATTTGCATCAATTTGTCAGATTTTATAGATTTGTGAAATATAAATTTTAGAATTTAACATATCAAATTTGAGGAAGCTTTAGCAATTATTCAGTCCAAACAACCTATTATATAGATGAAGAAATTATCCTTAGTAATTAGGATTTATACACCTGGGGACACACAGGTAGTTCATGGCCCAGAACAAACTCTTCCTCAGACTTTCAATACTATTATGTAGGAAGGCACTGCCAATACTCAGTTATAATCATTTTTTAAGGTGAATGAGAATCAAAGTGTGGTGGTAGGAAGGAAGAGTGCAAGGTGTGAGTTCCGCAATCCTGGATTTGAGAGTGGCTTGTACGCCTTTCTCGCTGGCTCAGGCTTGAGCAAGTGACTTATTGTACACTCTGCATCAGCACTTACGAAGTAGTAACAATAATTCCTTCTTACTGTCATGTTCTGCAGTCAAGGAGTGCATGTAGTTTGTGCACCCTTGCTTTACCAGAGCCTGACACAGTCCTTGACACATAAGACATGCTCAAAAACTCTTTATGGAGTGAGTGAATAAAGAATGAAGAACTGTGTGAGTTAAGAGAAGAGGATGGAGGCAGAGTGGTCAGTGCAGTATTCTGTGAGCTGGAAGGATGTTGGTCTGAATCACTATATAACAAATCTCTTCTATTGGTTGTGTGTATTACTTCTGGTAATTAACCCATTGCAGCTAATTTATTAGAGCTATATATTTGCCCAGTTACCATTAGAATATCTTCAGTCTTTCTTACCCACTCTCTAAACTCACTCTCTCAAGTATGGTGTATTGTCCTACATCTGGATTCATTCCTGGACTGTTTTTTTAGTGTTTTCTATCCATTTCTACGGATGGCTAGAGAAAGTCCTGCCCACTCTACCAGCACATCTCCAATCTTCATCAAATTTAAAGAACCTCTGTTCCTCAGATTAGGTTTTCTTCAGACAGGGCAACCTGTAATGAGAAAGGATGGTATAGCTAACTTCTCTAATTTTTCACCACTTGCTTCCCACTCTGTGAATTTCACCCCCCCCCCCACTACCCTAAAGTCAGGAACTTAGGGGAGGAAGGAGAGTTAAGAGGGCAGAAAGGGTTTCATTCAAAGTGTACAGTTATAGTCTAACATTGATAGTCCCTGTGCATGGCAGTTGGCAAGTTTACTTTTTTTTTTTTTCCTGTAGGAAAATTTTGCGGATTATTAGAAAATTCCACACTGGGGCGCCTGGGTGGCTCAGTGGGTTAAGCCGCTGCCTTTGGCTCAGGTCATGATCTCAGGTCCTGGGTTTGAGCCCCACATCGGGCTTTCTGCTCAGCAGGGAGCCTGCTTCCTCCTCTCTCTCTGCCTGCCTCTCTGCCTACTTGTGATTTCTCTCTGTCAAATAAATAAATAAAATCTAAAAAAGAAAAAAAAAAAAAAAGAAAATTCCACACTGCTAGAGTTCTCCTGACTCAGTTTTCTTGGTGCTTATAGCTCCCTAGCTTCCTCTTTCCCCTGCTCCTTGGGGACTTTTGCCCATCTAAATAGTCCTCTTGGGAGGGTTCTTTATAAAGACAAACCCAAATCAGCTCACTTCCACAGGGTCTGCATGTGTACCATTAGGACCCTAGTTTGCTAGGGCTGCCATTACAAAGCACCAGAGACTGGGTGGTTGAACAACAGAAGTTTATTTTCTCACAGTTCTGGAGACTGGAAGACAGAGATCAGGGCATTGGCAAGGTTGCTTTTTTTCTGAGCCTTCGCTCCTTGGCTTGTAGATGGCTACCTTCTTCTTGTGTCTTCACATGATCTTCCCTCTGTGTGTGTTTATGTCTGAATTTCCTTTTATTATAAAGACACCAGTAATATTTCATTAGAATCTACTCTAAATTTAAAGGCCCTACTTTCTAGTCCAGTAACATTCTGAAGTACTGGGGGTTAAAGCTTTACCATATCAATTTTGAAGTGACACAACTTATTCCAGATTACCTATAAATACACATGTTCAGGCCTGCTTCACCAGATTTTGCAAGCTCCAGCAGTTACTAGCAAAGCTTTCTCTTGTGGAGTTTGGCTGCAATCAGTCCCTTCCACTTGAACTTCTCATGTGCATGTTGCACACCGGTTCCTATGTCCTTCAAATTCCAAAGAACACATGTCAAGTTTTGCCAGTAGTTCTCTTGTTTTGAAGGGTATGCTGAGAGTATCTTCCACTCACTAACTGGAAACTCCCTCTTCAACGATATCCTCCTTACAGGTATCTTCCATGCCTTCTTTTAAGTGTCTGAGGGGAAGGTGGTGAATGACTAATGATGGCAGGACCAAACAGATGTTAGTGGCCCAGTGCCTTGGCTCCTATCATATTGTTCTCAGCTTTGGGGCATCTATGGAAACTCTTACACTATTATATACAATACTTTATTGAATGCAATTATACTAACATCATTGTGCATATTCATATTTATTTATTTACTAGATACATTTCTAGAAGTCATTGTTTGCAATGTCTTTTGATAATTGGAACATTTTATTTTTAATGTAGATAAAATTCTTAGTCTTTTTTCACTACATTTTGTGCTTTGTCATCTTATTTTAGAAAATCTTTCCTGATCAGAAAGCATAAATATATCCATGTGTATTCTCATCTAGATGCATTAAAATTTCTGCTTTTGAGATTTTGAAATACCTAGAATTTATTATTTCTGTATTTATGGTATGAGGTGTGCATCAATTTTTTTCATATGGCCACATAACCACTGTCCCAACAGCATCAATTGAATAGTCCATTCTTCCTTTCCTGACTTTCAATGCCATCTCTATCATACATGAAGTGTCCATACATGCATAAGACTGTTTCTGAACTCTACATTCTGTTCTATTGATTTTTCTTTTTTTGTTCTTTACCTTACCATCACCACCAGCTGTCATAATTTATATTATGACATATATTACGACTTTATATTTAGTCTTGACATCTGCTAAGACAGATTTATCAAAACTTCCTCTCAGTGAAATTGTCTTAGATGTTCTTGACCCTTATCTATTTGATATGAATTTTAGGATCAGCTTCTCAGAGTCCACAAAAAGTTCTATGACACTCCACTCCACTCCTTGCCGTTAACACCGTCTGCTCACTAGGAAACTGTCAATCACTGGAGAAACAGGACATGTAGGGAAACTAGTGGAGCAGTGACAATATCCACTTCAATCTCTGCAAAGATCAAGAAGGCTACTTAATAACATTCTATTCCATACACTGATATGGATGATGAAGATTGGCCTGAACTACTAACTGGTCTTGGTAGTATAACCTAGAGTATATACTAAGATAACAGTGGACTGACTTTTCTGCTGTTCCCTTATTGTCTCTTACCAATTTGAAGGCGGTTTGGACATATGGTAGAATTGTATAAAAATAACCCTGATTTAATCCAGGAATTACTCTGTATGCTAGAATTGTATTATAAAAAAGCAGCTGCTGAGTCTGGGCAATTATTCATTTAAATATGAACAGGACAAAAAATTTATGACTACTAGAAAAAAAGTTCTGGGGTGCCTGGTTGGCTCAGTTGGTTAAGTGTTGGCCTTAGGCTCAGGCTGTGATCTCCGGTTCCTGGGATCAAGCCCCTTCTTGGGCTCCCTGCTCAGCAGCGAGTCTGCTTGTCTCTCTTTCTCTCTGCCCCTCCTTCCCCTATGTGCATGTACACGTTCCCTCAAATAAGTAAATAAAATCTTTTAAAAAGTTCTATGAAATTTTGTTTGGTAATGCGTGAAATTTATAGATAAATTAAGGATGACTAATATTTTTATGAAGCTTCATATGCAAGAATATATTTTTTTCCATTTAAGCAACCTTTTTTGTGACCTTCAGTAATAGTTTAAAAATGTTTTCTGAAGCTCTTAAAGGCGTTGTGTCAGTTTTTTTCCCCTAAGTACCTTACAGGTTGCAAGCTGACAAAATAGCAACATTTATATGAGATAAAACCAATACTGAGACACAGATTTCTTGATCCCTTTCTAGAACGCACAGTGTTCTTTACCATATTTTAAGCTTTTAGAAAGATATCATTATATTTAAGTACTAAGAAGTAGGTAAGATGAGGAAGAGGATATTTTAATTCAGGTGGTATAGAATTAAAGTCATCAGTGATATCAGAAAAATAAAAAATGCTTTCCTTTGTACTATGTGTGCACAGGCCTCTCAAAGACAAATGGGTAAACCTTGTTAAACGTTGTTCACTTTGTGACTTTGCCATGTGGCTTAACTTGGTAGTGATGTCTAGTCAAAAATTAAAAAAAAAAAGAAAAAGAAAAAAGGAAAGAATAGAAACGACAAGGAAAGAAAAGAAAAGAAAGGAAGTTCATGAACAGCCATTATCAGTCTTTATTAAGTTAATCTATAGTTCTGAGAGATATTTCATTATGTAATGTGATAAAGATCTCATCTCATCTCAGAAAGACAGAATAAACTTTTGTGTTATGGATTCAGTGGCTCCTTTAAAAACATTAATTCAGTGCTGTAATCCAGGCAGGTACTAGGTGCTTAAGGTGAAAAGATGAGTATGACACAGTCTCCATCTGCAAAGAGCTGACAGATAAAACATGTAAGTATACAGTAATGAGTTATTAGAGCAGTGAGAACAGTATGTACAGGGCACAGTGGGCAGAACCAGAAATGGATGATCACGTCTACTCTAGATTACCTGAGCAGTTTTGAGTAAATTTAGTTCTCAGATGGATGGCTATGGGTGAAATGGAACAGGGAGGAAAGAATTCTATAGGCAAAGGATGTAATCTAAACTTGGAAGCATGAAGTGTTCTCGTATGTTCATGAAACTGGTAGTAGTTTTTAAAATATGGAATATAAGATGAGAGAGCTTTAGGGAGAATAAAATTAAAAAGACCAATCAGACAATGGGTGCTTTGTATTCTATTGTATTCTATTCTGGGATGTGGCTACTGTAGGCAGTAGAGAAGAAATGAAAGAGAGAACAGGGGTCAGACAAAACTCAGTCTGACTAGAATTAGGACACCAACGTCAGGTAGAGTGGAAATTGCGAGGCATTGAGACCAGATGATTGCAGTACTGCCAGCAAGAGGTAACGTAGGACTAAAATAAAGCAATAGTGGTGGAAAAAGAGAAAAATGGATATATTGGAATATTATTAGGGTGATGGAATCAATAGGATTTATGGATAATTTATATGTGGGGATTAGGGATATAGGGGCTCAGGAGCAGCTATAAATAAGAGAAAATTTCTATCTGGTTTGGAAAATTAGGTGAATTGTAGCTGTCATAGCTCTAGTCATACAATATTATTGCTCATCCACCTGGGTAGATTTGCTTTTATGTGATCAATATAAGTTCCATTACTTATCAAATAAAATGTAAATTGAATGTAGGTCTTGTCTTGAGATGTTTGCTGTAATATATTATGAGAAATTAAATTTTAGAATTTGCACTTGAAAAAGGTTTCTCAGAACACCTGTGAGTAACCATGAAGTACTATAGCAATTAGATTTAACTGTTATGATCTAAAGCATAAATCAATATCAATAGCTTATTGTCATATCTCGACAGACTGCCTCTTTTTAAACATTTGTATTTAACTTTGTCATCCAGGTATAGACTACTCATCTTGGGTTCTGGGGATTTTCAGGTCTGGATGAACAACTGAACTGATTCAGAATTGCCTGGAGCAAGATGTAATCATTTTTATGTTTTATTTTCCATCCAAAAATTCAATAGGCATTGAAAGAAGAATTTTATGTTTACTTGTCAAGCTGAGAAAAATTAATACTTTAGAGTTTCAAGTAAACTGGATTTTTTTTTTAAAGATTTTATTTATTTATTTGACAGAGAGAGATCACAAGTAGATCGAGAGGCAGGCAGAGAGAGAGAGAGAGGGAAGCAGGCTCCCCGCTGAGCAGAGAGCCCGACGCGGGCCTCGATCCCAGGACCCTGAGATCATGACCTGAGCCGAAGGCAGCGGCTTAACCCACTGAGCCACCCAGGCACCCTGGATTTTTTTTTTAAAGGTTTATTCATTTGAGAGACAGAAAGAGAAAGAGAGAGAGATAGGCAGAAAGAGACTGAGTGTGAGTTGGGGCACAGGCAGTAGGAGAGGGAGAGAGAGACTCAAGTAGACTCCCAGCTGAGCATAGAACCTGACTCAGGGCTCAGTCTCAGGACCCTGAGACCATGACCTGAGCTGAAACCAAAAATCAGTTGCTCAACTGACTGAGCTACTCAAGCTCCCCTCAAATCAACTGAATTCTTATACAGAATTTCTTGCATGTTCAGCCAATGAAAAATATAGAATTTTTATAGAAAAATTATATATTATATATAACTAATTAAGGTTATTCAAACAGCAAGCTGGTATGAGAAAAAATTTCAAAAATGAAACTGTAAAAACTTTGACAATCATTTTAGTATGTCATTAGTATTTGGAAATAATATATGGGTTAAAATTGGGGAAATAACTTTGAAAAATTAAAACTTAGAGTGTATCCTTATTTTGAAACATCAATTTAGTTATCTATTTTTGCTTCCAAATATATATGAGTATTATTTTCGTTACCTAGAAAACGGGTTACTCTAAATGGCACAATGTCTAGTATTTCTCTAATTACCAATTACTTCAGTTAATCTGCTATTAGGTAGAGTTGGGAAATATATTTTGAATTTCTTATTTTATATGTATTCTTTTTAAAGATTTATTTATTTGTCAGAGAGAGAGAGAGAGAGAGTGTGTGAGCACAGCGGGGGGAGCAGTAGGCAGAGGGAGAAGCAATTCCCCCACTGAACAAGAAGCCTGAAGTGGAACTCGATCCCAGGACCCTGGCAGCATGACCTGAGCCAAAGGCAGACAATTAACTGACTGAGCCACCAAGGCATCCCATATTTTATATGTATTTTTATCAATGATAAAGTAAGATTATTTAGTTCACTTTGTTTCTTTTCTTTTGTTTCTAGTTTTCTTATGGTCTGATTAATGAGATTTTAGTGTTTCATTATCTTTCAAAACTATTTGTGCTATTAAATTCGGGAAGTTTTGAAGACACTACTTATCATAGTAGTCATTCATGTAGTCAAAGTGGTAGATTTTGATTTGTTAATTTTTTAGTATTCTATATTTATAGCTTTGGAGGAAAAGGATCAATGAATTTCTTATTTTGATGGAATAGATTACAATTGTTACCAGTGTTAACTTCTTGGCTCACTGCTATGTTTTCGTCGTTGTTCAGTTTTAAATTAGTCATGCAACTGAAATATAATTTGTAAGGATAATAATTGAACATATTGAAACTTGTAAATAATTTACTTATTACTAAATTAAATTAAATTACTAAATTACTTATTTACTAAAAGTTAGAGTGGGTTAAATAAGGGTTTTTTTTGAGTAACATCAATAGGATGTATGAGTTATAAATAATATTTTCAGAGTTATAAATTGCAAAGAGGCTATGGTTATGTACTAGAGGACAAAAAAGGTTAAGAAAGTAGAGCCATTGGAAATTATTTCCATGTGGTATAAAATATGCTGTATTTTTACAAAATCTGTTATTTACACTTTCTCACATTTCATTTGTTATTAGAAAATTTATTGGTATCATCAAGTTAAAAGGACTACGACTCATCAAGATTTGCATCTTGTCACAAGACATTTTGATTAGATTGGTGCAGAAAATAACAATGAAAGGGTAGGACTTTTGATATAGCTAAGGAATCTAGTATTCCTCTAACACATGGGCTTTAAAGATCTACATATAGGGTGGATTGATCTATCATATTCTTTTAAAATTCACAGTGTGTTTTAGAAATGAGTTTAAAAATATTTTCTTCTTCATAGCAAACATCTCCACTCTTTGCTAATTGCTTTGTACCAGAAAGAAACCCATATGTTATAAAACTATTAATATGTTTCTCTTAATATTTCACCAGAGGATCACATTTTGTTCTTTGTGTTGGTGTACTTTTTAAGCCACTTTGCTATGATGTTAACTAAACTGCTCCTAACTCTGAACCTTAAAATAGTTTCATGGCTTGGATATATCACTTGGTGAATATGATGATCTCACTTAAAAATTTTGAGTTTCATGCTATTTGATATTATACAAATACCTATCAAAACATATAATTTGGGACAGTCTTTCCTTTTGTGTTTTCACATCCCAAGATCTCTTGAATTATTCTTTATATCCTTACATGTTAAGATACCTGTTCTTGTAAGTTTTATATAGAAGGTGTGTGTATGTATTTATATATATAACATGTTTTCACAGCAAAATGAACTTTTTTCCCTTTTAGGAGAAAAATGTACTTTCTTACGTGAGTGCACTAAAGCAACTTTCAGCAGATTTTCGGAGTTGCTGGGCTGATGGAAAAATCACAAAATATATTAGTAGGGGAAGAGGAAAGGTGTTTTTTACTCTCTGCTTGAAAAGTGACAGAATAAAAGAATCCTTGAGAAATGTGTCAAATAGATCTTTTTTCCCCCTTGTGGAAGAAAAGAGTCTGAAGCTAAAAAGAGAAGGCAGCCTTTGTGAGTCTTACTTGCAAACTGTGCCAGCCTACCTGAGGTTTTTGTTCATTCTTAACACATTGAACATCTTGAAGTATCTAAGAATATTGAGATGGAGAGCAGCAGTGGGATCTAAGGTAGAGTATTATTCTAATTACCAGTTCTGAAGTTGAACTTAAGAATTTTTTAGTTGCTTATAAGTGGTTCAAACTTTGAAATACTTCCAGCATTCTTAAAAACTCAAGATATATATCTATGTGAAAATTGGATCAATTAGTTGGACTCCACGAGTCCTTTCTAACAGGTTCAGGAGCTGTGCCAATGCTGATTTTATTTGCTTCATACATTCATCATTTCAGTCTTCTGAAGCAATTTAAACTGGCTGTATGTTCTTTCTTCTGATACTCAGTTAGAAATGTATGGTTATATACTGACAGACTTCTGCAAGAATGTTGTTAGCTATCTTACTCTCTCCCTGAATCTCCTAAAAAATTGGAAACACACTTAATTGCGTAAAATTTGCCTCTCATGTAATCTAATTAAATATAACCTCCATATCGACACAATGTATATGTTCAATAAGTATTTGGGCCTAAATGACAAGTAATGTACTTGGGAACCCTAATGATTATGAGTTCTGATGAAGAAAGAGAATATTAAATATATTTTTAAAAAGACCTTATTTATTTATTTATTTATTTATTTATTTATTTATCTGAGGGAGAGAGAGTGCACCCTGGTGATAGCATGGGGGTGGGGTGGGGGAGGGAGGGAGGAGAGGGAGAGGGAAGCAGACTCCACACTGAGTGGGGAGCAGATGTGGGGCTCCATCCCATAGCCCTGAGCTGAAATCAAGAAGCAGAAGCTTAACCCACTCAGCTGCCCAGGTACAGCTTTAAATGAATGGATAATTAATTATAAATTGTGGGGTTGAAAATTCACATTTATAAAAAACTGGTACACATATTTTCTTTTTCCTAATTTAGTCTGATTTTTATTTCAAACACCCTCTTCATTCCAGTGGGAAAAACTTAATTTAAAAAAACTTAAAAAAAAAAAAAAAAGAATTTCCGAGTCCTTCACCTAAGATAGATGTTTAAATTCTGGGAACAAAATGATAGTTAACAGAATTCCTTGAGATTAAGAGGATAAAAAGTGGACGTTGCCTGCCCATACAAAAATCTAGTGAGATGATATTTGTCTCATTTGAACCTTGATCCTTGATTTCTGAAGACCCTGCTGAATTGTCCCTTAGACCTGTCTGCCTGATCCCTTTAAGTCTTGGTGGCATCTTTGTGTCTTCTGGGCCCTACTTGGTGACACAAGAATCCTTCCACTATTTTCATGCCCTGTTAGTGACATAGGTCCAGTATACCCAGATCCATTGCCCAGCCATGCCCCCTTGTGAGGCCTCTTCCCAGGAAAGACACACTGGCCTTCTTTGCTCTGGGGTCTCACACACTAATCTTTAGTAATACTGTCTTCTTGGGGAGGCAGTTTTCAGAAACTCATTATCTGTGATGATATTCATCTATATTGTTATTCAACCCTCCTCTGTCTTTCTTTTCTCTCCGGACTCCCCACCTCTTGCCTACAGAATCTTGAAAAAAAAAAAAAAAAAATTGCCCTCCTCAAATAGATTGTCTTTGCTTTCTTATTGCTCTAAGGAATTTGTTATTTCAAACACAAAACTTAGAAGAATATTAATATTTTCCCATTCCCTGACTTCCTCATATCCTTCTTTTGAGGAAATAAGCAGAAAATAGCCTAGTAGCTTTAATGGGGGGGGGGGGGTGGGGATGAATTTGGGAGGATGAGAAATGTAAATTGCATAGATTAATATTTACAAATATTACATTGCTGCATGAGCAATGAAATTAAGCATTTTGGTATACTGATATCATAGAAAAAGACACGTGAACTTTCTATTTGTGAAAGATGGATTACTGAATACATTTATTATCAGAAGATTATGGAAAAAATAAATAAAAAAAAAAGAGATTCTGGATCATGGGCATTTATGTTCAGAACACCAGGATAAAAAATTTAGTGATCAGAATCTCTCCCAAGGAAAATCTAGAATTCTTTTTAATACAATAAATTCCATGCTGCTTATATATGAAGAATATATTTAGTCCTGTCTGGTGCCACCATAAATTTAAATAAATGAGAGGAGTTATTTTAAAAACACAAACTAAAAATGTTGCAGGCAAAAAAATATCAGTTCTGCTTAATTTTTATATTAGCCTATCTATTTCTACTTTAGAATAATAAGGTTACATGTAACTTGTACACAGGTCACCAAATTTGCCCTGTAGGTTATAATCCCATGATGGCCTTGGGAATGAGAAGTCTGCAGGCTTGCCTGACTTTTGATACTTCTCTTTGAACAGTGGTCTCTTTAGCTACAAAAGGCTTTCAAGAGCTCCTCTGGAAACAAACTCCAAAGACAGAATCTTTCAAAATGAACATTCTTGTCTATCCTAGGGCTAGCCTTTAAGTGAATAGGCACTGGGGTGCATTGTAAAGAAAAGTGGATTTTTTTTGTGTGTGTCCCGATCCTAGTGAAATGAATAGACAGAACTCCGATGAAGGCTGAGGCAGTGGTGATAGTATTTTGTCATTAGAAGGGTCTAAATGGCATGGAAAGCCTGGTTGTAAATTCACACTGCTGTTCAGCTCATGTCACTCTGAAAATTATGTGTAAAACCAGCCTTGGATGTTCAAATACATTTTTACACAAGGCAGGTCATTACTTGGGATTAATTACAAAGATGTGTCCCTTCGGGTGTGAGCAGCACTGGCTTTTCTCTTTAGTGGCTGGCAGGGGGCAGCAGACAACAGAGATAACCTTTACCATGCACAAGTAAGTTTAGTTTGCTTGATTAAACTAATTCTTAAATTAGTGATGCCATTTCAGAAATATCTGGTACCAAGAGAGGTCATGGAAGCCTGAGGAAAAAATGGCAGGAGGAGTAGAAAATGAAGGGTCTTGAATGCCACACTAATAATTTTTAGCTTTCTGTGAACAGTCACTGGAGGTTTATAAGGAGGTGAATGACATGACTGTGGATCCTGTATATTAAAATTTGCATTTTAGAAGAATCATTTGAAGACAATATGAAGTCTTCTCTACCTTGAAGGAGTCAAAGTAGCAAGTGTTTAATGTTTATTCTTTCTAGGTCTTGTGACAGGTGTTTTACCTGCTTAACTACTTTACTAGTTATTATCTGAGAAGGAGGAAAATTAAATCATGTACCCAAAGTCATACAAAGAGGAAACGACAACTGCTTTTGCCACTATCTTATGATGTCTTTTGCTGGAGCCTGGGAGACTAGTTGCAAAGATTCTTCACAAATCCAAATGAATCCATGAAGTTCTGAACTTGAATACAGAACAAAGTACAGATTATTAAAAGATAACTAGCTGAACTTGGTCCATAATTAAACATAGTGATGACGTGTCTGAAATTTCTCCTGGGTTTGTGAATGGGGAAAATGGGTAGATATCACTGCCAACATCTAAGATAAGGATTGTGAATCATGAACAGAAGTTTTATTTTGTGTGTGAGTGTGCATGTTGAGAAATTATAATTTCTATGGGACATATAAGTGGAGATATATAGCAGAATTTTGATAAAGTGGACCCAGAGAGCAGGAGAATATTAGAGACTGAAGAGAGAGATTTGTGATCCATTAATATGTAAATGGCAGTTGGAAGGAGACATCATGCTTGAAATTGTCCAAGAAGTGAGCAGAGAGAGATGAGACATGGAAGGCCAAGAACTCCAAAGAGATTCTTTCCTGTGTTCAAAACTCCCATTTAGGTAGCAAGGGAAAATACAGCTTTCCATACTCTTTCTGGAGCTTCTGATTGGTACCCACGGATCCCGACACAAATGGACAACGCTTTGGGGAACGCTTATTGAGGGGATGAAGGGCTGGAGTCTGTGAGAGAAGCGGGACTGAAAAGGTAGGGAACGTGCCAGGGAAGAGTCAGTCCCATAAGCCAAGACAAGAGAAGCTTTAGAGAAGGAGGGGATTATCAGCACCCTTGAGAATTTCAGAGTGTTAAATTTCAGGGGACTGAGAGGTAACTTATTCCTATTGGGTGTTGCGGGCTGTCAGTCTTGTATCCTGTTGGCACAGCCCTATTTCCTTCCATGGCTATGGGCTTCCCTCACTTCTCTTAATGCAATAAATACTCAAAAACCTTGAGTGGGGAATACTGCCATCATTCTCTATTTCTGGACACTTACTTCCAACTGAGGAAACAATTCACTTTTAGCAAAAGTCAGATTGAATGCTGTCCAAGGTAAGTCCATAAATAAAAGAGGACTCACCATCAGATTTCATATCTGCTAGATAAGGGCACTTTCTCTAGAAGTAGGATGTAGCAGGAATATTGGAAACGGCAGGTTTCAGACATCCTCGTATTTTCATATTAAATGTGCTATTTGAATCCAGGAAGTTGCTTCATTCTCACTATATTCTCACTACACACACACATACACACACACACACACATATACATATATGTGTGTGTATGTATATATATATATATTATGTATATAAACACATACATATATATATGTATATATATATATATTTGGCTTCAAATGTGAGGGTGCTGTATTTTGCTGTATAAAATCATTCTACTATCAATACTCCTTTCCTCTTCCCAACACACCTGCAGCCTTGTGGAAATCACCCACAGGGATTAGAAGCACCGAAGTGGTTGGCAAACAAACAGTAAATACTGTGCATAAATCTCTAAGTCAAGCCTGAAGCAAATTCACGAGGAACACCAGAAAATGAATTTTATTTTAAATTGCAATAGGGAACAGCAGATATACCTTGTGATTTCAGGATGATTAAGTGTAGGATTCAATTAAGAGGTTTCACCTCTCCAGAAAATGTAAGACAAATAGTCTCATGACTGATCTATAGATCTTTCCTGTATTTGGCATAATAAAATGACAGGTCAGATCAAGTATTGCTTTAGCAGATCTCGTACAACTTGACTGAACTGTTTAATTCAGAATAGAAGCAAGTCAATTTTGGGTTCAGTGCCTGAGATCTATTTATTTATGGGTTTAAAATTGTTTGTGCATAAATTTTTTTGGTAATTCTAGTAAGTATTGCCTTTGACCAAAAACTAGAATTGACAAGAACTTTGGGGTTTAGAGTCCTTTTAATATGCTTATACCACTTTCCCTAATGGAATATGAATGTTGATAAACACAGCATATCCAAAACATCTAGATGTAATTTAAAATTTTATTTCTACCATTTGTTTTATAATATGTGATTGCCTTGATGCAGAAAATTGATAGGGGCCAAACAATTTATTGTAGGCAATCTGTTAAAAATATCTTGAAGGGTAAAATTAGAAAACAAATTAAAGGGAAATGTGATCCATGCTTATGTGAGCACAGAGAATTCTTGGTCCATGTAGAGGGATGCTTAGCGCCAGCCTCTGTTTCTCGATCATTACTTCTCCATGTCTCCTCCTCCATTTTCCTTTCAAGGTTCATTAGGGCAAACATTAATAAATTTCGAGTCCCATCCTTTTTGCTTTTGTACAATTTTTATGGTTAAAGCCTGTATCCTCCCACTCTTTCAGTGACTTTATATCTTTTACTAAACATCTATTTTTTAAATGTGCATATTGCTGAAATTGTATATAAAATTTCAGATCTTTACATTCCAATTAATACATGTTATATACCAGTAATATGCTTCTCGTATGTTAAGGAAAAAAATCTATCACTTATAGATTTCTAAGGAGCAGGGTGAGAATAGATAGGTGAGCTCTGGCTTACAAAACAGTGCAGTGACAGCTGCTTTGGACTCATAAATGAGATGTTTGAAAAGGGCATGAATAGGGCAGGAGAAAAAATACTTTGCTTAGCAGCTCACCTGTTTTTCTTCTTGTTATAGATTCTTACGAGATGGATTTCTTCAATTAGAACTTGTCTTGCCTCTTTCTCTCCCTCCCATTGAGCTTTCTAACACAAAACTAAACACCAACATCAAAGGAATGTTGGATTTTGGAGATGTTTGATATAAAGTAAATGAAGAAAGTACCTCTACGAGCTGTATAATTCTTACCTGAAGTGGGAATGTAACAAAAAGCATATAGCAATTCTGATCCAGACCATTTATTTGCTTTTGAAATTATATACATTAAAAATGCAAAATAGTTATGAAGCATAGCTATATATGTTTTCAAGAACAGAAGGTGTATGTCTAGTTTCTGGATAAAATTTATTCCTTTTTCCCCTTCACGTATATTACTAGAGTTATGAATTTGATGAAAAAATTAATGTTCCAGTTTTGAAAGTCCTTTTTTTTTTTTTTCTGAAAACAAAGTTAAATCTCAAGATTTCTTCAAAACTTAGGATTCAGGTGTGTAGGCCCCTTTCTTCAGTGTCTGCTGCTGCTTGTTCATTTGTTTTTAAATTTATCTTTTTTTCACACCGAAGGAGTGGGTAACTACAGCTTCTCAGAATTAGAGAAAAATTGGCCATATAGATAAAATCTAGCTGGCAAAACTTATTCTAGGTAAGACGAAGTGGGTTTATGGTTAGGTGGGAAGATTTGAAGCAGTAGCCAGAAAGACAAGACAACTGTGACTTCAAATGACAAAGTGGCATGTTCATTGAAGTACTATCCTAGAGGAACATTGAAAACCAACTGTGTCAAGAAAGTAAATTTTATTTTTCGAACTCCAGTTGACAATGAGATCCTTTATTTCTCTGTAGGAGAAAAGCTTCTGACAGTGTTACCCATAATTAGTTTACTTATTTCATATGCTTGAGAATAAAAAAAAAATTGCACATTGCTACACTCAAAGGAAGTGAAGAATGTTTTATCGCATGTTTTTTGGTGGGGATTACTGGGGATCCACATATGGAGTGACAGTATCAGTACAAAGTATATTCAGTCAAAAGCTAATGTGTATATACTAGGCTTTCAGTGAGATCATATTGAAAATTCTTGAGGATTGTTTTCCTCTTATTTTTTCCGAAATGTTATGTGATAGCTTTATACTTTAAAAGCTAAATTTTCAGGAAACACACAGAGATTTTTAGAGCAATGCTTTTTGTTCTTTGGGGATGCAGGTGTCCTCACAGTTACTGTTTTTGTATCTTAATAGAGAATTTATTTAACAGGCTTTTATTAGCACTGAGCAATACATCGGACACCTTTGTATCAAGTGTGCATACAGGTTTTGTTACTTGCCCTGGAGGCATTTTTAGTGTAGTGGGAGAAACAGAAATAAATAAGCAATTACAGCATAATATGAAAAGTGGGGCAACAGTGGCAAACACAAGGAAGGTGTTTATAAAAGGCAGCATGCAAGCCAGATTTGGTCTTCAGCAAAGGATTCCTAGGGTATATGATTATTTGGCTGAAAGATAAATCCAAATATTCAAGCAAAGAAAGGGAAGATATATTTTAAGTAAAGAATAATGTGTAAAAGCACCGGAAGAAAGAAAGTTTCTAAGAAGCTGTAGTTAGTTCAGAAGCATAAGGAAAAAGAGACGAGAAGTGAGAGAGGAAATAAGGCATAATCAGGAGCCAAACCCAGGAAAGCCCTAAAGGCTATTGCAAGGAGTTAATGAGAGCAATGGGGCTCCACTTTTTTTTTTTTTTTAAGATCTTTTTATTTAGTTTCGAAAGAGAGAGTACACGCACAAGCAGGGGAAAGGGTAGAGGGAGAGGAAAAGAATCCTCAAGCAGACTCCCTGCTGAGCAAAGAGCCTGACATGGGGCTCCATCTCAGGACCCTGAGATCATGACCTGAGCCAAAATCAAGAGTCATATGCTTAACCATCAATTCACCCAGGTGCCCCAGTGGAGTTCCACTTTTAAGTGAAGTGAATAAATGATTTAGAAATGGAAAAGTCATAGATACAGAAATGAAAGATATTTTAAGCTCAAATGCCCAAACTGAACTTTCCATCCTATCTCTCAAACAATCACAAAGTCTTCTTCTCAGTTAATGGAAATTCAATTCTTTCATTTGTATAGGTGCCATCTTTGACCCTTGCTTTCTCTCACAGCCTACATCCAATGTCAGGAAGTCTTGTTGGCTCAGCCTTTAATCTTTATCCAGATTTCAACCATTTCTTTGCATCTCCTTTAGCTATAATTCTAATCCTTTCTCTTACCATCTCTTGTATAAAATTTTAAAAAAGATTTTATTTATTTATTTGAGGTGTTGGGGGGTAGGGGCAGAGGGAAAGAAACTCAGCAAACTCCATGCTGAGCAAACTCAAGTAGACTCCTTGCTGAGCATGAAACCTCAGTCTCAAGCTCAGTCTCATGACCCTGAGATCATGACCTAACACAAAATCAAGAATCAGACACTTAGGGTGCCTGGGTGGCTCAGTGGGTTAAGCCTCTGCCTTCAGCTCAGGTCATGATCTCAGAGTCCTGGGATCGAGTCCCATATCAGGCTCTCTGATAAGTGGAGAACCTGCTTCCCCTCTTTCTCTGTCTGCTGCCCCACCTACTTGTGATTTCTCTCTCTGTGTGTCAAATAAATAAATAAAATCTTAAAAAAAAAAAAAAGAATCAGACACTTAACCAACTGAGCAATCCAGGTGCCCCTCCTGCCTAAATATTTTAAAGGATTCTAACTTTTTTCACCCACCATAGCCTCTTCCTCCCCATCACTCTGATCTTATGTTGTTCAATTAATCTTAATCTTTAAATTTTTTTTTCTTAGATTATACTATCAGATTATACTTAGATTTTTTTCCTTAGATTATACTATCTGAGAAAAGTTTGTTAAAAACACCACTGTAATTATTAACTTGCCTAGTTCTTTCCTTAGTTCTGTTTTACTTTGTAAATTTTGAGGACATGTTATTAGGCCCATGTATATTAGAATTATAATATTTTATCAGTGCATCACCATTATAAAATATGGCTGTTTCTAGTATTTTTTTTTTTTACTTCAGCGTACCTCTTCTGTAATTAATACAGCTATACCAACTTTGCCTTGATTAGTGTTTTTATGGTGTACCAGTTTTCCAGTCCAGAAGAAAAAAAGATAGACATTTCAACAAGAAATTTAGTAAAGACAATTAGTTATATAGATTTGGAGAGTTAAAGTGCAAAAAAGGAATACCGAGGTAATCCACAGATAATAACATAGGGAGCACCTACTTTCTTAGCCTGGGGAAAACAAACAAACAAAAAGCTGAAGTGAAAAGAGAGTCCCTGGGGATTTGGTGCTAAGATCTCAAAATATCTCTTTTTCAGTGAGGTCTTACCTAATGATTCTTAAAATTGAAGTCCTTTGGCACTATTCTATACTCATTTGATTTATTTTTCACCTTAGAAATAACTTTCTAGTATATTTTATAACTTACTACTATTACTTTTTATCTATGTACTTTCATTAGAACATAAGTTCCGATATGACAGTGATTATTCTTAATTATTCATTGTGTATATTCGACACTTAGAATGATGTCTGGCACACAGTAGATGCTTGATATATATTTTTTTAAGATTTTATTTATTTATTTGACAGAGAGAGAGAGATCACAAGTAGGCAGAGAGGCAGGCAGAGAGAGAGGAGGACGCAGACTCCCTGCTGAACAGAGAGCCTGATGCGGGGCTCTATCCCAGGACGCTGAGATCATGACTTGAGCTGAAGGCAGAGGCTTAACCCACTGAGCCACCCAGGTGCCCCGATAAATATTTTTTGATTGATTAAATGAGTAACTTATTTACCAGTGGGGCAAGAGTTCTGGATTTAGATTTGAGAAATATTAAACAAAATTGATTAATCATATAGTGATATTAATGTTGGAGGGGTCTAGAATAATAATCAGGTTTCTGGCCCTGAGACACCTTTTCTTCCTCTTAACAAACAGGATTCTTATTTACAAAATGTGTATATATGTATATATATATATGTATATGTGTATATATATATATATTTTATATGTATAAAATTAACTACCTTTCTTTTCTCTGATTCTACTTTGCTGTGTTGATGTCTCATATCACTGTTAACCCCAAAGGTAATAGCCATATTGATGCTCTCCAAGATGCTGACAATGATGTCAAAGGCCAAAATATATGCTATAGACTATATTCCCTGTATCTATTGAATTTAGGTAGAATTTCCTAAGTGTCAGTTAAATGATAGAAATGATAAGTACTACTGATGTTGAAGGGCAGAGGTTTCTACAGTTAAAGAGTTTGAGAAAGGCTGTAGAAAAAGAGTAATCTTTTTTTTGTGCTCACTAACATTTGGATAGGATGTAGCTATTTGAAAAAATTGGTCTTTCAGATTCAGACAAGGCATGGGAATGAACATAAATATGGAGGTAGAAATGGGATACATGGAATGAATTTTGGAAAAATGTGGAACAATTGGAAAGGAGCATGCAAGCTGAACATATATGTAGAAATGAAGATTTTTAAAATTGTTTTTAAGAAAGATGAGTATATCCATTTAAATTGAAAATGATTTTCAATTATACAGGATGTTTATTTAGGGTAGAAATAGAAAATGAAGCTGGAGAACACATAATAGACAAATGCTTGATTCAGTCCATTTCAATCCCAAAGCATTTTTGAAAAAATATATGCTATTTGATATAATTTTCTTCATTTACTTATTTTTAAAATTTTGAATAGATTCAGCATACCTTGTATTCTTCACATTAGATTAATTTGTCATATTTTAAAAATCATCAATTGGGGTTTTTATTGGGGTAAGAGATACAATTTTAGTTCTTAGAGGATTGATTTTCTTTCTACACCCCTTCTCTAGGAAGGGAAAGCAAATACTGAATGCACATCCTTGAGAGATGTGGCTGCAAACCCTGGATCAGAAAAAACGACCAGGCTTATTAAAAAACAAACAAAAGGAGAGTGAAAATAAAATGCAAACTATGTACAGATGAAAGTAAATTAAAAAGTAAGAATTTTATGTGAACTATTAAACTCCTTTGGACTATTAATGGTAATCATTTTTGCTTTCTGTGGAACCAGATGTCAATCAGATCAGATTATTCACTAAACTGGCTCTGGCCAACTTTTCCTTTTGGGTTTTTGCAGTTTGGGCTTTATCCTCTCCTGAGCTCTCTCAGGTCACCTGATGTAGTAGAAAGAATCTGAAGACTAACTATGCCACATAAATATCAATCTTGGGCAAGTCAATTAACCTTTCTAAGCTTTGGTTTCCTCATGTGAAATATCAAAGTATTGAAGATATTTTCTATGTCTCCTTCAAATCCAACATTGTATGCTTCTCCAGGAGCCTTTCTCTGGAACCTGTGCCTCATCTGAGTCTTTGGCTAGCTGTATCAGGAGATGACTAGAACAGATCCAGGACTTTCTTATCATCATTTTGGTGTTTATAGAAGGGTTTGTTTATGAAAACAAACAAGTAAAATTGATGCATCTGTATATACTTCCGAGTAGAACTAAGCTAGAATTGATCCTAGAAAATGCCAACGCAGGCTCTTTTCAGTTGGAAGTTATCTTGGAGGGAAAAGTGTGTCATTTAAGTAATTGTGCCACTACCACATGGTCTTCCAGAACATAAGGGAGGGTGAAGAATCTAGTTAGTTTCTGTCTTTTCTGTCCTTTCTAGAGGACAGAGGGTAAAGCTATGTCTACCTTTTGGAAATATGTGCCTCGATTTAGCTCCTGCAGTAACCCTGGCATCTGTAAAGGCAGACTTTTTACCTCCAAGCTGTTAGAGATTTCATTGCAAACTGTGTTATTTATATGAGGTGGCAGACACAGACTCAGCAGGACCAAAGCCTTTAATAAATTTGTCATTTTATTGAGTGCCTCAGACTATAGTTGCCAGTTATATAACAATATTCAGTAATGCAATTTTAGGTAATTGGTTTGTATGAGAGTCTATATTGTTTATCAATATAGAGTAAGTAATTTATGTTTATGGGTTTTGTTTGTATGCATGAAGGAGTTTGGTAAAGTATAAAAAGCATGGGCTTTTGAGACAGACTTGGGTTCAAATTTTAGTTCCACCATTTTCTAAATACACAGTTTAGAAACCGTTGCATAACCATTTTGAGGCTTGAGTTCCCATTCTAAAAATGCATATAGTAAAACCAGCTTAGTTGCTGTGTGGACAAATAATATAATGTAAGTCAAGTTTCTAGCACAGTTCCTGACTTAGGAGATTCTAGAAATAAATTGTTAAATGAATGAAGTTATCTTCCTTCTTCTTTTGTTCATTCCTCAACCTCTTAAGTTCCTGAAAATTGTGAAAAATAACATACAGCAGAGGTAGCAGCTATGAATGATCAAAACAAAATCCTTTTCCTAGAGTAACTCCAACTTGGCCAGAGTGACATAAATCAAAGGTTCTGTCCTTGTGTAACAAGTGTGTTATCTAAGTGTTAAGTGTTTTTCTTTTTCCTCTTTTTTTTTTTCATCAGTGTGTATGTACATTCCCTCTTTTATGGATTTGGGATTAAGCACTAATACCAAATGCAAATTTAATTGCTTGAGATCAAGAATGAGTAGAAAATCTTTTAACCCAATTGTCTTGCTCTAATATCAAAAGCATAATGGATATGAGAGATTTTAGTTAATAATGCTTAACTACCAAGTAGTTAAAGACCTAAGCTGAATGTGTGAAATTTTGTTTTTGAAAGGTCATATTTTGCAAGGACTATTATCTATTTTAAGAGTCTTCTAAATCTGAAGTAATGTTTTTGCTATTTTTTTTTTAAGATTTTATTTATTTATTTGACAGAGAGATCACAAGTAGGCAGAGAGGCAGGCAGAGAAAGAGGGGTTTTTGCTATTCTTCATCTCTAAAAAAGAATCCAATGAAGGAATTGGACTTCATGTCATTAACATTCGTGTGAATTCCCGCTATATTTAGGAAAAGCAACAGATATCCTGGGATCAGAAAGATGAATCACACATTAAAGAGTGAGGGACTAGAGAAAGAGAATGGGAAAAATGATAGAAGTAACTAAAATTAGAAGTAAAGTTATGAAAGAGTAGAAGAGCCTTTTATTTAGTGGAATAAGTAGTAGGTTATATCTTTTTTTTTTAAAGATTTTATTTATTTATTTGACAGAGAGAAATCACAAGTAGGCAGAGAGGCAGGCAGAGAGAGAGGGGGAAGCAGGTTCCCTGCTGAGCAGAGAGCCCGATGTGTGGCTTGATCCCAGGACCCTGAGACCATAACCTAAGCCGAAGACAGGGTTTAACCCACTGAGCCACCCAGGCGTCCAGGTTATATCTTTTAAAATAGCAATAATAATTATAAAATAAATATAATATATTTTATATAATATATGGATATATATTAATATATGATATATATTAATATATAATATAGAATAAAAATATAAAATAACGATAATAATTTGAGTAATTAAGATTAATTACTCAAATCTACTGCCTATTTCTTCCATTCTCTCTCCTTATTAACACCACCAATGCATTTATTAAACACATGCCACACCCACACAAAATGGTTGCCCAGGTGGTCATCGCCCAGATATGATGGCCAATATAATTGGGGTGAATGTGAGCCAAAGCTAGGAAGGTCGGCATTTAGAAGGGCAAGTTATCATTTGGTTTGAGAACTCTGGAACCACCAGTCATCTGGTTAAGAAACTGACATGGTTGTGCTTGTTCTGAGTGGATAGCCCTGAATGAAAGCAAACAAGCAAATAAACAAAAATGGACTTGGGATGAAGGCAGACCTGATTTTAGCTTCTTGCTCTGACTCTTCACAACTTTGTGACCTTTGGCATGTAATTGCTTATCTTGGAGACTCTTTCATTTTCTGCAAAATGGAGGCGATAAGGTTTGTATTAAAGTGAGATAATTAAATGATAAAGGGCATAAAGCACTTAGAAAATAAAAGGTGAACTTTGTATGGTTGTTTCTTATTTTTTCCCCTAGGACTGGGCACTGAGGAGCTGGTTAGTATTTCTCGTATTGAGTATTTAACTCTTGGGATGATTGTGAGGATATATTTGTTAACAAGTATAAAATATTAACAGCAGTGATGATGGCAACACAAAATACAAAGCTTGACACCTGAATAGGATCAATAATTGTTGGCTTCCATTTGCCCTCATCTACAAAATAACAGAGGTGGACTAGATGGTCTTCAGGGTCTTTTCTGGTTTTTCAGATTTCAACAATTTAGAGGATTCTGATTCTCTTCATAAGAAAGTAGAGCTTTGTGTGCACTTTTATATAGAAAAATGCCCAGTTTCAATAGGGCACTCTATCTTGCTATACATCAAAGGGGAACTCTGAATCCTCCATAAAAACTGATTTTCTGTTAAAAAACAAAAACAATAAAACTTTCCTTCCCTTATTCTTTTTGTGAAAGCAAGGAATAAGGAAAAGTTAGGAGAAAATGAATGGCTAGTGAACTCTAAGGACATTGAAACAGAGGCAGAAAGAAGATTGAGTGATAATTATAAAAATGGATGGAACCTAGGAAGAAAACGTTAGCGAAATAATGTTTGAGAGCAGGACAAAAGTGCCTAGATGGGAATGAATGCCTGAATATAAGAGAACAATAGATTATAGCATTGTAAAGGAGAGAAAGAAATGCTCAACAGAAGGCGGGAAAGTAGAAAAACATTTGAGTGGGTTATTCTGACAAAAAAAATTTAAGAAACAAACTACAGGGAAGAGTCATGGACAGGTAGACAACAGATACACATTTTTCTAATTTGGCTTGCATCTATTACTATTAATGTGGTTTTTCTCTGATTTAGCCATTGATGACTTGTTCTTTTTATGAAGTTATCATCATACGACAGGTTCAAATAAAAATTGAAACGAAACAAAACAAAAAACCAGAAGTGGTGAATATAGGCATAATAGAAGGAGAAGTTTAAGTAGGAGAACTAAAGGAGGCAGTGGAAATTTTGGTGGAGGCCAAAGGAAAGCACTGTGAAAAAAAAATGGCTTTTAGGAAGGAAAACGCTAACTAAAGACTGCTTGTATTTGTTTGGAATTTTAGAGCACAAACTCTATTAAAGAACAGATAAGTAGCTTTCTCAGAATAGCATTGCCACATTAAAATTTTATACCACTTGGGAAAATGTACAAACATCATGCTTATGGTTTCCTAAAAACAAATTTAAGTTGAAACCATATGTTAAATGATACAATTAAAATCAAAATTTGACCCAAATAGTTTGCTATTTTTGCTGGGCAATTTTCTCCATAAAATACAGATTTAATAGTAATACGCTGTTTCTTTTACTTTGATGGAAAAAATTCCTTAAATTATCTGCATCTCCTGTGCATCTCCTGGGTCACAGATTTGTCCCTTTTCCTTAGAATGATAAGACTTTTCTATTTCCTTCCAGAGTTCCTCTCCAAAATTCACTCCCATTTGTTTTTAATCCAGTCATCAGATTCTTAATGTATGATGCCATGGACAGAACACATCATTCTTGGTGGGAGCCTGGAGTGATGATATCTATGTTGTACTTTAGGAAGATTAATTGGGCAGCTGTGTATAGGATTGATTAGTGTCTGCAAATTTTTACAACCGCTGTGAAAGTCTGTATAAGGTCAAATTTTCATTCTGAGAGTTTGACTCCTTGTGTGGGGAACTTTTATTTGGCTTCAGTTCTTTCCAGACTTAAAACTATCTGCACTTAGTTTCAGGGTACTTTTATGCCTTGGTTATTGCCATGGTCCTTGAACAAACAGTGAGATCCTGAAGGAGGGCATCCCTCATCCTCTTCTCCAGGCCCAGAAGGTAGTAGCTGTTCCAACATCGAATGTGGAAACTGCTTAGCATTCTAGACATGAGAGAGAAATGATAGGGATGGGATGCAAATAAACATAGGAATAACAACAGAGAAAGGAAAAGAGGTTGAGAGAGAGAAGAGAATATCAATTAATGGGTCTACTGTAATGATCATTCAACCCCTTATCCAAATGTTTCTATTGCTATGTGATTTTTTATTTGCCTGAAAATGGTGCGTTGCCTATAAACATTCTCATATCTTCATTCTTTTAAAAAATTAAAATGGTTTTTAACTGTTTAAAGTTTGCAGAAACAGTTTTGGTATATTCTGACACATTTTAAAAAATGTATAAAAATGAACACATTCTTCTTGATCCAGGACCCTCGTGTTCCTTCTGCTTCTATTGAAACTGCATTTGCTTAGTTAATTCCTTCTTTGAGAACTTCCTTCAGATCTGAGCTCACACATCCTCAGGGAAGCCTTTCCTGACCTCCTCAATTAGGACAAATCTCACAGAAGTGCAGATCTTCCCTGCATGAGTTCTGTGTAGGTGTAATTTGACAATTGTAGATGATTTTCATTATATTCATTTCCTTCACTACACTATGAACTCTATGATGGCAGGGACTATGTCTTATTTTGATCACAACTGTATCCCCTGCACATAGAAAATGCCTAGAATACAGTGGATGCTCAATGACCATTTAAAGAAACATGATGAGTTTTCCAGACCACTGAAGAACATCAGAGAAGATAGAAATCTATTAGCTGAATTTCAGCAAAAACTTTTGAAAGATAGGTGAGATGGGAAAATACATTTTTTGATATTGATTTGATTTACCATTACAATGCATTTCTTCCATGTGTAGATTTTGAGTTTTCTATTTCCAGTATGGTTGCTAACAAAGTTAAAATGAAAACATGTTAAAGTTACAACCAGAATTGCTATATCATAAAGTGGTAAGCCAAATTTTCTATGGAGCACAAGGGTGGCTCAGTCAGTTAAACGTCTGACTCTTGATTTCAGCTTAGGTCCTGATCTTAGGGTCCTGGGATTGAGTCCTGTGTTGGGCTCTGTGCTCAGCTGGGAGTCTGCTTGAGGATTCTCTCTCCCTCTGCCACTCCTCCCGCTCACTCACTCTTTCTCTCTCTCTCAAATAAATAAAATCTTTAAGAAAAAAGTGGTAAACCAAATTTTCTGAAAGAATAGAACATTTTTAATCATATTTTTGTCACAAAAACTTATTAATGGTTAATTTAACCTGTTAAGTAAGATAATTACTTTTAAAATATAGTTTTCTCTGTATATGTAAATATTCTTTTTATTGTGTGTATACATTTCAAAATATATATAACATTAAAACACTAGGACATTTGTTTGTAAGAATTAAATTCATAGAGAAACTTTATTTCCTTCCTACTCTCTCTTTAAATCTGCTCTGTAGGCCTCTTCTTTTCTATCCCAGATGGAATTTGAAGCAGATTTTATAGTTTTCTGGTAGCTCTTTATATCATAGAAAGTCTTCTGATCAGTGTGAATCTCAACAGATATGAATTTCAGTAATTAAAATGTGCAGCCCAATGTCAATAATCAACTCTCTTTTACATCTTTTGGACTTAGGTTCTCCCTATCCCAATTTCAGGATGGCTTCAGCAGGAAGCCTGAGAGAGAAGCAGTCCTATGATGGCTTCCTTGTTGTGCATCATCTTGCCTTTCAACCAATGCTCCCCCAACCCCTGTGAGTTTCCTCTGGATCTTTTAGGACTTTGTGGGAGAAGGCAGTGTGGAGTTAGATGAAGGAAAAGAGGAAAAGAAAAAGTAGGAAAAGATCTTACTTAACCACTACTGTCACTCTCTGGCATGAACACTCCAAACTGGTGGAAGTTTAGTGCTGTTCCCATTCTCTCTTGTGGTGCTTTTCTGGGTTTCTCTGAGACTTCTTTACTGTACTGTCTGTGATGTGAATGTTGGGTCTTCTTGGTTGCTTGTTTATAGATTACCTCCTCAGACCCTGGACATCAGGCTATCACCCTTGTATTAAGGTCCCATTGTCCCATACTGGTTCCCTCTGTGGAGTCCACAATCTGGCTTTAGATAGACATGCTCTCTTGACTTACCCTTGGTGGACATGAAGCTACTTTCCAGTGATGCCCTGACCATTCTGTTAATCAGGGACCAACTAGCTAGCCATGATCACTTGCCTTAAATTTCCAGATGAGGGTCTAAGTCTTGCATTAGCATGTATACTCCACGAACTGCAGGGGACACAGGCCAAACTTGTTTTTGATTCTCTTGAAGTCTCTTTTATTCAGCATATGGCAAGAGTTGGGGTTGGGAGAATGGTTTTGATCACCTCCTTTAACATTCTGGCTTTTGGCCTGGACTTCATCTTGGAATATGGTAGTAGCTGACATGTTCTTTTTGTATTTGGTCTTTGGGGCCTTGGTTTAAAATGGAGACAGTATCTCATTTTACCATCACACATATAATAAATAAGCAAGTACACAAATAAATACATAAATAAAGCATGTTTAAATTTTTTTGTTGATATAGATCTATAATAAAAGTGGTTTGCAGACCATTCCTTTATAATATGGCTTCACAGACTCTTCTGTAGAAAATTGATGTAGGAGGTATTAAGAGTTGTGCTATAAAACACACAAACAGAAAACAACCAAAAATGTCTAGAGAAACAAGTATTATTTCTTATACACTGCATTCTACTATTAATCTCTTGGAAGTCCACAATTACAGGTTTTTTTTTTTTTCAATAGGTTTAATTAGGATCTTTTAAATCTTTCATGTGTTTTCTCTTATGTTCATCTTCTCAAATTCTTGAGAATATTTGTTTCAAATCCTTGTCTGGTAATCCATCATCTCAGTCATTTCTGGATTTCTTTCTCCTTCAGGTTATGGGTCATGTTTCTTGCTTTAAAAAAATTAAGCTAATTTTGACTGATCAATTTTGTTAATTTTATATTACTGAACATTAGATTTTCTTGTATTCATTTTTAAAAATTAGATTGTGAAATAGCATGCAGTAAGTGAAAAACTTTAGAGTAGCTCCATAACCCCTGACTCCTGGTGTTCATGCCCTTACATAGTCCTCCCCACTGAGTGCTTCTAATCACTAGAATATGGTGAAGTCAATGGGATGTTGCTCTCCTTCTTAGGTTATGTTATATATGGTAAAAATAATGGGATGTCCCTACCGTTATGTTAGACTCCATCTTGTCAGATTGGAGATAGAAGCTCTCTTTGCAGGCTTGATGAAGAAAGTGGCCATATTGGTTGGCTTCTGTGGCAGAGAACTGTGGGTAATACCTAGGACCTGAGGGTAGCCTCTAGCTAATAGCAAACAAAAAGCTGGGGCCCTCAGCCCCACAACAATGGAAATGGATCCTGCAAACAACCTGAGTGATTGGATGTTGATTATTCCCCCAGTCATCCTTGAGGTGACACAGAAAACTGGCTGACATTTTGACTGTAACCTGATTTAAGATGATAAATTTATGGTAATCTTTATACAACAATGGAAAATGAATGCACACATAGTCAAGTTACTATTGGATCAATTTGGTCCTGGCTTAGTTTTAACTTTATTATAGTGCATCCAGACAGCCTTTACTCTAGATAAAATTTATCCTTTCTCAAGATGTGAGCCTCCTGAAGCCTCTGTTGTGTGAGCTGTGTATTAGAAAGACTCTTCACTCTCCCCAGTGGGAGCACAAACTGTTCCCAGACCTGTGCAAGTTTAGGAATTGTGTGGCTTACTGCTTTAACCTGGATATCTCTTTGGTCTCATGGTCTTTCAGCCTACATTGGCACTGGAACAGAACGGTACTCTGCCAAAGATTGGAGAGGACCCCTTTGGGATCATGAGTTCTTTCCTTATATACCCTCCCTATGGGTTACTCTGCCCTGCAAATTCTAGAATCCCTCAGAGCTCTTTTATCTTTCAATTCATCAAACTGCCAATCTCTATTTGCTGTGTCCTGGAAATGGTCTCCAGGCAGAAACCTGGGCAATTCTCAGACTCACCTTGCTTGTTTTCCTTCTCAGGGATCTCCCAGTCCTGTGCTCCCTGATGTCCAATGTCTGAAAATAATTATTTCATACATTTTTCCTGTCTTGTTTCTTTGTTTGTTTTAGATAGGCAGGCCATTTTCAGAGCAGTTTGTACTTGAGGCACCCTTTTTTTTGTGATCCGTCACCCTCTGGAATGAATGTATCGCGAGGACTGCTTTGCCTACTTTGTTTGGATTTGTCTGCTTTGCTCATTGCTGGATCCCTAGTGCCTGGAATAGTGCATGTACATAGTAAATGATCAATAAGTGTTTTTTGAATAAATGAGTTTAGACATACTATTCTTAGTGTCTGTGGAGGGTATTTTCCCCTTTCTCACTTATTTTACTAACCTTGAGAGCTTAAGTGACTTTGGATCTCTTGCTGTTTTACTTGGGATATTTCACAGAATCCTTTTTTTTTAAAAAAAAAAAAAGATTTTATTTATTTATTTGACAGAGATCACAAGTAGGCAGAGAGGCAGGCAGAGAGAGAGGGGGAAGCAGGCTCCCTGCTGAGCAGAGACCCCCCCCCCCCCCCCCATGCAGCCTTGATCCCAAGACCCTGAGAGCATGGCCTGAGCTGAAGGCAGAGGCTTAACCCATTGAGCCACCCAGGCACCCTCAGAATCCTTTTGTTAACTCTTTCTTGCTTCTCTGAGTTAATTCCCAAGGTATTTGTTTGTTCATTACTTTAACAATACACACTGAAAACCTAGTATGTGTCAGAGGCTCTTTAGGCACCCATTAAAAAACATGCTCTTCAGCCTTTCCCTTTTCCTGGTCATTAGCCTAATCTACTTCGTATCTTCATGCCCTTCACACCCTCATCCCCACCACTTTTTTCCTGAAGTTTTAGAGCAGCATCTGAAAATTCTTTAAGCACAATGGTCACTAGTGTTTTTTTGTTGTTTTTGTTTTTTTCTTTTTTTTTACCTTGAGTATAGACAAGTCAGTCAAAAGTACTGTATTATGTAGCTGGCTAGCAGTGATGGAGCAGCACTTTATCCTGGAGAGACACAGACAACTTGGTAGAGCAAAGGCTACATATAGACAATGACTAATTGGCACCTCTAGTCTTTTCTGTGTTTGCAAGTTGCCAAAGAGAAAACAAAATGTCCTAGAACATCATTTCTCTAAAAATAGTCTATTGGAAGATAGTGAATATAATGATAATAATGAGTATATTTTCAAATGTTCTAACTTAAAATATTTTGACTCTTAAGTATGCTTTTCCCATTAAAGCATTGTTCTACATATGTTATATGCAATCTTCTGCACAAAAAATTTGGTGGCTTAATCTATTGTTTCCAAGTTTTTAAGAATAGTTTCCTATTTAGGAAGTATAATAGAAGCTCTCATTTTAGGATCTTAAAAAATGAGGCAAAACTAATTTCCTGATAAGACAATCACAGAATGATGTAGTTCAACTTTACTCTCAATAAAATAAAATATTGCATCTATTTTCTGGTAATTCTGTGGCTACAATAAATCTTAGTTTATGAGAGATACTTTCATTAGTGTTTTTAGAGATTAAAAATACTGGAAAGTTACATTTAGAACCTTGTTTTTAATTTTTTTTTCTTTCCAAACTACCAGATTGTTAGCTCTATGAGGCCAGAAACAGTCTTTTTGCTTAGTGATGTAACTCCAGACCTGGTACATTCTGGATGCTTAATGATTTTTTGCTACATGAGTAAATTCATGTTGAAAGAAGCTATCAGTGATCTAGATTTTTCAGATTTACTATATAACTAACAGTCTTTTACCAAATGGCTTAATTGTATAGGTGCACAGAAGTTGAAAAGTATCTCTAATTTAAAAGGACAACACAATATTCACTCCTTTAAAAATCTAACTGATCTAATGGGAGAAAATTATTAATTATTTCCATTGTTTTAAACCACATGGAAACCTATTAGAACATGAAGCATATAATAAAGAAAAGGAAAATAAATAATTGAATTATATGTGTTTAGCAGAAAAGATGTCAACATATACGGTACAGTTTTTCAGAAAAGTTAAAAACAACAAAAGTTACCAGAGTGAAATGCAGGTCACAGCTATTTAAACTTCTCTCTACCAGGCCCTTAGAGTAATTTATGGATGAGGAAAGCTCTGAATAAATCATGGAGCATACACAAGGAGAGTTTTCAGCTATAGACACATAGGAAACTATGAGGTCTTTTTTGGAGGAAGGGTATAGTGAAGGCAGAAGTTTTTTTGTTTTTTTGTTTTTTTTTTGTTTAGGATCTTGATCTCTTGTGAAATTTCATGATCCAGAATAGTAAACATAACCATTCTACCAAAACAAGCCTTTTCCCTCTCCTCAGAACAAAAAGCCCAAGTCACCACATGCTTTTTTCTGGCTTACTGAAGATTCTTGTGGAGGTCTGGTTTTATTAGAGTCACATTAAGATGAGTATCTGGCTTCTATTTGGACACAGGTTACTATGGCAGACTTAAAATATCATGAAAATGATACGGTGCAGTCAAAGCATGCATATGGCTAGTTATCCTTTCAGGTTTTCAAGATGTTCACTGACCTCTCATTTGTTGTCCTTTGGTAATATTCTGAAGCATTTTGAAGGTTTTGTTGTTGCTGTTATTACCTCCTTCTGATAAGATTTACCTGGCAGATGTTGGCTGCTGAGTTTGGCTACAGTGAGTCATGATGCCATCGTCTGACAACTGAGTCTTTAGGTTTGCTTATGAATATGATGAGATGCTGCACTTGCTTCCTACCCTTAAAGAAATAAGAAAGGGATACGGCTGTTTATTTATTTGTTTTGTTTTGTTTTATTTTTTGCTTTGAGGAAGATTAAACTCAAAACTCACTCTTGTATAGTGCTACCAAAAACAAAATCTAGAAGGAAAAATATTAGGCCAAAGTCAGGATTCTAATGAAATATACAGCAATGTCCTTAATCTTTTGTTTTTAAACTCTTCATTTTTATTTCTCCTCTTTGATCATTTACAAAAGTAAAAACTACTCTTGCATTACATGTGTAAAGGTTTATGATGAATCAGGTGATTTTTAGAGTGGCCTCTCCCCTCTGTGAATGCTTATAAAAATAAAAATGAAAGCAAATTATGTTTGCTACAGATTCAAATTTTATCAAAGGGGCAAGAAGCCACATTCATTCATGTAGACATTAATGTTCTGTTTTGAAGGAAATCAAATAATACAGTTTATTTATTGGTAAGCACGATTTGCTGTGGTCTTGGAAATCAGTCATAAAATTTTATAGGTTATAAAAGAGTAATGGCCTCCAAGAGGCCAATGGAGACTTTTGTTTTGAGAAGAACAAGAAAAATAATAATTGAGTGAAAAAGGATTCCTTATCTTTCAGATGAGATTTTGGGTAGTAAAAACAAAGTTATTTTATATAATATTAATGCTATTTTTCTTTTCTTTTTTTTTTTTTTTAGACTTTATTTATTTACTTGAGAGAGAGAGAATGAGAGAGAACATGAGAGGGGAGAGGGTCAGAGGGAGAAGCAGACTCCCGGTAGAGCTGGGAGCCCAATGCGGGACTAGATCCTGGGACTCTGGGATCATGACCTGAGCCGAAGGCAGCTGCTTAACCAACTGAGCCACCCAGGCACACAATGTTATTTCTCTATGAAGATGTGAACAAAGCAAGTCTACGTATTTTCTTCCTTGGGAAGTGTGGATGATTATAACCATAATTTAATCAGGAGACGATTATTATCTGACTTCTGGAATTGGCCTTTTCTATTTTTACATTTGTTTGTTCTCTCACCTATCGATGCTGTGAAAAAACTTGAACAAGGGACCACATCTTAGATTTTGTGCTTTTAGGCTAGTGTCATATAATTTAGTGTCCCCATAAATGAGTAATTTCTTTTCAGCCTTTTCAACAAATTCAGTTGTAAAAAGGTTTGTATGCATATAATTAATTTTATATCAGTTATATTTGACATCATTTTCTTTGTGGTGCATGAGATATTCAAAGATTAAACTTCCAAAGCACCTAAACTTCTTTGAAGGAGTAGTTTGCTGTAAGGAGCAGGGTGAAGGCCGATAATAGAGATCTGCAAAAGGCAAATTACATGCAGAGCCTCATGTGCCATCTAACTTGTTCTTCAGGGTGAACAAGGATAATAACCAGTTCACCCTGGTTTGCCTGGGACTTTGCTGGTTTTAGCATTGAAAAACTTGAATCTTAGGAACCCCTTAGTCAGTCCATGTGATCGATATACACAATTTCAGTGATTTCAGTGGGTCAGACCATATCTAATCCATGTCCATGTCTATAGCTGTGAATGAATCTTATGTGTATCCACATACGAAATCCCTATGTATACATGTACCTAAATAGATATGTGCAGATATCGCTATCTATAGAGATATAGATATGGATATCTAGATACATTATGCATGGTGATTCAAGCAGGGATGGGTAAAACTTCCCATCTCTCCATTTATACTTCAAGGCTTGGCATTATTCACCTTTCAATTGAGCAATTTGTGTCTGATACTCATTTTTTTAAGTAAATCATATAAACACACCATTAGTCTTTAGTTTTCTCTTTTTTTTTATCTATCATCTATCACTTACCTGTTTTATTTTATTAATAAAAAAATCACAAACTGCAGGACACATTGCTGACAGACATATGTGGAAAAAACAGCATTTCTCCTGTGCTAGATTCATTTTCCTTCTGAAGCTTATATTATTAAATTCCCTAAACTTGAATTTTTCATGTAAATCTTTTAATGTAAGCTTTAGGTGTAAATATTCAAAGCATGAAAACCATTAAAATACTAACTGGAAAAAAATTCCCCTGATATCACTTCAAATATGTTGTGTATATGAACAACAAAAATGGACGTATCTTATATATGGGAGACATTTCTTTCCAGTGATTCCATGATTAAGGCTTTTTAAAGCTTATAGTACTTCAGTTTATGATCAATGTCTTATACAGCATTAACCTTCTCAGGCCTCACCATTCTGTGGTTAGTATTTCACATTACCATTTATGCCCATATTCCACCTCCTTGAGCCCTCACTGAATAACTGTGCCTCTTAGTTTTCTAATCAAAGTCTGCTAGTCCTGCACCATGGTTCCTGGGCCTCTCACGTGTGTTCTATCTTTTTCATCTTAGGCTATAGAGAGCCACTGTAGGATGTAGCTTGCTGTTCCTGCCACTGCCCTCCTTGAAATCAATGCTTCTCTCTGCTCATTTCTTTACTTGTGGAGAAGTATTTTGCTATAAAATGCTATATCTTATTTGTCACCTTATTCCAACACTTGGGATAGTGTCTGGCCCATAATAACTGTTCAGTAACAATGTGTAGATTGTATGAATGAATGAATGAATACATTTATTCCACATAGTTACTGAGTGCTTGATAGGTACTATCCATCACAGTGCTAGCAACTGTGGGTACAATGATGGATATAAGAGACATTGGTGTTTCTCACACAGAGGGCAGTTACAGTCCACTGGAATATACAGATGAGTGAACGGGCCATTGTAATGCAGTATGAGGTGCCAAGAGCCGTGAGAGAGGAGCACAGGGTGCTGAGAAGCCAAGGAGAGGCTACTCCATTTAGGATCCTCTACATGGCCACTACATGGCCTATAGATAGCTGGTTGTTCTTGTTAGGTATGTTTGGCTGGAGAGGGATAGAGAGTAGTTCTTTCTCTCTCTAAGCCCAGAAATGAGTCTTCTGAGCACAGTTCTCTCTTTAACAGATACTGAGCATCTCTACAAATTCTACATAATTTCTGGGTTGGAAGTCTTTAAAAACACATGCCTATTTTTAAAGCAGAAAATTGGTTCTTCAATGCATTTATGTTTCTGAAAATTTCAGAGAGGCACCTAAATATATATATTTTTTCTTTAAAAATGTAAATGTCTAAAAACTATGATGAAAACCTAGGACTAATTCACTTTTTTTTTTTTTTTTTGGTAGAACATGTGAGGAGAAAGTATATTACAGTTCTATTTAAAGCATACATTTCAATGCTTTATTTTTGCTTGTTTAATAGTCACTGGCAGGTGTGCGTGATGTTAGTGGGTTTCTTTTATTTCTGGCAAAGCACTTGTATACAATTTTATTTCTATGAAGTAAATTTCGATGGGACCAATGTATTCTTTGGAACTCATTCAATATCACATAGTGTTAGGCCAGGATAAGAAACTCTTTTAAATGAACTTTTTTGTTTGTTTGTTTGTTTGTTTCCTATTCTGTATCATTCACATGCTAATATTCTGTCAAGTTTCAGTATGTGTCCTAGAGCTTTAGAAAGTATTTTGTCTTCAGGTGCTTCATTCACCCTCATCAAAACACAGTCAAATGAGAAAAATCTGGCTCACTTTCTAGTCATTTTCCTTTTTTTGACTCATAACATATTGTAATATTCTAATGAGTATAGTATAGTTATTTTAAAATGATTTATTAATTCTTTGATGTGTATATGAAACACATCAGTGTGTTTTACTTAAATGAAGAGAGATCTATAGCATCTAAACATTAAATAGAATTCCCCCAGGTTTTGTTACTAAGTTTTCAGAGAAAATTGGAATCACTATTTTAACTACTATGAAAAATAGTAAGATTAGATTCACTATTTGTATTATTGATAGTTTTTTTTTATTCATAGTAACTTAATCTAGATTTTGTGATTTCATGGATGCTATATGTTTTCGACCTTTTTTTTTTTCCCAATGTAAACGTTGTAGTTATTGAACATGTGATCTTCTCTGGATAAAAGGAATGGTCATGGATGTAATCCATTCCTTTTCTTCCACAGGGTGTTATACTGATGATTCCTAACATTATTTATGTCATGTTACATGTAGAAAATGGTGATATTTATATAGAACATGAGGGTCAATAACAAGGATGCTGACGACCTTGACGTCACCACCTGGGGGCTTGGTTAGCCCTGGGCCTTGCCCAGCTTTACAGGCCTGAGAGAATTAATATCTCACCACATCTGTGTACCAGTCACCACTACATTGCTTGGGCAGCTTATACTCATATGCAAAGAGCAGCCTTGACAAAATTGTGAAGTACATGACTATAAATGCAAACCATGGGCTTTATTCTTTTCTGTCTTTTCCTTTCTTTTCTTTTCCTTCCCTTGTTTTCTGCTTTTCCCCCCTCATCTTTATTTAAAATTATTTTTTTAATTTTTTATTAATATATAATGTATTATTAGCCCCAGGGATACAGGTCTGTGAATCGCCAGGTTTACACGCTTCACAGCACTCACCATAGTACATACTCTCCCCAATGTCCATCCCCCCTCATCTTTTAATCTAACATTCATGAGAACGTTTTGGTGAATATAACTCATAAGCAGTTATTCTAAAATGTTTGGACAGCAAAAGATATAGATAACATAAGGTTATTTATAATTCCAATACCCCAAAATAACTATGGTCATACCATACATGTGTAGATTATGATCATATATTATACATAGTTTTTTGTATGCTGCTTTTATTGAAACCTGATGTTCTGGATACATTTCCCTATGTAATTAAACATGCTTTTTTAAAAAAAGGTTTATTTATTTATTTTAGAGAGAGTGTGAGGAGGGAGTGGGAGAGAAAGAGAGAGAGAATCTCCAGCTGCTCCCCGAAGAGTGAGGAGCCCAATGTGGGGCTCCATCCCAGGACACCAAGATTATGACCTGAGCTGAAATCAAGAGTTAGATGCCAAACCGACTCTGCCATCCAGGCTCCCCTAAACATAATTTTTAATTGTTGCAAGATATTGCATTCAATGAATGTTCTATAGTTAATTTTACAATTAATGTTATTAGGTAATTCCAATTTTTCCTGGTGTTAGAGTTAATGTGTTCATACACATCCTTAAACATAATTAGGATAAATTTTTAGGAGAATTAAGAAGTCTATTTTAGTTGTACTAGCTGTACTATGACAATTAAATCCCTAGAAGTTAGTGCTTGCCTGGATGTATTTTTGCTCACATAATGCTCAACAACAGTGAGGTGTGGTTTTGGAGGTGGTGATACAGAACTACTATTCAGAGTCTCAGGATAGTAATGGCAGGCTCTGTCCTTGTCAACACACGGCTTCACTAGTCACCCTGGGTAATTATGTCCAACCAACAAATTTGGGAAGAGAAGCAGAATCAGGTATTGCATGGAGGCTTTATAGGGGTCAAGCCTGGAGGTGGTCTCAATTCTACTCCTTCTCCATTGGTAGAACTTGGTCATACTGGATCACATCAAATTACTAAGGAAACTGGGGAAGAAGGATTAGCTGTGCTCTTAGCTTCCTTGTCTTCATATCAAGAACACAATTCTAACCATATTTAAATTTCCTGCCAATTATTTTAAGTAATATTTTACCAATTTACACCCAAATCAATAATTAGAAATGCTTGTTTTACCTCAGTAGAAACAAGCATATTTTAAAAACAGTTTTCTGATCTTAAAGTAAAACCAAATACTACTCATTGATGCTTTAAGTAGCGACTCTTTGACTACTAGGGAAATAGAACATTTTAAATATTGTGTATGGGTCATTTTTCTTTCTGAAATCTGAGTTTATAAATTTAACCATTTTGCTACTCATGTGTCCATCTTTATCTTCATAACTTTAAAAACTCCTTAATAAAGTTAGGAAGAAAGCACTTTCTGGTGTTGAAGATTTTTTGTTTTTTGTGGTTTTTTTTTTTTTGGCCACTTTGGATTTGTCCTTTAACTTTTAGCTTTGTTTGTAATAGACTCAGAGAAAGTCCTTAACTTTTATGTGATCAAATCTAACAGTTCTTCTCTTTATATTTTCTTTCTTTTTTCATTACTTACTTTTATTAATATATAATGTATTATTTGCCCCAGGGGTACAGGTCTGTGAATCATCAGGCTTATACATTTCACAGCACTCACCATAGCCTATACCCTCCCTAATGTCCATAACCAACCACCCTCCCCTCCCCACCTCCCCCCCAGCAACCCTCAGTTTGTTTGGTGAGATTAAGAGTCTCTTATTGTTTGTCTCCCTCCCGATCCCATCTTGTTTCATTTTTTCCTTCCCTACTCCCCAAATCCCCCACTCTGCCTCTCAAATTCCTCATATCAGAGAGATCATATGATAATTGTCTTTCTCTGATTAACTTATTTCGCTCAACATAATACCCTCTAGTTCTATCCATGTCATTGCAACTGGTAAGATTTCATTTCTTTTGATGACTGCATAGAATTACATTGCATATATATATACCACTTCTTCTTTATCTATTCATCTGTTGATGGACATCTAGGTTCTTTCCATAGTTTGGCTATTATGGACATTGCTGCTAAACATTCAGGTGCACGTGCCTCTTCAGAACACTACATTTGTATCTTTAGGGTCAATACCCAATAGTGCAATTGCTGGGTCATAGGGTAACTCTATTTTCAACTTTTTGAGGAACCCATGCTGTTTTCCAGGGTGGCTGCACCAGCTTGCATTCCCACCAACAGTGTAGGAGGGTTCCCCTTTCTCCACATCCTTACCAACATCTGTCGTTTCCAGATTTGTTAATTTTGGCCATTCTGACTGTTATGAGGTGGTATCTCATTGTGGTTTTGATTTGTACTTCCCTGATGCTGAGTGATGTTGATCATTTTTTTATGTGACTGTCAGCTATCTGGATGTCTTCTTTGCAGAAATGTCTGTTCATGTCCTCTGCCCATTTCTTGATTGGATTATTTGTTCTTTGGGGGTTGAGATTGATAAGTTCTTTATAGATTTTAGATACTAGCCCTTTATCTGATATGTCATTTGCGAATATCTTCTCCCGTTCTGTCAGTTGTCTTTTGGTTTTGTTGACTATTTCCTTTGCTGTGCAAAAGCTTTTGATCTTGATGAAGTCCCAATAGTTCATTTTTGCCCTGCTTCCCTTGCCTTTGGCAATGTTTCTAGGAAGAAGTTGTTGCCGCTGAGGTCAAAGAGGTTGCTGCTTGTGTTCTCCTCAAGGATTTTGATGGATTCCTATCTCACATTGAGATCTTTCATCCATTTTGAGTCTATTTTTGAGGTGGTGTAAGAAAATGGTCCAGTTTCATTCTTTTGCATGTGACTGTCCAATTTTCCCAACACCATTTGTTGAAGAGACTATCTTTTTTCCATTGGACATTCTTCCCTGCTTTGTCAAAGATTAGTTGACCATAGAGTTGAGGGTCTATTTCTGGGCTCTCTATTCTGTTCCATTGATCTATGTGTCTGTTTTTGTGCTGGTGCCATACTGTCTTGATGATGACAACTTTGTAATAGAGCTTGAAGTCTGGAATTATGATGTCACCAACTTTGGTTTTCTTTTTTAACATTCCTTTGGCTATTCGAGGTCTTTTCTGGTTCCATATAAATTTTAGGATTATTTGTTCCATTTCTATGAAAAAAATGGGTGAGATTTTGATAGGGATTGCATTAAATGTGTAGATTGCTTTAGGTAACATAGACATTTTCACAATATTTGTTCTTCCAATCCATGAGCATGGAACGTTTTCCCATTTTTTTGTGTCTTCCTCACTTTCTTTCATGAGTACTTTATACTTTTTTGAGTACAGACTCTTTGCCTCTTTGGTTAGGTTTATTGCTAGGTATCTTATTTTTTTGGGTGCAATTGTAAATTTGATTGATTCCTTAATTTGCATTTCTTCTGTCTTGCTGTTGGTGTATAGAAATGCAACTGATTTCTGTACATTTGATTTTATATCCTGACACTTTATTGAATTCCTACATGAATTCTAGCAGTTTTGGCATAGAGTCATTACGGTTTTCCACATAAAGTATCATATCATCTGCAAAGAGTGAGAGTTTTATTTCTTCATTGCCAGTTCAGATGCCCTTTATTTCTTTTTGTTGTCTGATTACTGCGGCTAGGAATTCTAGTACTATGTTGAATAGCAGAGGAGATAGCGGACATCCCTGCCGTGTTCCTGACCTTAGGGGAAAAGCTCTCAGTTTTTCCCCATTGAGAATGATACTCACTGTCAGTTTTTCATAGATGGCTTTGATGATATTGAGATATGTACCCTCTACCCTACACTTTGAAGAGTTTTGATCAATAAAGGATCAGTACTTTGTCAAATGCTTTTTCAGCATCTATCGAGAGGATCTTATGGTTCTTGTTCTTTCTTTTATTGATATATTGTATCATATTGATTGATTTGTGGATCTTGAATCAATCTTGCAGCCCAGGAATAAATCCCACTTAGTCGTGGTGAATAATCCTTTGAATGTACTGTGGGATCCTATTGGCTAGTATTTTGGTGAGAATTTTTGCATCCATGTTCATCAAGGATATTGGTCTGTAATTCTCCTTTTTGATGGGGTCTTTGTCTGGTTTGGGGATCAAGGTGATGTTGGCCTCATAAAATGAGTTTGGAAGTTTTCTTTCCATTTCTATATTTTGGAACAGTTTCAGGAGAATAGGTATTAATTCTTTGAATGTTTGGTAGAATTCCCCTGGAAAGCTGTCTGGCCCTGTGCTCTTGTTTGTTGAGAGATTTTTGGTGATTGCTTCAATCTCCTTACTAGTTATGGGTCTGTTCAGGTTTTCTATTTCTTCCTGGTTCAGTTTCAGTAGTTTATATGCTTCTAGGAATGCATCCATTTCTTCTAGATCATCCAATTTCCTGGTGTATAGTTGTTTATAATATATTCTTATAATTCTTTGTATTTCTTTGGTGTTCATTATGATCTCTCCTCTTTCATTCATGATTTTATTTATTTGGGTCCTTTCTCTTTTCTTTTTGATAAGTCTGGCTAGGGGTTTATCAATCTTATTAATTCTTTCAGGGATCAGCTCCTAGTTTTGTTGATCTGTTCTACCGTTCTTTTGGTTTTTATTTCATTGATTTCTGCTCTAATTTTTATGATTTCTCTTCCCCTGCTGGGTTTAGGCTTTCTTTTGTTTTTTTCTCCAGCTCCTTCATGTGTAGGGTTAGGTCATGTACTTGAGACCTTTCTTGTCTCTTGAGAAATGCTTGTATGGCTACACACTTTCCTCTCAGGACCGGCCTTGCTGTGTCCCACAGATTTTGAACAGTTGTGTTTTCATTATCATTTGTTTTCATGAATTTTTTCAATTCTTCTTTAATTTCCTGGTTGACCCATTCATTCTTTAGAAGGATGCTCTTTAGTCTCTATGTACTTGTGTTCTTTCCAACTTTCCTCTTGTGATTGAGTTCTAGCTTCAGAGCATTGTGGTCTGAAAATATGCAAGGAATTATCCCAAACTTTTGGTAACAGTTGAGACCTGATTTATGACCCAGGATGTGATCTATTCTGGAGAATGTTCCATGTGCACTAGAGAAGAATGTGTATTCTGTTGCTTTGGGATGGAATGTTCTGAATATATCTGTGATGTCCATCTGGTCCAGTGTGTCATTTAATGCCATTATTTCCTTGTTGATCTTTTGCTTGGATGATCTGTCCATTTCAGTGAGGGGGGTGTTAAAGTTCCCTACTATTATTGTATTATTGTTGATGTGTTTCTTTGATTTTTTTATTAATTAGTTTATATAGTTGGCTGCTTCCATATTAGGGACATAGATATTTAAATTTGTTAGATCTTCTTGTTGGATAGACCCTTTGAGTATGATATAGTGTCCTTCCTCATCTCTTATTATAGTCTTTGGCTGAAAATCTAATTTATCTGATATAAGGATTGCCACTCCAGCTTTCTAGATGTCCATTAGCATGGTAAATTGTTTTCCAGCCTCTCACTTTAAATCTGGAGGTGTCTTTGAGTCTAAAATGAGTTTCCTGTAGACAGCATATTAATTGGTCTTGTTTTTTAATCCATTCTGATACCTTGAATCTTTTGATGGGGAATTTAGCTCATTTACATTCAGGGTAACTATTGAAAGATATGAATTTAGTGCCACTGTACTGCCTGTAAAGTGACTGTTACTGTATATTGTCTCTGTTCCTTTCTGGTCTACTATTTTTAGTCTCTCTCTTTGCTTAGAGGACCCCTTTCAATATTTCCTGTAGGGCTGATATAGTGTTTGCAAGTTCTTTTAATTTTTCTTTATCCTGGAAATTTTTGTTTTTGTTTTTAATCTCTCCTTCTATTGTCAATGATAGCCTAGATGTATGTAGTTTTCTTGGCTGCATGTTTTTCTCATTTTGTGTTCTGAATATATCATGACAGTTCTTTCTGGCCTGCCAGGTCTCTGTGGATAGGTCTGTTGCTAATCGAATATTTCTACCATAGTGTGTTACAGACTTCTTGTCCTGAGCTGCTTTCAGGATTTTCTCTTTGTCACTAAGACTTGTAAGTTTACTATTAGATGATGGGGTGTGGACCTATTTTTATTGATTTTGTGGGGGTTCTCTGTGCCTCCTGGATTTTGATACTTGTTCCCTTTGCCATATTAGGGACATTCCCTACTATAATTTGCTCCAATATACCTTCTTCCCCTCTCTCTCTTTTTCCTTCTTGGATCCCAATTATTCTAATATTGTTTTGTCTTATGGTATCACTTATCTCTCCCCTCGTGGTCCAGTAGTTGTTTGTCTATCTTTTGCTCAGTGTCAGTACTCTCAGTCATTTGATCTTTTTTTATAGCACTAATTCTCTCTTCTGCCTCAGTTATTCTAGCAGTAAGAGCCTCCATTTTTGATTGCACCTCATTAATAGCTTTTTTGATTTCAACTTGGTTAGATTTTAATTCTTTCATTTCTCCAGAAAGGGATTTTATTTCTCCAGAAAGTGATTCTCTAATATCTTCCATGCATTTTTTGAGCCCTGGTAGCACTTTGATAATTGTCATTTTGAACTCTAGTTCTGGCATATTACCAGTGTCCATATTGATTAGGTCCCTAGCTACCAGTACTGTCTCTTGTTATTTTATTTTTTTTTTTTTTGGTGGTGAGTTTTTCCTCCTTGTCATTTTATCCAGATAAGAATAGATGAATGAGAGAATAAAATACTAAAAGTGTGGCATAGATCCCAGAAAATTGTATGCTAACCAAATCAGAAGAGACCCAAAACTGGAGGGAGGTAAAGAGGGAAAAAGAAATAAAAATATAAAAATATGCATATTAGTTGGTTGAACAGAAAAGAGTCACCCACTTTATTTTGGGTGTATTCTGGTCTCTTAGAGAAATTTTAAAGAAAGAAAAACTTATATATATACAGAAATAAGGATAAAGGCAATGAAGGGATGGAATATAACTATAAAGATATAAATTTAAAAAAGAAGATTCTGAAAAAGGAATTGATATGATAAGTTAATTGGAAAAAGTATAAAAAAAAAAGAGGAGCGGATGTGATCAGGCTTGAGACTAGAACAAAGCCATGTGCTAGATTTAGGGTGTATTTTGATCTATTAGAAATAATTGTATCCCAAGATTTTAAAGGAAAAAAACCTATATGTACACAAAAAGTAAGGTTAAATACAATGATGGGATAAAATGTGATTATAACAATGAAAATTGAAAAAGTTTTTTTAGAGGTATTGTTAAGATAAACTTGTTAAAAAACAAAAGAGGAATGAGGAAAAGTTTAAAAAATAGAATTAGAAAAAAATAAAATGAAAAAATTTAACTTTGCAAGACTAAAGGATCATGGGGAAAAATTCATGAATTCTTTTTTTTTTTTTTTTTAAAGATTTCATTTATTTGTCAGAGAGAGAAAGACAGCGCGGGCGAGCACAGGCAGACAGAGCGGCAGGCAGAGGCAGAGGGAGAAGCAGGCTTCCTGCCAAGCTAGGAGCCCGATGTGGGACTCGATCCCAGGACACTGGGATCATGACCTGAGCTGAAGGCAGCTGCTTAACCAACTGAGCCACCCAGGCGTCCCGAAAAATTCATGAATTCTATGAGGTGCTTTCTCCTAGTTCTGGAGTTCTGCTGTTCTCATTGATTGGTGAATTTGGTCTTGTCTGGATGTTCTTGCTGATCTTCTGGGTGTGGGGCATCCTGCAGTGACTTTCAGATATTTGCCTGAGGTGGAATTGCACCACCTTTGCCAGGAGCCAGGCTAAGTAGTCTGCTCAGGGTCACTCTCAGTAGGTTTTGTTCCCTGTTTCCGTAGATCTTTGGAGGACAGGAATGAAAACTGTGCCCTTCCAATCTCCAGCCTAGAGAGCCAAGAGTGCAGGGCCCCACTCTTCAGTGTTCCCACAGAGAAAAGCAGTCAGTCCCCCCCTGTCTCCCTGCTCTCTGGCACACTCCATGCTCATCTGGCCTGTGACCGAGTGTTTCTATCTCTGAAGCACGTCCCCATTTTGAGTCTCCAATCCTGGTAGATTCCTGCTGCATGCTCCTGTGCTGCTCCTCCCAGAGGAGGAAGGAAGAGGTGTCTCCAGATCTGCCACTTGCGGGGTCCCTGCTTGAAGAGCAGTGGTGTGACAGTGCCTCAGATCACGGTTTAAGGTAACCCTGAGCTGAGAGCTCACTCCTTGGTTCTGTCTCTGTAGTCAGCTTCCCTGCTTTGATATCTGGGAGCTCTGCCACACTCAGACACCCCTGATCTTTCTGTGACCCTGTGGGACTTGAGACCACACTGTCCCCATGAGGGCTCCATCCCTGCTTAGTCTCTGGAGCAATGTCCCTCAGTGCAGCAGACTTCTAAAAGTTCCAATTTTGTGCTTTGCTGCTTGACTGCTTGCCAGGAGCCACCCCTCTCCCTGCAGTCTATCTTCCTGTCACTTCGGATTCACTTCTTTGCACATCCTACCTTCCAGAAAGTGGTCGATTTTCTGTTCCTAGAATTTTTGCTCTCCTCTTCTAGCTCCTGTTGAGTTTGTAAGTGTTTGTAATGGTTTGATAACTACCTAGCTGAACTCCTGGGAACTGATGTCATTTCAGTCTGTTACTCCTCCACCATCTTGCTTCAATCTCTTTATATTTTCTGTCTCTCTTTTTATATGCCCCACTCTTCTGGCATATGCTGCTGTTGTTGTTGTTATAATAATAATAATAATAATAATTATTATTATTATTATTATTATTTGTCCTTTCCTTAGTCCCTTAATTTCATCTTACACTTCTGTCTGTTCTGGCTCTCTCTGCACTGATCATTTCCCCTTGCCCATCTCTCAGGATTGGCCTTTTTGCCTTGCTCTGTGAATTCTCTCACTCTACTCTTGTCTCTATAACAATCCATTGCTTGAGAATAATTCTGCAGAGAGAAGCTCTTAAATTACATATCTTATCATTAATATACTTATTAAAATACTTAATATGTGCCAGACACTCTTGAGTGTTTCAAATGCAGTATTTCATTTCATCTTAACTTCACTTGGGTTAAAGAAGTTAGGTCACTTTCCCAAGGTCACACAAGTGAGTAGTAGAGAATAGATTTATATTGCTGGAACTTCAAATATTAGGTCAAGCTTCTGGTAGATAATTTAGGTGAGGACTTTTCCAATGCCACGTAAATGCTCATGTTTAACTCTTCATTTGTAAAGCCTACAGTAGAACTACTAAAGGTATTCCTAAAGTTTGTGATCCACTCAGAATCTCTGAAAATATCTTTTCTCAATGGTTTGCCAGTAAGGTATCCATTTCTTTCTATTCATCCTTGATATGATGTAGCAGAATCAACTTTTATTCAGTGAGAAAACTCTATACTTCCCATATAATGAAATGTCCTGCTTGTGAAATGTCTTTCCCTTTTTTAGGGTACATCAAGAATTATTGACACTGATTAATATTTTGGGATTGATTAAACATCTTCTCAGCCCTGATGTCCCATAGCTCTATCATAGGGTTAACCATCTTCTATCCATGAATTTACTACCTCCTAATTCAAGATGGTAAGAGGCTTGAGTGACCCCCTATATAATTCTGATTTGACCCAAACCCCCTATTGTTTAAGCCCTTTTGACCAAAAAGTTGCTGTAAATATGTAAATCTCATCACTACATTCTTTTTTTCCACAAAACAATGGAATCTGAACAAATGAGATAATAAAACTTAGTATGGAGACTATATGCATGACATTTGGATTTGGGTACTTATATTTTAAAAGCAGAGTAATTCTGGACTTTCCACTCAATTTTTATGGCCTTTCCACTCACTTAATTTTAATTTTAATCCCTCCAAGCAAGTAGATACACTCCTCATCAATTCTATTATGAATGTATTTTTTTGGGGGGGGGGATAACAATATTTAGGTTTGATTCATGTCATATATGTAATTGTGAGAAGAAAGCAAAGAAAACCTGAACCAAGCAACTGCTCCTAGTTTTGTTGCAGAATCTATTAGCTGATAGCTTTTAAAACAGAAACATCCATAATAATTGAATTATCATTTTCTGTTTTACAGTGGGAGAGTGGCTCTAACAGAACCATGAATGATCATTTAGAATCAGTTGTGACTATAAAATAATAACATAGTTTGTGGCAATTGGTCTATGGACTTAGTACTTATACTTTTTTTTCATTATTTTATTTTTTCATTATTTTAGAGCCAGATCTAGTACTTTTCTTGTCTATTGACAAAGCTATTTATACACAGTCACAAACAAAGAAAAATACTTTATTTAGACGGCTTCAGAGTAAGAAATCCACTACTTCTTTTTATGGATACTTTTTATATCAAAGAAATCAGTATCAGGAGGTATTTCTTTACATTTAATCTTAATTATAAGAGACAAAAATATATACAACTCTTAGCAGAGTGGTAGGCATTCTTGATACAATTTTAACTCGTTTAATCCTTTTTCTTGATATTTTCTCTAAACATAAGAAAATAAAACCTTGAAAAATTATAAGATTTAGCTCCTACGTACTACTATGATTCTAAAGTTATAAAATATAACCTGTTTCAGTTAGGGAGTCAAGTGATATATACAGAGATTTCAAATGAGGAACTATAAATATATTCCTTTGTTGAATATACTAATCTTGGTAAAGGTCAAAATTTCCCAAGGAGCCATCATTTCTACTACAAAACAAATCAAAACAAAACAAAACAAAAACCCAACCAAGCTAAACTCAATCTACTAGCTGTTAAACCTAGTTGCATTAACTTGAGCCAGATGAACTTAATTGTCTTATTGTTCTGGTCTATTTAAGTTTGGCAATAAAATTTCTTATACATCATTTTTCTTGTCCAGGAGGCAGTGAAATGTATAAGTACTAAGTTCAGTATTTTCAAATGATTATCATTTTCTAAGAAAAATTGGTCTTGGTCACTGGGTCATACTAAAATCTTTGTCTAGTCCAATTAGTTTGAATTCGTCTTTATTTATTTTTTTTTAAGATTTTATTTATTTTTTGACAGAAAGAGGGGGAGTACAAGCAGGCAGAGTGTCAAGTAGAGGGAGAGGGAGAAGCAGGCTCCCCACAAACAGGGAGCCTGATGTGGGGCTCGATCCCAGGACCCTGGGATCATGACCTGAGCGAAATCTGATGCTTAACCAGCTGAGCCACTCAGGTGCCCCTTGAGTTAGTCTTTTTAAAACTATAAACCATAATGATTTTATTTTATTTTTAGATTTATTTTTTAGAGCACAGGTTAGAGTGGTATGAGTTTAAGGTAGTTGGAATGGGACAGAAATGTTGAGATGTATATATTTTTTTATAGAAATTATTCCATAAATCTATAAGAAATGTTTGGGGTGTGTTTGTGAATAACGTATTGTCCTTCAAATGTGATACATTTGTTTCTGTGCATTTGAATTTTACAGAGTTCAGACTGAGTCTACTGGATTACATCTGAAAATATGTCAACTTTGTAAAATAGGTCACTGGATATATGCATATGATCTACTCAGACTTAGTAATATATTCCAGTATATTCCTTTTAGGGGCCATAGTGCCCATATTTTACAGTGGTAGTTGCCATCCATTGAATCATATGAAAGTTACTGGATCAAACTGCAACTTTTTAGTTTCTGGAGCTTTTATAATACACATACAATGCTGAATGAATATTTCAAATTTGTAAGGTTTTGATAATATGGGAAATAGATTTTTATGACCTATTCTCAGCTGCATCGTATATTCCGGAAGTCCTGTGACTATGATTTGGTTTCAAACCTCAAAATCTCAAGAAGGTAGTGTGTCTTTATGTTCTTATACCCATGAAGTGGCCTGTTTTTACCCTGTTGAAAATTGTTAAGAATGAGATTGTGGCAAGTCTCCTTAGAAGAATGAAGAATATTTGTGTGGAACTTTCTTTAAATTCTTTCTGAAAAAGTTTTGCCTGCAAAACTACATTTATACTAAACTGTATTTTAGAATGGGACAGGATGAAATCTTAAAATTAAAATCATTACTAACCTGTTAACAACCTTTCTGAACCATATACACTTTCATGAATGGAAAAAAAATCCAGTTCTACAGAACTTTCTCATGTTCACTAAAAATTTTACTTGAGAAATAAATGCAAAATATGTATTAAGCAAATTAGATTTGAAATTTTAATGCTGGATTATTTAATTTTCCAAAATAGTCACTCTGTATATGCTAAATTAGAGTAAAAAACAAGCAATGACAATGGAGGTCTTTTAATTTAATGGTTAAAACAGTGGCAGCTGTAGAAAGGAATGCATGCCTAGAAAATTACATATGGCTAGCTCTGTGGGAAACCAACTTCTTCACTTTGTAACAGATTAATAAACAGGGTTTCTCCATAAATGAATGTGAGACACCAAATGGCTCTGTTTCCCATAATATATAGATTTGAATGTAGGAAATATATTAAATAACCTGTCATAGCCAAGAAATTTTGGATAAATTATAAACCAATTACATGAGGAAACACAATCAGGAGGACAATGGGGTGGGGTTTGACTGGTTTTATTTATATATTTATTTATTTTTGTTTGATATTTGTTTTACTCAGGTCTTAATTACTTTGAGTCATAGCTTGGGCTCTGTACTGAAATGTGCCTTGGGTTTTTAACAGGTATATAACCTTTGTACAAATTGCATAAACTTTACTAAATTTTAAATTCTTCATCTCATAATATGGGATTCATATAGCAATACCTACCTCAGAGGATTGTGAAGTTTGGGGAAGCATTTTTTCTTTCTTTTACTCTTCACTCTCTTTTGTGGACAATCAGTTCTCATGGATGTTAATTCTATCTTCAGGACAGTGATGATGTCTTCAGCTCATGCTTGCCCTTTGGGCTTTAGACCTCCATACCTAATTTGTTCATTTATTTGTCTCCACTTGAATTTCTCACAGAAATCTAAAATTTACCATACCTCAAATTACAATTTGTTTTCCATCCGGAGAAATTATCTTGGATTCCTCCCTCCCTGTCACACCCCAAACATTAAAACCATTAATACACCTGATTCTATTTGCAAGATATAATTTTAACCTATCCTTCAGCCTCCAGTGCCACCTCCTTAGGCAAATCACAGTTATCTCCTGCCTACATTCCTACCTGCAACTGCAATCTAATTTGTCCTTTTCCATTCTTGTGTACCCCTTATCCATTCTCCACATTGTTGCAGCTGTGGTATCCTTAGGACCTAAATTGGATCATACCATTCTTCTGCTTTACACACTACAGGGGTTTTCCACTGAATTTAAATTGAAATGCATATTTCTTACCCTGCCTCCCAAGTCTCTTCATGATGGCTTGGTGCATTTCTTGGCAACTCTACGTTATGCTACATCCCTTTCAGCTAGCCACACAGAAGTCAAACTGTTTTCCATTTAGTTACATGACCATTCAAAACCTTTCCTGGCCTCAGCCATTTCACATAAGGTGTGTTCTTTGCATGGCATGCTTGACCCCATCCCATACCTCATCTCGTACCTTTACTCATCTCATACCTCACTCCAACCCTTTTATGTTATTCTCACTTTAGGCCGAAGTTAAAAGATGCTTTCCTCAGAGGGGGTCCCTGATTGCCCTAACTAAAGAAGATTCTTATTTCTCTACAGCTCTGGTGTATTTCTATGTTAATGCTTATCATGAAAATTATCTTATTATTTATCAGTTTGCTTTCTTTTTTGTTTGTATTCCCCATGAGAAGTTAAGCCAAGTGAGGACAGGAATAGGATTTTGATACCATGTCTAGATACTATGTAGTCTAGAATAGAATCTCTGTTCTCTACCTGGTAACTAACACACAGTTGACACTGAGAAAAAAAATGTTAAATGAGTATAATTTAATGCATAGAAAGCCCAATATACAGTGTCCTCTTTAAATCAAGTGCTCAATATATGTTAGCCATGACATCTTGAGCTCACATCTCAAATCTTAGTTGAGGTTATGGGATAAGAGAGTATAAAGAACCCTATTAAAACAATAGTAATATAGTAATTGATTGTAATGCTTTTTGTTTGTTTGCTTGCTTTCTATAGTTCTTTGGTGAAGTTCATTTTTTTTCACATGTATTTTCCTGACAAGAATATTTGAATGGTGATTGTACAATAGTGGTATTATGAATAGAGTGTTAGTGGTCTTCATATACATAAAAAGACCTGTGGTTTATTTGTAATCATTAAAATGCTTTGAATGTGTATATTCAAAAACAAATTATAGAAAATAAAAGAATGGTGGAGAAATATATTTTAGATACACTTTTTAAAAAACTCTGAATTAGGGCGCCTGGGTGGCTCAGTGGGTTAAGCCGCTGCCTTCGGCTCAGGTCATGATCTCAGGGTCCTGGGATCGAGTCCCGCATCGGGCTCTCTGCTCAGCAGGGAGCCTGCTTCCCTCTCTCTCTCTCTCTCTGCCTGCCTCTCCGTCTACTTGTGATCTCTCTCTGTCAAATAAATAAATAAAATCTTAAAAAAAAACCTCTGAATTAATGACTTTTTATTATATCCAAGAAGGATGATGAAATAATCTCTGAATAGGGATTGTGGCTTATGTGTCCTCATAGCAGGGGAGAGGTGGTCTGATGTCTTCTGCCTTCTAGGTCAAGTCTACTTGGCTGATGTTTTTCATGTTGACATTTGCAACTGAATTCTGAGGAGGTGTAACTTCTGGTCACTTGCAGTTTGGGCAAACCTCCTTACCTCACCATGGATCCCTCTGAACTTTTACTACTTCTATTCAGTCCAAGCTTGAGTAAGGGTATAGATTTCTTTCTTTTTTTTTTTTTTTTAAAGATTTTATTTATTTATTTGACAGAGAGAGATCACAAGTAGGCAGAGAGGCAGGCAGAGAGAGAGGAAGGGAAGCAGGCTCCCTGCTGAGCAGCGAGCCCGATGTGGGACTCGATTCCAGGACCCTGGGATCATGACCTGAGCCGAAGGCAGCGGCTTAACCCACTGAGCCACCCAGGCGCCCATAGATTTCTTTTATGCATCTCTTGTTATTAAGCATACAGGTGTTCTAAAATGGATTCCATATCTTCCTCCTTAAGCTGACTTCTGGATTTTATCCATTCAAATAATACTCAAATGGCTGTTTCTTCAGCTTACAGCAGGTTGAAATGGAGGTCTCTTTTCACATTTTTAGATAGAAAGTTGGACTGGGTGGCAATACTGAATACTTCCCAAACCACTGAAGACTTTTCCCTTTCATTGAAAAGAAACCCTAGAGAAAGATATCTGGATGCAGATATTTAATCATTTGTTTTCCCTTCTCTTCTCTCTTTCTAATAATCTCCTTGTACCAGAAAGAGGTATAATTTTATTTTAGTTAGCCTATTTTGTAAAGTGATATACACGGTTGTCTTATTTTCCAAAGAACAAAGTGTATTTCCGTTACTTTGTCAGAGTACTTGATGATTTGAGTCTTCCAGGCTTAGTCTTTACTATGCTGCTATGGGAGCGGAAATAAGACAATCTGACAAATTCTCTCTCAAAACAGCAATCCAACAACCCAATTTGTGAGGAATTTTCTTCCTGCAAAATCATATTTTATTTCACAGGCAAAATATTACCAAGGCTTTTCCCTTCCTGTTACACACACACATACACACACCACTTTACATTCTTTCTTTAAAAAGTTTTAATTTTATCCCAAAGGCAAATGGGTGCCTTTGGCTGATTAGGTAAAGAACTACTCATACAGGTAATCGTAAAGACTAAAGAGATAATTACATTCATAATTATCTAAATACACCCTCCTTTATACTAAGCATTCACACTGAACACAGAATTAGGAGGATCAGGGGAAATAATTTGGTACAGATGTTAAGTTACTCATAAGACCAAGAGAATAAAAAATGAAAAAAAAAATAGAAATCCCAAATATATTTCAGTGTGCCTATGAATACAGTTTACCATTTATTAATTATGCTGGGTTAACAGGTAACTTTAGTTTATGAAGTTCAAGGGGCTGATTATGAATCTGCCATGAGTACACAGTATAGCCTGTTTTGGTTGGCAACATTTAAATTCCAAAGTTGTTATCTGCTTAATCTTCTCAACCTCAAATTCTCCTCTGCATATCCCTATACACATTCGATCTCTTGTCCCTGATTTTGCTTGATTTAATGAGGAGCAAGGTCTATGTAAAGAAGTTGCTCATTCAGCACTTAGAAAAGAAAGCAAAATTTGTAGCGTTGGCTCTACTGTAGAATCAATAAGATACTGTAGATAAGCTATAAGAAAAGATTGCAGTTATTAAAATAAGATAGTGACTGTTAGATGCCTTTGCTAAAAGGTTTATTATAGTAGGATATGGATCTTGTTAATTAACTCTGTAAAATGTACTAAATCTAGAAATTCCTCTCTGGAAAATATAGAAGAGACAATTTAGATGCTCTAAAGAATGTTATAAAATTCATACCTTTTCATTACAAAATGAATAGTGCCCATAAAAGACTCTTAACTATAAGAAACAAACTGAGGCTTGCTAGGGGGGAGGGAAGTGGAGGGATGGGTAAGTGGATGATGGGTGTTAAGGAGGGCACTTGATATAATGAACCTTGGATGTTATATGCAACTGATGAATCACTAAATTCTACCTCTGAAACTAATAATACTCTGTATGTTAACTAAATTAAATTTAAATACAAAATTAAGAAAAATGAACAATGCTTACTCATGCCATGTACTCTGCGGGTGGGCAGGATAAACTGGGCATTTGACTTAGGCACCAGGATACAACAATAAAATTCCAAAGTGAAGACCAAAGTGCAAAAGAGAATTTTCAGGGGCAATACCAAGATGCAATTTCATAACATTTGAAATTTCTAATCTGTTTGGAGGCCAAAAATTATCAAAAATGGATATTGAACTAAAGAGCTTTTGAGGAGTGGGGCAATGTTTTGAAGTAAAGGTTGGGGGGTGATGGTGATTACTTTCTAAATCTATGACCTCAAGGAGAGCATGATATATGTGTCCAGGTATTGTGGGGGAAGAAGACACAGGTGTTAGAGACATGGCTAAGCAATCTAAAGGCAATCAAAGGTAGAGACAGAGAGGGGAAGAGTTGGTGCTGCTCTTGGAGTAACTCCACCCTCTTGGAGTGGTGATCCTGTACTAGAAATAGCAGACCAATGCCAATAAAAAAGGCATTCTCCCCAAAAAACTTTCTACCAAAAGGTGAGGGGATTCCAGCAAAGAGGCACTCTTTGTAGAGACTACCAAAAAACCCCCCAAATCCAAAAAAACCAAAACCAAAACAAACAAAAAAATCCTCCCAACAAACAAACAAACAAACAAACAACAACAACAACAACAGCAACAACAACAAAACAGAAGTTGAAGAAGAGGGGAACCAGAGAGGGAACAGTCAGATGAACAGAGGTAGTTGCAGGGGCCCTAGCAAGAGAGTGTTCATGAACCCATGAAATCACCTACGAGAGAAAAAAATCAACTTCAAACATAATGTTCAGACAGAACATTAGGCCCAGAGAATAGAGAGTTAGTCAAGTCAGACTTTCAGAAAGGAATATTTTCTTTTCTCTCCCTGCACTTAAACTGTAGAGCATACATACAGAGGATGTAAATGGCAAGCTGGATAAAGAACTGCGGGGAAAGAGAGAAAAAGCTGTTTCTGTCTGCCTCCCAGAAGAATGCTTTCTGCCTACATCCAGATCTAGCTGCCAGAAGGGAGAAGATTTAACTGTAAGTCACATTCCAAGATTTTATTATTATATTGGACAGGATATTTTAATTAACTGAAATAATTTTAATATTTTAATAAACTGAAATAATTCTCACTCAAGTTGAGTCTAAGAGTAAGCAGAAGAATCATAAATCCTACCAGGGTTCTCACTCAGAGAAAGAAATTTTTCCCTGAAGGTGTTTAAAGCGAGGCTAGGAAATTAAAACAAACAAACAAACAAAAAGCTGTGCTGTAAAAATATTCCATCATTCATGATTACTTTGGTGGTAGAGAAACAATTTGATACAGTCTCTGTCATCAAGGAGTTAAGATTGTGATACCACATACTTGTGAGAAGACTGATACTTCCATAGGATACCACGGGGATACCTGGAAGAGACACTTACCAAGATAAAGTGGGATAAAAGAACGTCTTCCAGAAAGATGCAACACAGGTTGAGTCTTGAAAGATGAGTTGGTGTGAGCTGGAAAGGTGAGGCATGCTTTGAGTATCAGGAGCGGCACATCATGACCTCGTTTTCTAGAAAGAGCTTGTGCCTCGTGTACAGCCCCTTATTGTTCTATCTAGTGAATCAAGTTGGGCCAGAGAACCTGAAAGAAACTGCAAAGGTTGTTGGTGCCTTTGAGTCTTCAAAGGGTACAACTCTCTGCTCTTTTCTTCCTTTCCTCTGCCCTCTGCTCTCACCTCTAAATGTATGGAATGAACAATTTCTTAAGGCAGAGGACTCCCTAGTCCAAACTATAGAGTGCAGAGACTCTTAAAGATTTTGAGGTTCAAGAAGATTCCACATACAGCCATATCCCTCTCCCCACACCATTTATAGGTCTTGATTCGGGGGCAGTGATATGGAGGAGATGTTGAGCATTTCTGACTCAAATGAGTTATTGTTCTTTCTTCTCGTAATCTTTTCTTATTTTGACCGGATGCATTGTTTCTGCTTATTCGGTAGTCTAAATGGCCTGTGTCCTTATTTCTAGCCATGTTCTTTATTGCATATATCGTATACCTACAAAACTGCCAAAAGAGGGAAATACTCTGGGCCACTGGAAGACAGTACTAACTTATAATTCCTATATATCAGAGAGTCTCGAGATGTTACAAGAGGATATATTAAATTGAACAAAAACAACCAACAAAGAATCACAAATGCCATGTGAACCCACAGTGAATGAAGTTGGGAATAGTTTAAACGAACAAGTGACTTGTTGTATCTCACAGGTCATATTCTCATCCTTACCTCCTATAAGACTCAAAAAACTCTCAGGTTGTCAACAAAAAGGCAACAGAGCTCTGATTTTCAATTCTAAATCTTTGAACTTGAGAAGCCACATGGAATAACAGAAGAGGGCTCAGCATAGGGCCAAAACTCTGCTTCTTTATCATGGGTCTACTACTCTCCAGTTAGATGACTTAAGGAAAATTTTTCATCCTCTCTGGGTCTTTATTTTCTCATTCATAAGAGTCCCTTTTAAATTCAAAATGTTGTTTTTAGAATTATAAAGGTTAATGCATTTTATACATTTATACATTATACATATACATAATACATTTTATACATGCCACACAATGTTATTTGTTATTATTTCAGAGTAGACTTGGTTTTAAATCCTGGACTACCATGTGATCTCTGGAGAGTTGGAATTCTTTGATTTCTTACAAACCATGCATCCTTGGGCAGGTTAATTAATCTTACTGGACCTCCAATTCTGCATGGGTAAATTGAAAACAGTGCTTATTTTGTAAGATTGTTATAAATTTTAGAAAGATGTACATACACGTTAAGTATCTAGTTGAAAGCCTGACACTTATAGGTTTTCAAAATTTAAGGCCAATTATTTATTAATGTTAAAGTAATGATAGCTATTGCTCTTATTATTACCTATCCATCTATCCTTGCTCCAATTATCAAGCCTTGGAGCTGGCAAGAGGCCCCTGGTATTTACGTCTAGTTTCTCTTTCTAGCTTAATGGGCAGGCAGACCTATTTGGCTGGATAAAACATCCAGAGCTTTATGTAATTATGCTATCGGGGCGAGGGGTAGCTCCTTATTTTTCTGCTTTCTGGCTTCTGTGAACATAGCCATAATGGTCAGGTTCTCATGCTTGATTCACTCTCGGATTTTCGATGAAGAATCTAACAGTATTCCCTGTTGGGCACAGAGACTTAAGATCATTCAAAAGTCAAATTGATATGAAAGTTTGATTCCTTCACTCCAAGAATGTGGTTAGATTTTTTCTTCAGGGAATATAGTAGTGGTTATTACTTCTGTCCAAGCAGAAAAGGGCCTAAGTTGCTAAGTTCCTCTCACTCTGGGATCCAGCCACTGTCTCAGTGGGGACACATGAGTTCCTCACATGGCTACACTTGAGCAGCAGTTCCTATGGGGGTGTTTCTAACAAAACCAGAACCAAAACCAAATGAAGGTTTGGGAAGGACCAATAAGCAAACGTTTTATTTTTTCATCATTTGGGTAGTATTTTGGATTCTTTTGATTTAAAAATAAACAAAACAAAATTAACAAACAAAACGTTGGAATTGGTCCAAATCCTGTTTTCTTTTTTTGAGGAGTGGGGCAAAACCTTTTTTTGAGGTGAGTGTGTAGGTGACTTAACCATTTATAATGAGAGCCTGCTCCTAAACCCCTCCCCAAAATGAAATAAAAATAGAAACAACAATTTTTTTGGTCCTTTGTCAATCAGCTGATTGGTTGACAAACATTCAAGGATGTATTGTTATAGGTCAGCATGTCTTTATCTGAAATCCTTGGGGCCAGATGTGCATCTGATTCAGAAATTTTAAGATTTTAGAAAGACGATAGAGTACATTTATTATGTATTACAAAACATTGTCAGCAGGGTACATGATGAAATAAAGACTTTAAAGCTTCCCATCAGTTCAGGGTAGGTTTTGCTGCCAAATTTGGCTAGGTTATGTCAACTTTTTTTCACTTAGATTTTATAATTTTAAAAATGCGCTTAGATTTTATAATTTTTATATTTTGGAATTTCACATAAGAGATGTAAACGTTAGAGTTCTAACTAAGCTTGACTGAAGTGAAAAATGCTGATAGAAATTTTTCATTTGTGTCCAAATTGTACAAACATATTTTGAGCAACCCAATTCACCCAAGGAGGGACATTTAGTGACACTCGTGAGCTATTGAATTGTTTCAGAATTTTTTGACCCTAGTATCATTTGTGTCCCTTTGTGCTTTATGACAACGTGATGTTTTTAAATCTTGATAAGAATGCCAAATAAACTCTTGACTCCTGACCCTCCTTCCTCTGCTGCTGATCTGTCTACGTTCCCATGGCAGTACGTAGCATCTCCAGCCAGCTATTCTCAATTAAGAAATAGAGCATCATTCCTGTTCACATGTTCTTTCCCTTCATTCTGTGCCAATTTAAATTCACCATCCATTCTTTTTTCTAATCACAAAAGGAGATCTCAAATACACTCCACACAGACACTGAAATTTTTCTTTATAAGCATTGTTCAAATTATGTCAATCCATTGGTTTAATGCACGTTGGTGATTTTCCATTGCTCTTATAATATAAACCAAAAATTGTCAAAAGAATTATAATTTCCTGGGCAATCTGGCCCCTACCTATTTTCTTTATCATTATCTTATACCATTCCCTTCTACTTATCTGTTATTATTAGAAAACTCAAAATTATTCATCTTTTTAAGACATTTATATGTCTTATATATATATAGTGTCCAATCCTTGGGTGCTCTACAACTGTTTTCTGTCTCCTGCTCATCCTCATTTGAGTGCTATTTAATTAATAGCATCAGAGATTTTCCCTGAATATAAAATAGGTCTCCACTTTTCTTGTTTTTCACAGTACCCTGGTCTTTCCCTTCAACTTGTCATGATTTGATTATATAGTTATTTCTGTGTTTTTTGGTTAATGTCTGTCTCCCCATTAGACAGTAAGCTCTCAGGGACAGGGTCCATATTTTTTGGATCACTACTAATGTGCCCACTACTTAGCAGAGAGCCTGACATAGGGTAGGAGCTTAAAATGTTGGATAAATGAATTCATGAATAAATGAATAACTTAATTGGTAGTGACTAACAGCTAACACTCATTATAACAGTCTCACACTCATTATCACATTTAATCTCAAATCAGCCATGTGAGGTAAGCAGGACAGGTATTATTAGCTCCAGGTTATAGAGGAACATGCCAAATGTAAAAAGATTAAATGATTTGATTAGAATCACGTAAGACTAAGAATAATGTCTCAGATTTCTGATTCTTAGCCCATCCCTTCTTAGTCTTTCCCTCCAACTACTGTTTTTCTTTCAGTCTTTGAAAATGAAAGTAGATTTCAAAATCATGATTATAGATTTCAGTAGGAAAAATTAATATAATAATTTAATTTTAATTATATAAATAATAATTTATATAATAATATAAAAATCAATAAAATTTCTGGAATGAATCTTCTTCCTGTTTCCTTTCTCATTTGGGCTTTGCAAAATTTCAGGAGAAGGAGGTAACAAAAAAGTAATTTACTTGGGGACTCAGAAACGCATTGATAAAATGTAAAAGAGTATATTCTAAGACACATCTAACCTTGCATTCAAGGATGTGTTCAAGAATGAAGAACCAAGTAAAGGGATGAAATACTATATGAAAAGACTGTCTATTATAATGGAAGAGTATCTGATACCAAAAAGAAAAATAAAAACATTTTCTCACTTACATGAGAATCTTAACAAGGCCTTCTTTGTTGATTAGGGCATACTCTTTATATCTCACGTATGCTAAAATCATGCAGATATAAATTAAGAATATTCAGTTGCTTGGGGTCCCTATGTGGCTCATTCAGTTAAGTGTCTGCCTTCAGCTCAGGTCATGATCCTGGGATCCTGGGATTGAGCCTCACCTCAGGATCCGTTCTTGGCAGGGAGCCTGCTTCTTCCTCCCCAATACTCATACACTCCCTCTCTCTTGCACTCTGTTTCTCAAATAAATAAAATCTTAAAAAAAAAGAATAAATCAATTGCTCAGAAGTAATTCTGAATGAAGACATAAACAAATAATGATGTATTTTCAATAGGGAAAGCTGTCCCAGTAGACCAATCTCCTCTTGACCTTGTTTTTCTTATCTATAATGAATGGCTTTCACTATTTGTGTGTACACCTGAAATTAATATAATATTGCATGTCAACTATACTTCAATTAAAATTTTCAAAAACGAAAGGTTTGACTAGATGTTTCATAAAGTAATTTTAATTCTTCATATTCTTTGGTATGGATTCAAGAATTGGGAGGGAGGCATGCCTGGTTGGCTCAATTGGTAAAGTGTCTGACTTGGGCTCAGGTCATGATCTCAGGGTCCTGGTATTGAGCCCTATATTGTGCTCTGCATTAAGCAGGGAGTCTGTTTCTTCCTCTACCTCTACCCTGCCCCACTCCTGTTCTCTCTGTCTCTCAAATAAATAAAAACTTTTATAAAAAAATTAATTGGGAGGGAGATGCTCTAATTATGAAGTCCTTAATCTAAAATGGGCAAAGTAGACTGACGTTTTTATCTCATATCATTCTGTTTTAAAAATAGTCTCCAACAGATATGTTAAATGAAGACAAAGTTCTGTTATAGATTTTGACAATTCCACAAACCAGGTCAGGCCACTTTCACACTGTGAGATCATCACACAGTACCTCTCAAAGTATTAGGTCAAATTCCCTAAGTACTAGAAATGGGTTGAAATTCAGAAACACAGTATGTGTTAAAAGCAAGGTAGTTATTGACAAGAAAAGATACGATAGTAGACTTCCAAATATACACTTTCCCTTTCAGGAAATAAGGAAATTCATTTTCCAGGAATGTGTTTCTGAACTCTCACATGAGAAGACAGGCTTGACTCTAAAGGTTATAGACACAGATAGCAGGTTGTGAATCATTTGTTCATGATTCATGCAGGGGAGGATAATGGCATAATAGGTTTAGCCAGTTGAAAGCTTAAACTCTGAAATCACAGAGATCTGGGTTTGAATCCTGGCTCTGGCATTTTCTTTTTTTGTGGTCTTGGTAATATACTATTCTTTCTATGCCTCAGTCTGTAAAGTTATAGAAATCTCTCTTTCTAAAGAGATAATACATGTAAATACATATATCCTAAAATGTTACCTTTTGCCATATAGGTTATGCTTTATCTATGAAAATTATTTCTATTTCAGTGCAAAGTATTCACACTCCCATGTGATAGCTAGAATGAAAAAAGAGGAGAAAACATATTTATTATTAAAATAGTTACTAAGAAATATTTATTTTTAGCTTTGATTATTTTAAGTTGATCTGTCTAATAATTGATGACAATGCATTTTTTTTTTTTTGAGATAGTAAAGAGCTGCTTTAATTAGGTAATATCCCCCCTCCCATTTTTAGGGTCATTTTGTTTGCTTCAGTACCATTCCTGTAGATCCATATGAAGTTTTTCTGTTACTTGAGCCCAGGTTTCCTCTTTATTGTCACGTGATTAACTCTGGTTGCAAAGTTTCCAGATTACAAAGCAACAAATGCAGTGTGGTGATTGTCCATAATTGTGAATCCACTCACTCTTTTTCCATTTTTGTTTATTGTATGTAATCACATTTTTGTACATTTTGTACTCCGCTATAGACATCATGTACATTAATTGGCACTGAGGTTGCTACTAGTTACCACTTTAATTTTGGAAAAGCATTTAAGGCAAAAACACATAAATTCCTATCTAAGTACTTCAGTTATTTGACTTCTTTATATGCAGTTCTCTGGGAAAGCATGCACAGGCATTGGTCTTGATTATCTAGATATAATTAGAAGCTTACTGCAGAAGAAATAGTACGAGAATTAACATCTTTCATGAGGCACAAAGTGAGGTATCTTGTGAAGAGATGAATTGGAACAAGAAAAGGTACAAACACTGTTTTTCTTAAGATTTCATTTATCTATTTGAGAGAGAGAGAGAGAGACAGCACATAGGAGCAGGGGGAGGATAAGAGACTCCCCACTGAGCAGGGTCCCAGACAAAGGGCTCCATCCCAGGGTGTTGTGATCATGACCTGAGCTGAAGGCAGATGTTTGGCCACCCAGGCACCCTGGTACAAATACTTTCTAAACAAGTTCTAAATTTCAGCTATAGATGGTCCCCTATGTAATAATTGTTCTATGGTTTTTCAACTTTACAATGGTATGAAGGTGATAAATATTTAGTAGAAATTATACTTGGAATTTTGGTCTTTTTCTGGACTAGTGATATGTAGTGTGATACACTCTCGTGATGCTAGGCCGCATCACGGAGCAGCAGCTCCCAGTCAATGACCCAGTCAGGAGGGTAAACACCTAATACACTCACAACCATACTGTATCCCTACTGTCAATCTGTTTCTCAGTTTCAGTACAGTTTTCAACAAATTACCTGAGGTTGTTAACACTTTCCTAAAAAACAGGCTTTGTGTTAGATTATATTGCCCAACTGTAGGCCAATGTAAGTGTTCTGAGCTAATCTAAGGTGTGGTGTTCATTAGGATAAGTGTATTAAAGAATTTTTTATTTAAGATATTTTCTGAATATGAGAATGGACTTATCGGAGTATAGTTCCAATGTAAATTGAGGAAGATCTGTAATTTGCAGTGAAAAACAAAGTGGGATGATTCAGTACTTTTTTGGAAATGTTAATTTCATGACCAAGAATTTGATTAGTTTAGGAAATCTTAATGGGATGTTTGTGGTTTGGAGGTTATTAATTGGATAACTAATTTTGGCAGTAGCCTATGAGTGTGAAAGGACATGTGTCAGAAAGATTAGATCCTGCTACTGGTTGCATCATACTCTTAACATTCAAGGCCCCTCTGGGTGTCAAGATTTTCCCGGTATATTTCATGCAAAACAAGGTCTGGAAATTGTTCAAATAGTCCGAGTGGTTTCTTGAGATTCCTTTCAAATACTCACAATCTATATGGTCATATTAAAGAATTAAGAGAGTTACTGCAGAAAGAATCCTTTTCAATTTTGTTTAACCCAGAATTTCCTAAATTTGTCTGGCCATGGAACCTTACTGTTTGGAGTAATGATATTTTTTAAAATCAAGGACACAAATTCAAGGAACACTGGGTGGAATATTGGTTGCAGAAGGGAACTCTTAAGTTGCAAATATGCACCTGACCAGTCAAGTTTATAATAGTAACACAATTAAAAACATGTCACTATGTATCAATTTTCAGATTACATTCCCTCTCATATTCCAGAGAATAGTGGAATGGTGATAATAATAGTTACACTAATAACTATCATTTTTCTTAATAACTATCATTTTTGAAAAGCTACTAAGTGTCTGACATTGTGCAAACTATTAAATATGCATAAATTTATTTAAATTTCATAGTAAGTCCATAAGGCATACAGATATTATCTTTAACTTCAAATAAGAAAAGAGACTTAAAAATATTAAGCAACTTTAAAAAATCATGCGATTAATTAAAGTAGATCTGAGATGCAGATCCATGTTTTTTGTCTCTTCCTTAGGAAAGAATGTGGAAGGAAGGGGGCGAAGAGTCTGTGAGAGGAGAACCACACTTCCTGAGGTTTCTGTGCAGTTAAAAAGTATGGCCAAGGTGAAAGAATAGTGGACTCCTAGAAAGATTGGTCTACTGAGGGATAGATCCACAAAATTAAACATCTGTTACATATACCTCCAAGAATAAACCTGGGCTTTTCTTCATGATTCTTTACCTTATCTAGAAAAAGAAAATATATCATGTGCTATTTCAAAAGCTATTATAGGTCTCAGGGATTTAGAAGAAGTTAAATTGATTATGAAAATTCATTATGAAATTGGTTGTGGATTTTTGGAGGGTGATGTTGATGATTCTGAGGTTGTGCCTTGGCTCTGTGGTAAAGGGTGCTACATCTGCCAGGGAGTGGGTAATAGCACTGAAAATGCCAATTCAGCATTAGAGGTCATTCATTTAGTTCAAACCAGGATCTTCCACTAGAAAAAACTGAGGCAGAGGGAGGCAAAAATGACTTTGTTATACAATGAGTAAGGGTCAAAAACATGAACAAATCTTAAATCTTTTGTTTCCAAGGTCAGTGAATTTTGTCTTGAACAGAATTAGTATTTCTGATATTTTTTAGTATAGAGAAAAACCATTTTCAGAGTTTTTTTTTTTCTCAAAGAGTTCAAGTAAAACTAAGAGTTCAAAGTAAAAGAAGTAAAATTTCGTAAATTGATAGTTTCTTTTCTATAGCTATCAATTTTGGATTCTTCATTCTCACCAGAGATAAAAAAGGGAATAACAAATGACTCTTTTACTGCCTGTGAATGGTCCTTAATCCTGGAAAAACTGATTTTGTTTGGAAAGCTTAAAGAGCCCAAGCTGCCACAGAAAGCATTGAAAAGTCATCTAAGCAAAGAAAAATAAAGTCCAATCTCTAAAGATACAAACGTAGTGATCCGAAGGGGCGCATGCACCCGAATGTTTATAGCAGCAATGTCTACAATAGCCAAACTATGGAAAGAACCTAGATGTCCATCTACAGACGAATGGATAAAGAAGATGTGGTATATATACACAATGGAATACTATGCAGCCATCAAAAGAAATGAAATCTTGCCATTTACGACGACGTGGATGGAACTAGAGGGTATCATGCTTAGCGAAATAAGTCAATCGGAGAAAGACAACTATCATATGATCTCCCTGATATGAGGGAGAGGGGATGCAACATGGGGGGTTGAGGGGGTAGGAGAAGAATAAATGAAACAAGATGGGATTGGGAGGGAGACAAACCATAAGTGACTCTTAATCTCACAAAACAAACTGAGGGTTGATGGGGGGAGGGGGTTGGGAGAGGGGGGTGGGGTTATGGATATTGGGGAGGGTATGTGCTATGGTGAGTGCTGTGAAGTGTGTAAACCTGGCGATTCGCAGACCTGTACCCCTGGGGATAAAAATATATGTTTATAAAGCTGTAAAAAAAAAAAAGAAAAAAGAAAGGATGAATACCCAAGTTTTGTAGCAACATGGACGGGACTGGAAGAGATTATGCTGAGTGAAATAAGTCAAGCAGAGAGAGTCAATTATCATATGGTTTCACTTATTTGTGGAGCATAACAAATAGCATGGAGGACAAGGGGAGATGGAGAGGAGAAGGGAGTTGAGGGAAATTGGAAGGGGAGGTGAACCATGAGAGACTATGGACTCTGAAAAACGACCTGAGAATTTTGAAGGGGTGGGGGGTGGGCGGTTGGGGGCACCAGGTGGTGGGTATTGTAGAGGGCACGGATTGCATGGAGCACTGGGTGTGGTGCAAAAATAATGAATATTGTTATGCTGAAAAAATAAAAAAATTAAAAAAAAAAAAAGTCCAATCTCTGTATTTTGGGTTTTTCCCAACATTCTTATTTATTCTTTTTCTCCAAACATAATTATTCACAACAAAACATTTTCTGAGTTTTAGTTAATTGATCAAATTAAACAGTTCCTCAATTTTACAAAAAAAAAGAAATATATTCAAAATACTCTTAGTTGCTTAAAGTTTTCTGTCACCATCTATTACTTCCTTACTATGAAATCTTCCTCCTTAAGTCATTTCAACATTTGACTTTTTTCTAACTGAATTTTTCAAATTGTATTGTCCTATTATTCAGTATTCAAGTATACTCAGTTATTTGAGTGTTCAAGAATACACTTATCTTGAAGAGCATTAAATAATGTATAGAATTGCGGAATCATATCATATATCTGAAACTATTATAACACTATATATTAATTAGACTTCAATAAAAAACACACTAAAAATATTGTTCTATTACTGTAAACCTATTTCAGAGTGTTTCATCGTTTAGCACTGCCCAGGAGAACTTTCTGTTACGATGGGATTGTTCTGTGTTGCTCAGTATGGTAGACACTAGGCATGTGTGGTCACTGAGCACTTGAAATGTGGCTAGTGCAGCAGAAGAATTGAATTTTAAATTTAACTCAATTAAATTAAAATTAAAACTTAAAATTAAGTGGAGCTGGTTCTGCACGTAAGGAAATTGGAAACTGCAACTCCTTTCTAATAGCCAGTCAAAAGTGAGACAGACAAAAATATCAATAAGTCTTCTAGGATCCATAAGAGGGGTGAAGACATGGGAAAACCACTGCCCTGAAGACTGGAGAGACAGAGACAAATCCAGAGAATAACAACTTAGCTGAGGAGACACTCACAAGTAGAAACCTGTGTCGATATTGGTGCTGGGTAGGAAAACCTAAACTGTAATTAATGAATTGCTGGAGGCCAATGTGGACAGCTCTGAGAGTTAAAAACTTCAAAACACTCAGTCATAAGGGGGCATCCACAATTCTGTGAGATTTTCCTCCAGGAGCTTGATCAGATTCCCACAGTAAATATTGGGGGAAAATCCCCTGTTGCTTCTAGCAGGGTGAGGGGAAATGAACTATTTTGAAATACCTTAGAGCACTGTGTTCTTGGAACAAAACCTGCCCTCAGGAAAAACTAGGTAATGAGAGCTTAACTAGCTGGGGTATTATTAGAGCCTAACTGACTGGTTGGGGGCATTGGTGGGGGGTGTGTGGTGAGGAGGGAAAGAAATACCCAACTCTAGTTAAGTCTAGTTAAGTCTAGCCTTTCTCATGGGAGAAGGGAAATACCCAGCTCCAGCCAACTCTAGACATCTTCCCCCAGCGAAGAAAGGAGGGGAAAAAAAAAAAAAAAAAAACTTAAAAAAATTATGAAGTCACAGTCCAGAAGTATAGGTCAACTAAAAGACAGAAACCTAATCAAACAACTGTAAAATTCTTCCTCTTCTCCTGTACCTCACCACCACATTACTAAAGGCCTATTTATAGCAATTTTTAAAAAACTTGGTATATTGTGGTCAGCTACTTAGAAAACAATTACAAGCACACTAAAAGTCAAAAAACAACTTGAAGAGAAAAAGCAATTATAAAACCACACATGGCAAAAATATTGGAATGATGAGATCAGAAATTTAAAACATCTATGATTAAGATGCTTAAGAGTAGTCAATCATCATATGGTTTCACTTATTTGTGAACATAAGGAGGGGCACGGAAGACATTAGGAGAGGGAAGGGGAAAACTGAAGGGGGAAAGGGAATTGGAATGGGAGATGAACCATGAGAGACTATGGACTCCAGGAAACAAACTAAGGATTTTAGAAGGGAAGGGGTTAGGGAGATGGGTGAGCTTGGTGACAGTATTAAGGAAGGCACAGACTGCATCAAGCACTAGGTCTTATATGCAACCAATGAATCATGGAACACTACATCAAAAACTAATTATGTACTATATGGTGACTAACATAATAATAATAATAATAACAATGCTTAAAAGTGGTAATGGATAAATTAGCATGCAACAATAGATAGCTACATAAGCAGAGATGTGTAAATCCTAAAAAAAGAACCAAAAAGGAAATGATAGAGATAAAAAACATTGTAATAGAAATGAAGAATGTTATTGAGGTGTTGACTAGTAGACTGGACATGGCTGAGGAAAAGATCACTGAGCTTGGGGATACATCAATAGAAACCTCCAAAACTAAAAAGAAACAAGAACAAAGACCGGGAAAAAAAAAAGTAGAACAGAATACCCAAGAATTGTGGGACAGTTCTAAAGTGTGTCCCATCACAAGTGTGATGGGAGTACCAGGAAAAGAGAGAGAGCAATAAGAGAAATAATTGAGACAATAGTGTCAGAGAATTTCCCTAAATTAATGTAAGACATCAAACCACAGATTCACAAAGCTCAGAGAACAGCAACAGGATAAATGCCCAAAACAAAAACAAAACAAACAAATAAACAAAAAAACCCACCACCCACAAAAAACAGGACCCCTCTATCAGGACAAGTGAATTGGGGTAAATTGGAGGGGGAGACAAACTATGAGAGACTGTGGACTCAGGAACAAACTGAAGGCTCTGGAAGTGGGGGGTTGGGTGAGCCTGGTGGTGGGTATTAAGGAGGGCACGTATTGCATAGAGCACTGGGTGTGGTGCATAAACAATGAATCTCCAAACACTGAAAAAAATAAAATTAAATAAAAAAAAAAGACACACAAATAACTGTACCTAGGCATATGATTTTTAAAATATAGAAAACAAAGCTAAAGAAAAAAATTCTGAAAGAAGCCAAAGCGGGGAATAGTCTTTCTATAGAGTAACAAAGATAAGATTTATATCTAGGGGCACCTGGATGGCTCAGTTGGTTAAGCATCTGCCTTCAGCTCAGGTCATGATCCCAGAGTCCTGATCTAGCCCAGCGTTAGGCTCCCTGCTCAGTGGGGAGTCTGTTTCTCCTTCTCCCTCTGCCTGTCTGCTGTTCCCACTGCTTGCGCTCTCTCTGCCAAATAAATAAATAAAATCTTTAAAAAAAGAAAGATTTATATCTAACTTCTCAGAAATCATGCCTTCAAGAAGAAAGTGGAGTAAAATATACAAAAGTTGAGAGAAAAATAACCTACCAACTTAGAATTCTGTATACTGTGAAATTGTCTTTCAAAAATGACAAATAAAAATTGAGAGAATTTGTTGCCGATTCACTTACCTTGCAAGAAATGTTAAAAATTCTCTAGAGAAGAAAAATAATACAGGTCAAAAGCTCAGATTCTACATAAAAGAGGAGTGTCAAAGAAAGATTAAATGAGGATGAAATAACTTTATTTTTCTTACTCCTAATTCATCTAATAGATGGTTTAAAATAATAACTGGAACAGTATATTGATTGTATATGTTTATATATTCTTATAAATATCCATCATATATATATCTTAAATATGCATATCTTTAAAAAAATATATCTTTTAAATATACATTAAATTTTAAATAAATATACATATCTTTTAAATATCTTTAAAATATAAATATATAAAAATATATTTTATATACATATACATCTTTTAAATATACACCATATATATCTCTTATGTATAAAGATACATATATCTTTTAAATATAAATATATAAATAAATATACATATATATCTTTTAAATATATGTTTATGTATTCTCATATATAAGTGAGATAAATCACAACAATGCAGGACAGAAAGGAGGAATTAGAACTATTTTGTTATTACAAAGCACTCATACTACCTATGAAGTGTTACAGTGCTGACAATAAATTTGGATTAGTTGTCAATATATATTACAAACTCTAGGCAACCAATAGAAAAAAGCAAAAAAAAAAAAAAATGTAACCAATATGCTAAGAAAAGAGAACAGGGAATCATAATAATTGCTCAGTTAAAATCACAAAAGCAAAAAAAAAAGTGGAAAAGAAAAATAGGAAGAAGGAAAAAGAGTAGTAAATAGAAAATAGTAATGGATAAGGTGGGTATTAATCCATCTCTATCAATAATTGTTTTGAACAACAGTGGTCTATATATAACAATTAAAAGACAAAGAAAGTCAGAATCAATCAAAAAGCATTACCCAGGGACTCCTGGGTGGCTCAGTTGGTTAAGCAGCTGCCTTCGGCTCGGGTCATGATCCCAGCGTCCTGGGATCGAGTCCCACATGGGGCTCCTTGCTCATCAGGGAGCCTGCTTCTCCCTCTGCCTCTGCCTGCCATTCTGTCTGCCTGTGCTTGCTCTCTCTCCCTCTCTCTCTCTGACAAATAAATAAATAAAATCTTTAAAAAAAAAAAAGCATTACCCAATTATATATTGCCTATAGGAAACACAGTTTAAATATAAAACAGAAATAAATTAAAAGTAAATGGATAAAGGAAAATGCACTGTTCTAACACTGATTAAAAGAAAGCAGGAGTAGCTATAATACTTTCAGATAGAACAGACTTCAAAGTAAAGAAAGCAATCAGGAATAAACAAGAGCATTACTTATGGATAAAGGTGGCAATTTTCCAAGAAGACATAATAATAGTTAACATGTGTTTGCCTAAGAAAAAAGAGTGTCAAATTATGTGAGGCAAAAACTAATAGAACTACAAAAAGAAATAAATGATTCCACTATCATAGTTGGAGACTTCAGTACCCCTCTATCAGACACAAACATATCCAGCAATTAGAAAATCAGTAGGGACATGGCTGAACTTAACAACATCATCAATGAACTACATGTAATTAACATCTAAAGACTAATTCATTTAATAAAAATAGAATACAAATTCTCCTCAAGCTCACTTAGAATATTCACTACGATAGACCACATTCTGGGCCATAACACACACCCTAATAATTTCAAACAAACAAACAAACAAACAAAAAACAGATCATACAATATTCGCTCTCAGACCACAATGGAATTAAACTAGAAATCAACAATTTAATGTTAACTGGAAGAACCTGAAACACATGGAGATTAAACAATTTACTTCGAAATAACATGGGTCAAAGAGCAAATCTCAAAAGAGATTTTAAAATATTTTGAACCAAATGAAAATGAAAACACAGCTTATCAAAATTTGTGGGATGTAGCCAAAACAGTGAGAGCTTCAAAGGAAATTTATAACATTGAATGTATATTTTAGACAAAAAAAAGATCTAAAATCAACAATCTAAATTTTTACTTTAGGAAACTAGAAGAGCAAATTAAATCTAAAATAAGTAGAGGAAAAACTTAATAGAATTAGAGAAGAAATGAATGAAATTGAAAACTGGAAATCAATAGAGAAAAATAAAACTAAAAGCTAGTTCTTTGAAAATATTAATAAAATTGATAAATCTCTAGCAAGGATAACTAAGGAAATATGAGAAAGAACATAAATTGCTATCATCAGAGTCAAAAGGAGGGATACTGTTACAGATCCCATGGGAACTGAAAGGGTAATAAAAGAATATTATAAACGAGTCTGTGTCCACAAATTTAATAACCTAGATGAAATGGAACATTTCCTTGAAAGATACAATTTGCCAAAACTCACACAAGAAATACAACCTGCAAAGCCTATTTCTATTAAAGAAATTAAATCAATAAATTAATAACTTTCCCAAACAGAAAACTCCTGGAGCATCAGATGGGTCAGTTTGTTAAGCCTCTGACTTTTGCTCAGGTTGTGATCCTAGGATTCTGTGATCCAGCCCCGAGTTGAGTTCCCTGCTCACAGGGGAGCCAGTTTCTCCCTCTGCTCTTCCCCTTCTGCTTGTGTGCATGTGGTCTCTCTCTTTTTTTCTCTCTGTTTCTCAAATAAATAAATAAAATCTTAAAAAAAAAAAAAAAAAGAGAGAAAGCATCAAGTCCAGGCCCAGAATTCACTGGTGAATTCTACCAAATATTTAAGGAAGAAATTATACCAAATCTCTATAATTTCTCTTGGATTCTACTTCCTAACTCATTTTATGAAGCCAGCATTATCCTAACCAGAAACAGACAGACACTTTATAAAAAAAAGAAAACTACAAACTAATATCTCTTGTGAATGCCGATGCAAAAATTCTCAATAAATTGTTAGCAAATGGTATTCAATGATGTATAAGGAGAATTTACATCACAGCTAAGTGAGATTTATAACTGGTGTGGTATTTTGAAAGAACAAATAGATTAATGGAACAGAATAAGGTGTCTAGAAATAAACCCACATTAATATAGACAGTTCATCTTTGATAAAAGAGCAAGGCAATATAATGGAGCAAAGATAATTCCTTCCAAAAATGGTCTGCAACAACTGGATATCCAATGCAAAATATACAAAGAAGTCTTCAGACTCCATAATAAGAAAACAACAACCTGAATAAAAAAGGGTGAAAGACTTTAGCAGACACCTTCACCAAAGAAGATATACAGATGACAAATAAGCATATGAAAAAATACTCCAGGGGCGCTTGGGTGGCTCAGTCCGTTAAGGGTTGGACTCTTGATTTCTGCTCAGGTCGGGATCTCAGTGTCATGATACTGAGCCCCGTTTTGGGCTCTGTGCCTACTGTGGAGTCTGCTTGTCTCTCTCCTTCTACTCCTCTCCCTGCTTGTCACTTGAACTCTCTCTCTCCTTCTCAAATAGATAAATAAATACAATAATTGAAAAAAAAATACTCCACATGATATTAGGAAAATGTAAATTAAAACAACAAGGAAATACCACTGTATAACTATTAGAATGCCCAAAATCGGGAGCACTGATAACAACAAATGGTGGTGTTAAGATACAGAATTAACAGGAACTGTCTTACATTGTTGGTGGGAATGCAAGCTGGTACACTTTGGAAGACAGGTTGATGGTTTCTCATAAAACTAAATACACTCTTATGATAAAATGCAGCAACTGCGCTCCTTGCTATTTACTCAAAGAGTTTGATTATGTCCACACCAAAACCTGCACATGGATTTATAGCAGCTTTATTCAATTGTCAAAACTTGGAAGCAACCAAGATGTACTTCAGTAGGTGAATATGTAAATAAAATGTGGTACATACTGACAATGGAAAATATTATTCAGCATTAAAAATAAATGAACTGGGGGTGCCTAGGTGGCTCAGTTTATTAAGCGACTGACTCTTAATTTCAACTCAGGTCATGATCTCAGGGTCCTGAGATGAAGCCCAGCTTCTGGCTTCACGCTCAGCAGGGAGTCTGCTTCCACTTGCCCTCTGCTCCTCTCCGCATTCATGCATTTATTATTAGAAATAAATGAGTTATTAAGCCAGGAAAAGAAATGAAAGAAACTTAAATACATATAACTAAGTGAAAGGAGCCTATCTGAAAGTCTACATGTTATATAATTCCAACTATGTGACATTCTGGAAAAGGATAAACTATTGAGATAGTAAAAAGTTCCAGATTCATCAGGAGTAGGGGGAAGGGGGATGAATAGGCAGAGCACAAAGGAAAGTGAAAATATTCTTTATGATATTATAATCATGGATACCTGTCATTCATTAAATGTTTGTCCAAACCTATAGAATATACAACATCAAGAGTGAAAAAACTATGGACTTTTGGTGAGGATGTGTTGATGTAAATTTATCAATTATGACAAATATACAGTTCTGGTAAGGATGTTGATAATGAGGACGGGATATGCCTGTGTGCGGACAGGGGTATATGAGATATTACTGTTCTTTCCTTTCAACTTCATGAATCTAAAGAAAAAAAATGAAATCATTAAAAAATTTAAATAGTCACATGTGGCTAATGGCTACTGTATTGAACAGCACATGTCTAACAGGTACTTTCCCAGTCACTAATTCTTTATTCTCAACCTGAGGCTTCTATTCTTTTTTTCTTCAAGCTTTGGAAATCTCTGTTCACTTTTTATTTAAATTAAATATTCTTTAATACACTTTCTTTTGTGGTAGCAAAATCCATTAGTCTCCTTTCTAATCCAAATCTCGTATGCCTACTATTTGTGGGTCTGCCCTTTTGACTCTCAGGTTGTTAATTTACTTTAATTTATTTAAGCAAGGTATGTCTGTCTCTTCCCTTTTATTTTTTACTCCAGAGCACTGTCTTTATTGTTGGAGCATACAGGTTTGAAAGGCTGTCTAACTTATGGGGTTATGAAACTGTATGTAATCACATGTTTTTTGTTGATGATAATGAAGAACCTGTAATGGGGACAAAGTTTTCTTATGATTCAAGAAAAAAATATGCCCTGATAACATTTTTCATAAATGAAATTAGACAAATTATTGGTTGCCCTGAAATAAATAATCTGGCTTTGTCCTCAATTACATAGAAATGCATCTGTTGAGTGGTAAAAGGAAATTAGAGCAGTCGGTTTCTTCAGAACAGTATCCTTTGCCTTGTTACATTTTAGTGATTTTTACTCCCAATTACAATCACTAACATCTTTTCTGGCTTATAAAATAGTTGAATCATTGGGATAGATTGAAAAAAAAGACTAGAGATACCATCCGGTTTGGAGATTTAATGATAGAAAAGGGAAGAAAGAGAAACAAGTGATAGGGAATAAAAGAATAATAAGAAAGTGTAAATGCAGATGAAACAACTGGAAAGTCACTCTGTCTAGGATTCAGTTAAACAGTCTTTCTCAACTGACAGTGGAAGCGGCATTTAAAATAATGAGCTTCTAGCCCCCTACTACTGTTTCCACAGTGTAGTATCTCTTTCTTTGCATTAGCTGTGGTTTATGTTTTCATTTATTATGTGCTATTAAAATTCATTAAATTACATAACTGCACAATGAGTTTACACCAGAAATGGATAAACCTGCCATTTCAGCTACTGGAAGCAAGTTCCAAAATACAGATAATATATTTTATGGAAATGAAGAAAAATAGGCACTTTTTATAGACAGGAATGGTTGAATGAGAAAAATACTTCTAATTTTAAATACCTGTATTTTGCCTGCTAAAGATACTTTCTCAATATTTTGTTCCCACAACTCCTTCAGTAATTGGTTGGTTTATTTCAAGACATCAGACTTACAGAGGAATGTGACATTTATTCATTCATTTGTAAAATAAAAATATATCAAGACTCAGTATATGTCAGTTCCTGTGCTGATTGTCTGAGACACAGAGAGTAAGTCATGGCACCTGCCACCAAGTTTCTCATAGCTTCCCTGAAGATTCTTGAAATAGTCCATCAGGGAGCCCATATGATTATGAAAAAGATGCTATTCAACAGTAGAGGAGAGGCAAAAGTTTGGGGAATTAGGGAAAGTTTCCATAGGAAATGATATCTGATATAAGCCTTAAGTGAGGAAGTAGAGAAAGAGCACTTTAAGTAAAAACACATAAAAAGGCATGAGCTTAAAAATTCAAGACACTTCAAAAATTTCAGTATTGCAAGAATCAATGGTTTATGTGGATTTGGATAAGTAATAAGACTTGAGCATCCAGATCTTGAAAAATCTTGTATGATACATTGAATTTTTATTTTTTTCTGTATGTTGCAGAGAAGTAGAGTTTAAAAAAACCTACTCTTCAACTAGCTTGTCAAAACAGATCTTTTAAAGTATGTAGTTTAGGAAGTAGCATGTCAGATCTCTAAATTAAAGCTGCTTCACCTCTAGGTAGTTCATTATTTGCTAGATCATTATTTGGTCAATTGAGACCATGTTCCAAGTGATGTATAATCATAAAATCCACTCTTCCCTCTCTATTATGAGGTCAAGATACAAAGAGAAATAATGGTTTTATTTATCAACAAATAATGATTTTAATGATTAATGAAAATGATCAATAAATTAATGGTATTAATTCTGTTTCCAAAAACATTAATGAGATCCGCCCTAAATAAACTTCTTTTTAGGTTTAATAATTGTGTAGATCTAAACTCCAGCTCAATACTATACACTTGTATATTCATTGTTGCCTCTCTAACCTAGGGAAGACTTCATCTGTATTTAAATCAATTGATCTAGGTCTTCAAAGAAATACAGATAAATGACACTAAACTGTTTAAAAATTAAGATGAATATGACTACACAAATCATCTTTGCTTTCCCACTCCATTTCCTGATAAGCCATGCAGATAATCAAAACAGAGTGGAAGATGTCTTGGATCAATTAACATGGTACAGTTGAATACACTTACACACTGAATACCCAGATGTTCCTCCATGGCTTAACCTTCATTTTTAAAAAACTAATTTTAGATAGAGTCTTATATTTTAAGTGTTAAAAAATAGACAATATAAAATTTGATTTTTAAAATGAGAATATATTTGAAAATTGTTATTTTGAAAATTTTATTACAAAAGTTAAGTCTCAACTTTATGCAGTTTAAATTAACTTTCCCAATATTTCTAAGAGTATTTTATAAGTGAGTTTAGCAATTTCTTCTGCATAGGCTCTTCATTTAAAGTAAATTAAATAATTAGCATGAAAACATATTTCCTTTTGATGTGTGATGTTGGTTGGATTCAGAAAATGTGCAATTATGAAATATACGTTTGAATTTTAGGTCAGACTTACACAAATAACTAATTTTAGATTTATATAAAAATGAAATATATGGAATTAGATCTAGGCAAATTATAAAACTCATGTGAATTTATAACTTAACATATAGATTAGATTACTTTGAGAACAATAAAATAAGCATCTTAATGTAATGTATTGGAAAGATAAGAAGATTAAGGCCAGGCAATGACAAGTATGAGGCAGCCTTAAATGGGTCTTATAGAAATATTAACAGGAGTTCCATGGGCTACTGCTCCATCATGGTCAGGTGACCAATCCCAAATTTCCCATGTTTCCCTGAATGACACTTGGCTGCTGCATACTCCTGGTGTGTCTGCACTAATCTGCATCTATTAGGAAAAATGGCATTGGTTGAATGGATATTAGGGATTCATAGTATTGGTTGGAGGCTTTTAAAGCTACATTGGGAAAATAGGCAGGAGATGTGGAAGTTGGAGAAGACCATGTTGCAGGATCCACAATTACCGTCATCTTGTGGAAACATTTTTATCCAAATGCTGACACAGCGATGAATATGACCTCTAGCCTCAATACAACACTGAGAATTCAAGAGTCAAAGTCCATGCACAGAGAATTTGATAAGCCTCTTCAGTGACTGTGCCAGAACAGGGGAAATTTTTATTGCGTTGGCTTTTATGATGAAAGGTGGGTGCCACCTTGCAAGATGATACCTACAAGAGGGTTCCCAAAAGAGAGAGTAAATGGCCGTAATGGGTGGGAGGAGGTTGAGACTGGATAGTTCATAACAACAAATGTTTACTATCTTCTTGTTTTTCATTCCTGTGATACATGCAACTGGCCTATGTATTAAATTTTGTGTGTATATGTGTGATGAAGATGGCTATGATATCTGTAGTTCTCACTATCATGATTAATTGAGGAGTGTGTTGGCTGTGGCTTAAAATACATTAGTGGGAAAAAAAACTACATGTATCAATGATCTTTCCTCTGAAATTTGATATTTTTTTCTTCTAAAGTATATTTTCCTATCTTAATTCATTATTTTAATTTCCTCTTTGTATTATCTTCATTTATAAACTCATTTTCTTCTTTAATTCCCCCTGGCTCCTCCCTTAGTTACTACCTAAATTTTTTTCCCCTGTGAGCATCTGGGCTAATATAATTCTCATATTAAGCTATATAAGAAGATCCTTATATAAGAATTTGCCTTTAAGTAGATTATTTGGAAAGTGATTTCAGAAGACTTCATCAGGGAGTACAGAAGTGAACAGGGAAGAGATCTCCAATCAAGAGTTTGTAATCAAGCAAGTCACCACTATGGATAATTGGACTTTGATCTCTCTGGGGATGTCTGACAGCCAGGGTAGCACATGTTCATTAATATAATTCCAAATGAGGAGTATAGGAGCAGAGGTATTTTATATTCTGTATTTATATTTTAGATTCTCCCAAGTTTTTCTGGTTTGTATGCAAGTGGGCAAAATGAGCTCTTGGAAAACAAAAAGCTGTAAGGAAAAGAAATGCAGTGATAGCAGTTGGAATTTAGCCAATGTGAAATGAAATGGTAGAGATGAGGGATTACAGATGGAAACCAATGACATCTGTTAAGGAGGTTAAGAGAACCTCCTCTTTCCCTGACTCTAGGTAACAGCAGTTACCTTATTGGTTATACTCAGATAGACTGAAATGGGATTCCCAAGCAAGTGTTTGAATAGTGATTATCTAGAGACTTAAGTAGGCAGTAAGCCACAGGACCAAGTCTTGGACAAGGGTGAGAAGATTTAGGAAAAGAGGATAGTTAAATGCACCATGGCCATGGCATAAGTAAATCTAGAGGGACACAAAAACTGGGAACAAATGGGAAGTTATTCTAGATGGAGAAGTGATTTGTCCAGTCTCCCCTTCAGACTGTGACCCTCATCCCCTCACGCTGGGAGTGTTGTTGGCTAATAATCCACAGTTGAGTCCTTCTCTGGCAATTACCTTTAAAAGGGAGCGGTCTTGCCCATGTAACCAGGAGCAGGCTACTTCCAAAGACTTGTCAATACAGGAATACAAAGGCCCTGACCACTTATTTCAATGGGGAGTTCTCTGAAGAGCCAGACCTATTTCTGAGCTCTCTGTGATCTTGGCTGAGGCCACAATGGATCATGAATCACAGCTTGGGGTCTCCCTCTGCCCAAACCTGCTTGCCTTACTTTCTTAAGGTGTGATTTAATATTTCCGCCAGAGCATACCTAGTAAAGCTCTTATAAGCAGATTTCCTTCCAAAAATCTGCTTTTTGGGAATCCCAACTACAATAGTAACAACTGTGGGGTGGACTATTGACAAAGACTGGAATAGTAATTCACTGATTCTACAAAAGTGTAGTAGAAGGTAATTGGTATTACTTTATTCCAAGCCAACACAGAAGTAAGCTCTAATGATTAGTTTAGGCCATGTATAATTACTAGTGTTTATTGATGCATATCCTACCTGTATTCTAATACTGAACTCTTGAAGCTTACTTTGAATTCTATTGTATACAAATACCAAATAGATGTTGTCCCATGGAGCAAATAAGAAATTGTTTTATGGAGGGGCGCCTGGGTGGCTCAGTGGGTTAAGTCGCTGCCTTCCACTCAGGTCATGATCTCAGGGTCCTGGGATCGAGTCCCGCATCGGGCTCTCTGCTCAGCAGGGAGCCTGCTTCCCTCTCTCTCTCTCTCTGCCTGCCTCTCTGTCTACTTGTGATCTCTCTCTGTCAAATAAATAAATAAAATCTTTAAAAAAAAAGAAATTGTTTTATGGATTGTCATGAATATAAGCAATTCAGAAAAGATTTTGATAGCAAAAGTAGGGTTGTCATCTAGGCAATTTAGAGTTGTTAAGTGTGTCATTTAGTGGTCGGGTCTTATTTTGTTAGTGCCAATCTATTATTTTTCTCAACCATATTGGGAGAAAATTGCTAAGCAGGTTATTGCAATTAGTTTTCTGTAAAAATAATGACCTGCATTATTGTTAGTCTTAATGTCACCTTGTTATTTACCTTTCATAGTTTCTGGTTCACAGGCAATTAAAGCCTGCTCTGGACTCTCTAGATGTTTATCTTCATATGAAGTTCTCCAACCCCTTCCCATCTTGAATAAAAAGAAGATTTTTACTTACCAGTGATTCTGCCTCACTAAAGCTGTGAAATCACTTTTCTACCGTATGAACTCAAATAACTTTCTGAAAAGGCTGTCTCTTTTTCTCACAGTTAAAAACTCATTTCTTTTCTATTTATCTTAAATATCTTATATTTCCTTAGGCTAGGAAGTGGGAATGAGTGTGAGGAAAAGTACTGCTATTCTCAAGGCCTTCTTTTCTGAGATCTGGAAAATTAGGCTTGACCTTTTCCCAACAGAGTATTATGGAATAGCTAGAGCGTATTATGGATTTGAGAAATAAAAGACCAAGTCAGAAAGACTGGGACCAAAGAACAATCCTTTATGTATTCCAGAAAAAGCAAAACGCTTCCTCTTCACAGTCATATTAGCATTAGATAAAATATTTAATTAGAAGAGAACCTTTAATATGCTTGTCTGGTGTGTATTTTTACTTTTTTTGTCAAGAAAGTAAATGAGAGAAGATTCAGAATTTTACCAAAGTGGTCTCATGGACATAATGAGGTTAACGAGCTAAAATTAGGCTCTTGGGCTTAGAGAAGAAAATAATTCACTTATGAAAAGAATTTTTAATTAAATGAAGTGCCTTCATTCAATTGGCACAATTTGCTAGTGAGAGAGAAGCGGTAGAGATGGACCTGATAAGAGAAGATAATGATGAGGTAAAGTTGTATGAGATTAAGAATCACAGTACTCATTTTAATGCTCTTGCACCCCTTAGCAGCCTGGTATTGTTAGAGAAAATAAAATAGGACACAAAGAATTAACTTTTAGAAAGACATAAGCACCACTTTTACCCTGGTATATAGCTCACCCTGCAAATGTGTATGTATTAGTGTTGTAGGGCTGTCATAACAAATTACCACAAATTACATGGCTTAAAACAACAGAAATTTGTTCTCTCACAGTTCTGGGGGCTAGGAGTCTGAAATCAAGAGCTTGTTAAGGCCATTCATGGTAATCTCTGAAGGCACTAGGGGAGGATCTTCCCTTCTGGTGGTTGCCAATTTCCTTTCCTTGCTTTGTAGTTGCATCATTGCAATCTTGCCTCTAATGTTACATGGCATTCTCTCTGTCTCTCTCTGTGTGTCTGTTTTCTCTACTTATGAGAAAACCAGTCTTTGGATTAGGCCTTCCCTATGTCAGTATGACCTCATCTCAACTCAACTAATTACAACTTCAAAGGCTTTATTTTCAAATACATTCATATTCTGTGGTTTCCAGTGGACATGATTATTTTGTGTGTGTGTGGGGCAATATCTAATTCAGTACACTGTGTAAAAAATATCTCTGAAAGAATGCTTCATATAAGGACATTTCTTCACAATAAATGATAAGATGTTGAGTTTCTGATCTTTCTTCTTTGACACGCCTATTATAATAACTTAGAATACACAGTCCATAACACTGTACACGTATTTGAGTTTCTCAGTGAAAACAAGAAACTTCTAGGATAAAGCTCTTTAAACTTTTGTTCTAAATTGTTGTGTTTAATAACTGACTTGCAAATAAAATAGGAATAATTGGTTCCTAGAAAATTGAAGGTATATTTTGTTGAATTTAAATTTGTGACTTCTAAGAATACTAACTGGGCAATGTAGTTTATAATAATCTTTTTAAAAAATTTTGGGTAAATTTTAGACTTATCAAAAAGTTTTGAAGACTACAGAGAATGCTCTGCTATTCCACACCCCATTTTATTGTTAACATCTTACCTTAATCTGAAATATTTCTAATTAGTGAACCAGTATTGATATATTATAATAATCTAAGAATTTCTGATTTCTTTATTGAATATTTTTGAATCTTTTTTCTTTTTAAATTTATTTTTATTTAAATTCAATTTAATTAACATATACTGTATTATTAGTTTCATAGGTAGAATTTAGTAATTCATGAATTGCATACAACACCTAGTGTTCCTTACATCAAGTGCCCTCCTTAATGCTCATTTTGCTCATCTTCCCACCCACCTCCCCTCCAGCAACCCTCAGTTTGTTTCCTATAGTTAAGTCTCTATGATTTGCCACCTTCTCTGTTGTCTTAATTTTCCTTCCCTTCCCCTATGTTCATCTGTTTGTTTCTTAAATTCCACATATGAGTGAAATCCTATGGTATTTGTCTTTCTCTGACTGACTTATTTCGCTTAGCGTAATACCCTCTAGTTTCATCCATATTGTTGTAAATAGCAAGATTTCATTCTTTTTGATGGTTGAGTAATATGCCAGTGTATATTGATAAAGAAGAGGACAGACATCTAGGTTCTTTCAATGTCAATGGACAGATGTCAATGGACAGACATCTAGGTTCTTTCCATATTTTGACTATTGTGGACATTTCTGCTACAAACATCAAAATGTATGTACCTCTTTGGATAAATACCTTGTAGTGCAATTGCTGAGTTGTAGGGTAGCTCTATTTTTAACTTTTTTTTTTTCTTTTTTAAGATCTTATTTCCTTATTTGACAGAGAGAGACACAGTGAAAGAGGGAACAAAAGCAGGGAGAGTAGGAGAGGGAGAAGCAGGCTTCCCACAGAGTAGGAAGCCCAATTTAGGGCTCGATTCCAGCACCCTGGGATCATGACCTGAGCCAAACTCAGACACTTAATGACGAGCCACACAGGCATCCAATATTTTTAGCTTTTTGAGAGTGGCTGCACCAGTTTGCATTTTTATCAACAGCATAAGAAATTTGCCATGTCCTTTCCTGAGTTGTTAATTTTAGCAATTCTCACTATTGTGAGGTAGGATCTCATTTTGGTTTTGATTTGTGTTTCCCTGATGCTGAGTGATGTTAAGATTTTTTTTCATGGGTCTGCTAGCCATTTTTGTGTCTGCTTTGGAGGAATATCTTTTCATGTCTTCTACCCATAACTTGCCTGAGATTTTTTGTTTTTTAGTTGAGTTGGTAAGTTCTTTATAGATTTTGGAAACTGCTAAGTTTTTGAGTTGGTAAGTTCTTTATAGATTTTGGAAACTAACCCTTTATCTGATAAGACATTTGTAAATATCTTCTCCCATTCCATAGGTTGCCTTTTAGTTTTGTTGACTGTTTCCTTTGCCATGCAAGAGCTTTATATCTTGATGAAGTCCTGATAGTTCATTTTTGCTTGTGTTTTTCTTGACTTTGGAGACATGTCTAGCAAGAAGTTGCTGTGGCCTAGGTCGAAGAGGTTGCTGCCTGTATTCTTTAGGATTTTGATGGATTTCTGTCTCACATTTATGTCTTTCATCCATTTTGAGTTCATTTTTGTGTATGGTGTAACGAAGTGGTCCAGTTTCATTCTTCTGCATGTGGCTGTCCAATTTTCCCAACACCATTTGTTGAAGAGATTGTCTTTTTTTCCATTGGATATTCTTTCCTGCTTTGTTGAAAAATTGTTGACCATAGAGTTGAGGGCCCATTTCTGGTTCTCTATTCTATTCTATGTTCTATTCCGTTGATCTATATGTCTATTTTTGTGCCAGTACCATATTTTTGATTATCTTTATTTTTTTCTTTTACTGTCCCAGGATCCAATCCAGGATACCATGTTAACATTCAGTAGTTATACTTCCATGGGATTCTTCCATGGCTGTGACAGTTCCTCAGATTTTCCTTTTTCTTAATGGCCTCAATAATTTTGAGGTGTATTGGTTAGATATTTTTACAGGATGCCTTTCTGTTGCATTTGTCTTACTTTTCCTTTTTTTCTACACATAGATTGGGGATATATGTTGTGGGAGGAAGTTCATACAGAGGAAATAGCATTTTCATATAATCGTTCCAAGGGTACATCCTCTTAACATGCTTTATCACTATGGATGTTAACCTTAATCACCTGGTTGAGGAAGTGTTTTTCAGGTTTTTCCATAACGGTTATTATTTTTGCTCCCTTTCAGTATTGTATTGTTTAGAAGGAAATCACTATATGCAACCCATACTTAAAGATTGAGGAGTTATGTTTCACCATCCTGAGATAATAAATAATAATAACAATAACAACAACAACAACAACAATAATAAATTATTTGGAATTATTCTATACTGAACATTTGTCTGCTTTCACCCATTTATTTATTTATTCAATCACTTATTTAGTGATTTACCATGGACCCATATTATTTATTTTTTGCTTTGAATTATAATCCAATAATAGGACACTTATTTTCTGCTAGAATTGTTCTAGCTTTGGCTGTTGGGAGCTCTTTTAAGTTAGTTTTTGTTCCCTTTCACATGTCCCCATCATGGGAATGCACTTGTGTTGTGCATGTGTGTGATACTTCTTTTCTTTTTGGCATTGAATGATGCTCCAGGCTCATATTGTATATTCCACTCCCCTAGGCCTAGAAACAACCATTTCTTCAATGAACACTGGTTCTTTGTATTCAAAGAATACAAAGATTGTTAGAAATCTGGACACTCAGATCTGGAGCCTAACTGCATCTGACCCTCTCAGTCAAAGCAGCTTGCAAATATATGTATATATGTGTTCCTACTAACTTCTGTATGAACACAAACCTATGAGTGTTTCTGTATCTTTCCAACTGTATTTATATTAAGTTAAACGTGAGTTCATATTGATAGTACCAACTCCAATCCATTACCACATAGATCCTTTTAGCCTTCCCTCCTTGCTTATCTGTAAACTCCCACTCCAAAAGTGAGACACTTGGCTCTACCATCTGGCATTGATTTACTCATTTGTTCAATTGTAGTATACATTTATATAGTCATTTTAGGATTGTTAATCAGCACCCCCAAAAGAAGCAAACTTACCTACTAGAATACAATACATACATAGTTTGTTTTTTTGCTACAGTCTTATAGTATCTGTGAATTTCCAAGGTTATTTACACCAGAATCTTTCTCCCTTTCTCTTCAGTAAAGTTTATGTGTGTAATGCAGTTAGATTCTTTCATAACAGTTAGTATGCCATCTTGGGACCCTTGACCTCCTTGATTTTGTTTGTTTATTTATATACATTAAGGTTTACTTCTTATGGTGAAAAATTCTGGGTTTTGACAAATGCATAGTATCATGTGTCTACCACTATAGTATTATACAAAATGGTTATAGCATTACAAATTTCTTTGTGCTTCACCTAATCACACCTTCCCCCACCACAAACCCCTGACAACTGCTGATGTTTTCTTTCTCTATAGTTTTGCCTTTTTCAGAATGTCATATAAATGGAATCATAAAGTATATTGCCTTTTCAGACCAGCTCCTTTCACTTACCCATTTAAAGAATATTTATTTGCATTTTATCCATGTTGGGGCACCTGGCTGGCTCAGTTGGTTAAGCGACTGCCTTTGGCTGAAATCATGATCCCAGGGTTCTGGGATTGAGCCCCGCTTCAGGCTCCATGCTCAGTTGGGAGTCTGCTTCTCTCTCTCCCTCTGCCCCTCTCCTGCTGGTGCTCACTCTCTCTCTCTCTCTCTCAAATAAATAAATAAAATCTTATCCGTGTTGTTTGTGGGTTGATAGTTCATCCATTTGTACCACTGAATAGTATTTCATTATATGGCTATACCACAGTTTGTTTATCCATTCATCTATTAAAATACATTTTGATTGCTTCCAGTTTTTGGTGATTATGAATAAAGCTAATTCATAATGCACTCATGTGCAGGTATTTTGGTGCATATAATTTTTAAAATCATTTGGGTAATATTGGAATGTAATTGCTGGTAAAATTATGTTTAGCTTTATAAGAAAATGCCAAAGTTGTAACCTTTTGCATTCCTACCAGCAATGAATGGAAGTTCCTATTGCTTCACATATTCATTAGAAATTGATACCATCACATTGGATTGCAGCCATTCCAGTAGGTATGTAGTGGTATGTTATTTATTTATTTATTTTTGGTTTGCATTTCCTTAATGACAAATGATGTTGAGGACGTTTTCATATTTATTTGCAATATGTTTTCATGTTTATTTGCTATCCTTATTTCTTTGATGAATTGTTTTTATTTTTTGCCCATTGTTGAGTTCTTCTTCTTTTTTTTAATTTTATTTATTTACTTGAGGGAGAGAGAGAGAGAGTGAGACAGAGAGCATGAGAGGGAAGAGGGCCAGAGGGAGAAGCAGACTCCTGCTGAGCAGGGAGCCCAATGCGGGACTCAATCCCAGGACTCCAGGATCCTGACCTAAACTGAAGGGAGTCACTTAACCAACTGAGCCACCCAGGTGCCCCAAGTTATTTTCTTATTGTTGAGATCTAAGATGTTTTATTATTACATAATTTTGGATATTTTGGATACAAGTTATTTATCTGATAAATGATTTGAAAAATTTTTTAAGTCTGTGATTTCTCTTCTCATTCTCTTAACAGAATGCTTTACAGCAATTTAAAAATTTTTAGGTAAATTCCAAGCATTAAGATTTTTTTCTTTCATGGATTATATTTTTGGTGTTGAATTATATCTAAATTACAGGTCATGCAGATTTTATCCTATGCCTTTTTTCTAGAAGTTTTATACTTTGCATTTTACATTTAGGCCTATGGTATATTTTAAGTTAAATTTTATTTAAAGTATGAGGTCTGTGTCTAGTTTCTCTTTCTTTCTCACTTTTTGTTTGTTTATGGACAGCCAATTATTCTAGCACCATTTATAGAAAAGATTATCTTTGCACTATATCCATTATATTGTCTTTTTGCTTTTGTAATCAAATCAGTTGGCTTTATCTATGTGGGCCTATTTCTAAGCTCTCTATTTCATTCTATTACACTGTGTCTATATGTGTGTCTTTTACTAATATATCATGCTCTCTTCTTTACTGTAGCATTATAGTAAATCTTGAAATTGGGTGGTGGGTCCTCCAACTTTGTTCTTCTTCAGTGTTGTGTTTGCTTTTTTTTCATATAAATGTTAGAGTCAGTTTGTCATTATCTCCAAAAAAAAAAATCCTGGTATTCTGAATGAGGTTGTATTAAATCTGTATACCAAGTTGGAAAGAAGTGACAATCTTTACTAGGTTGAGTTTTCTGATCCATGAACACAAAATCTCTATTTACTTAGACATTTTTTGATATTTCTCACCAATGTTTTGTTTTATCTTTTTAGTGCAGTTGTAAATGGTATTTTAAAATTTAATATTCTAATTTTTCTTTCCATGTATATAAGAAAGCAACTGACTTTGCATATTGAGTTATATCCAGCTCCTTTGCTATATTTGTTAATTATTCTAAAAGTTTTTTTGTTGGCTATCCACTTTATAGGTTATTTTTAGGGCTATCTACATTGACAACCATGTTATCTTTGAATAAAGACAGTTTTATTCCTTCTTTTGAATTTTGTGTACCTTTATTTTCTTTTCCTTGTACTACTGAATTAGCTAGGAATTCCAGGATGAGGTCAAATAGGAATGTGGAAAGACAATATCTTTGCCTTATTCTTGATCTTATGTGGACAGTCTTTAGTCTCTCCCCATTAAATATGATGTTACTTGTAAGTTTTTTATATATACTTTATTAAGTGTAGGAAGTTTCCTTATATTTCTAGTTTTCTTTCTAGTTTTTAATCATAATTTCTTACTGTTTTCAAATCATTTTCTGCAATTATTTTATTGATACGATTATATGTTTTTTTATTTAGTGTGTAATGTAATGTTAAAATGATTGATTTATGAATTCTGAATCACCCATGCTTTCCTGGTCATGATGTTTTTTTTTTTTTTTTACTGTATTGCTGGGTTTGATTTGCTAACATTTTATTAAGAATTTTGTGTCTCTGTTCATGAGAGATATTGGTATTGGTATCTTGTAAAATCTTTATTTTTTTTGGTATTAGGGTAATGAGAGGCTCAAAAAATTAATTGGTAAGTTTTTCTGCTTTTATTTGCTCAAAGAGAATTGGTATTATTCTGGAAAAGATTATGGAGAATTGGTATTATTTCTTCCTAAAATGTTTGATAGGGTTAATCAATGACACCCTTTGGTCTTGTGATTCCTTTCTGTAAGAATTTAAATTATTAATTTCTTTAATAGATATACAAATATTTATATATTTCTCCTTGATTATATTTGAGTAGTTTGTATTTTTGGTTCACTTTGCCTAGGTTAATCAAACATTCGGGGACAGAGTTGTTCATAATATTTCCTTATTAACATTTTAATGTGCATAGGATCAGTAGTTATAACTCCCCTCTTTAATTGCTGATATGGTAAAATGTGTCTTCTTTCTCTTTTTCCTGTTTAATCTGCAGAGGTATCGATGTTACTGATCTTTTCAAAGAACTAGCTTTTGAATTCATTGACTTTCTCTATCATTTTGATGTTTCAATTCTATGGATTCTCTTTTAACTTTTCATTATTCCTTTTCTTCTGATTGTTTTAGGTCTATTTTGTTCTTTGTTCTCTAGTTCCCTAAAGTGGATGTTTATGTTATTGTGGCCAGTGCACTTTGAAAAAAATTAAGTTTTATAAAAATCAAGTTTTATAAAGATGTATGTGATGGGATTTGAAACACACCTGAGAATTGACTCTTGTTCTGGTGAGGCTGGAGGGCAGAGAGAACAGCAATAATCAGCTATCTTTTACATTACAGCCCCAAGAAGTAGGTTAACACTGATCATATTGGTGGTGAGGATAGATGAAGAAAATAGTGGACTAAGAACAAATTACAGACCTATACAGTTACATAGGCAGTCAATATGTTTTCAAAGGCAAATTCAAATTCTTGTCATTTTATGAGTGAATCGATTCTAATTCTAATTTCTACACTTTTCTGCTGATCTGATGATCCGAGATGGTATCAGAGTTGAATAACTATCTAGTGAATTCAGAATTTCAAACCACCTAGTGGAGAATGATTGGAATCCTCAGTGTGCCATAAACTGAGCAGGGAAGTACCTTCAGCAGGAACTGTGGTGTTCACTGCTGAATCAGGGCCATGATTTTGCTATCTGAAGATGATTGATAGTACTACATGGCAGTCTTACAGATTTACATGGATGTAGAAGAGTAAAATTAAAAAAAAAACTGATTAATACAGTAGTTCGATATCTCTTGGGGAAAACTTTGCCAAAATGTTATGAATATTAGCTTTTCACTCTATGCTTCAACAGAGGATGCTAACTTTATCTGTGTAGCAGTACTGTTGTTTATCTTCTATTTTGGAAAATGTCAAGTTTTATAGAACACTGTATTTATTTATGATATCTATTTTGAAGGAGTATGACCTCTAGACAAATTTGCATGTGTTCTTTGTTTTGAAGCACAAATCATTCTCTTTTTAATTCATTATTTATTGAAAAAATATTGAGTGTCTAGCAGGTATTAGGCACTATTTTAGGCCGTGCCCTCCCAGCACCCCACTTTCTAGAATAGGAGACAGATAAAAAACAACTAAATAAATATGTAATATGATTGTGTTCAATGACTAGTGCTAAGAGATTAAAGCAGCTTAAGAAGACTGGCATTGACAAATTGGGTGTGTGTGTGTGTGTGTGTGCATGCATGTATGTGTTAGGCTAGATGTTTAGAAAGGATATTTTAGAGGAAGTGATGGTTAATTAACAACTTGGATGAAATGAAGGAATGCATGTTGCAAAGCTTGAGGGATAAAGAGTTCTAGGCAGTAGTGATAGCAAGTACAAAAGCTCTAAGTAGGAATAAGCATGGCATCTTAGAGGAACTGCTTTAGTGAACCTAGAGCTGAGTAAGGGAGGCAAAAATTGGGTGGAGTGGTAGTAGAAAAGGTAGTCAAGAGCAGAGTATGTAGTGCCTTCGAGGCCACGTGGAGTTTGGATGCAATATGGTAGGACTGTTTCGAACAGAAGACACTTGAGCAGCTATGAGAGAAATCACTGTGGACAATTCTGCTGATCTTTAGGAAAAACAAGACACAGATATGTAGCATTTTGCTTGCAGTTGAGATTGACTTGAATGAGACTGTTAAAAATAACAGTGAACAAAGTCCTGATATTCTTTAGTAGGATGTTTTTAACAAATTCCATAGGCTGAGCATCAGGGCTCTGGCATTAAAATAATCAAGGCAGCAGAGAGGATTATTGGAGAAAATGACTAATGATTTTAAGGCTTGTCTCAGTTGTTTTGAGGCAGTAATATAAGAGCTAATGGACTGGATTGGAAATCAGGTGTTATTAAAAGTAATTTTGCCCTTAGGTCCAGAGAGAGTTAGCATATCTTCAAGAATATTTGCTGACAGGTAGGCTCCTGGGAACTAGGAAAATGGAGTTCCCTGAGTCCCAACCAGAAACTGACTGAGACAAGCTTCCTGGACCTCTACCTAAGATATCTCCTTTACTGTTAATTTTGTTTAGTTATTGCCTCAGCAATATAAAAAAATTAATATTGCCCATTCCTAGAAGGCTAAATAATTCCATAGCTAAATAATAGAGTGTTATGTAGATATTTGAAGCTTTATATCTTTTTCAGAGCAGGGCGACAGAGGTTGGTTCCTGTGAAATGGGGTAAAGATGGACTGTTATTGGACTGCTTTACTAAATACCTGGAGAATAATGATAATGTATCACCCACCCAGGCAAATCCTTTGTCTCTAAAATATATAAAATTCAACGCTCATTGTCAGGATAATAGAACAGGAATAGCTAAACATATAACAAGCAGAGTTTTAAAATAATGTAATTTGGTTCTGTGCCTTTTCCCAGCATGCAATTTTATTTACTTCTCCTTTAATGTATAAATTTGCTAAATTTCAAATCATGTTGTGTTTTGTTTATCATTTCTGAATTTTTCTACACCCTCTACCATAGTGTTTCTTTTAAATTTTTCTTTTGTTTTTGCACTGTGGATATTTGATAAATTGTGACTACCTAAAGAAGTTGAACATTAATCTCATATTATATGAAAATCTGGAGAGTATCTTTCTATTTAATAATATCTATATTAGAGAAATAACTCATTATAGAAAGTAGCTCATTAATTTACTTATTCTTTTTATTCATTCATTTATTTACTGTCTTATATTTGATAAACATCTGGTGTGTATCTGGAAACAATATTAGAGAACACATTTATAAAAATTGGTAAGACACGGGTTGTCTTAGATGAGTTCACATTCTAGCAGCGGTAATTATAGTAGAATTTAATAAGTGCTTTGTATTATAGAAACAAAATCCTGTGGTTGCATAGAGGAAGAAAGTGTTTCTTGCTAGGAAGGATAAGGGAAGTCTTTTGAAAAGGAGTGATATTTGAGGGAGGTTTTTAAAGAGGAATATGATTTTCTCATGTAGAATGAAGGTGACCCTAAAAGGTACACAGGCATAAAAACACAAGGCATAATCACGTGAAAGCAAATTTGTTCAGTGGAATTAAAGAATGAGATATAACTAGGGAAAGACGGGAGATGACACTGGTAATTTGGGCCATTTTGTAAAGGCTCTTCATGTCATGCTAAAGAATTTAGATTTTAATTTATGAACAGTGAATAGTTAATGTCTTAGCATATTTGGGCTGCTATAATAAAATACCATAGTTTGAGTGGCTTAAAAACAATAGAAATTTATTTCTCACAGTTCTAGAAACTGGAAGTCCAACATGAAAGTGTTGGCAGATTTGATATCTAGTGAGAGCCAGCTTTCTGTTCACTAGCAGCTTGTTTTTTTCCTGTTATCTTACATGGTAGAGGAAGCAAAAGTACTTTCTGGGGCTTCTTTTATAAGGGCACTGATAGCATTCACGAGGACTCTGCCTCATGACCAAATGCCACATGTCCATATATAATCATTTTGGGGATTAGGTTTTAACATACGAATTCTGGTGAGACACAAAATTTCAGCATAGCATTCAGCAAAGTTTTAACAACTCTTAGGGACTGAATTAAAATTCAGTCCACACCAAAAATTAATATGTTGAAGCCCTAACACCCAATATGACTATTTGGTGACAGGGCCTTTATAAGTAATTAGGAGATAACTAAGGTTAAATGAGGTCATAAGAAATGAGGCCTTAATCCAATGTAACTAGTCTGCTTAGAAGAAGTGGAATATGGATCAGGGATGTGCATGCACAGGGAAAATACCACGTGAGCACACAGTGAGGAAGCAGCTATTGGCAAGCCCAGGAGGGAGACCTCCGAGAAATTAAACCTGTCAACACCTTGATCTTGGACATCTAGACCCCTTCAGAACTGTGAAAAAAATTTTTGTTGTTGTTTTTGTGTAAGCCTCCTGGTCTGTGGTATTTCATTATAGCAGCCTTGGCAGATTAAGACAATGACTAAATTATTTTGCAGATTTTTTTTCCCTCTCTTTGACTTCTGAATTACTGCTTTGTGTGGTTATTTTCCCCCTCACTATTACTTCCCTGTTTTCTTCTTTGGCTCGCTTTCTCTTTAGTTTCTCTTAATTCTCTTTTTAAAAATGTTGCTGTTCTTCAGGTTTTTGTTGGTGGTGTTGTTTTGACTTAGGCTGTTTTCTTCTAACTCTGTGTATTCTCCATGATCAATTTTATCTAGGTCTATGACTGAAATATTGCTCATATGTGAATGACTTCAAATCCATGTCTTAAGTTCAGTCTTTCCTTCTGAGTTCCTGATGGATAGATACAGTTGCCTGTTTGGCATCTTCACACTCATTATACAGGTAGCTAAATGCGACATGTTCCAAAATGAATTATTATGCTTTGTTCCTAGTCTGTTTTTATTTGTGCAACCGAATTCAGAAAATGTTATCCCATCTACCCAGTTACATAAACGGGAAATCTGAGAGTCATTCTTCATTCCTCCATGAGCCCAACTTTCTGCCCACAAATATAATTAATTGCCAATATCTGAAGATGCTACCTGTATAGCATTTCTATTAGATTTTCTTGTCAATTCCTTTGGCATGGCTTTAAATCAGGCGTGAACTATTTCTCAGCTGTGGTCACCTTCTGATGGGTGGGTATTTCATTCTATGAAAGCCAGTTATTTCCTAATATCTTATAATTTTGAGATAATAACTTAGTAGAAGGCTTCTGTGATTAGACAATTAAAATTCTGTCTAGCTTTTGATTTTTCATGTAATGTAGGTTTTCCTACACAAGATGAATAATAACTATAGAATTGACATACATGCCTCCAGGGTTGTTTCAGTTTAAAATATTTTAGACTGCTTAGTGCAATACTTAGTAGTTAAGGTTCATTAAGATGGTAAAGCTTCCTAGAATAGGAGACACATTTTTCTCTTATAATGTGGATCTTTGTCTTATAATTTACATGAGTGACTCAGACTGAAATTTGAATAAAGCCTTTTTAGAACTCTTCGTGCACGCCTATCTTCCTTAAACAAAGCTGTAGAATATATGTAATTGCTAGTCAGTCAGAAATGAAGCAACACATTCATTCGCCTAACCAACTTGGTCAATCACCATTGCCCAGGCTAAATTTTTAACTATTAGAATCTTCTAATTTTTTTTTAGTTAATTCCTTTTTCCTGCAAGATAGATTCAAATCTGCTTTACAGTTCCATTCATTTTCTTGTCCTGCTCTATTTTTGCTTTTCTAAGTTATACATCCAGTAAAAGTTCCAAATATCTTGGCCTTTGCAGTTCACAACTGGTGGTAGTACAGATCTTTCAGCTTGGGAAATAGTGGCATGTCAACTGAATGTGAAAAGAAAACCATAAACTTTTGAACTAGAAGCCAAATGTACACAAAATAAAAACTCTCTTATTTCATCTCTAGTAAGGAGTTTCTTATATCATTTTCATGGATTTTGTTATGGTTCAGCAACATACTGGGAAATATTCTGCTGGAAAAAATGTGAAAAAAATTGAGAAAATGCAAATATCAGTAGGTACCATTTTTTATTAATGATTTTTATTCAGAGCTGACTTCTAATTTCTATCATAATTTTCCATTGGATATACATACTTTTTTGTTGCTGTTGTTTTTATAGCTGGAAAATGATCAATGGATTAATTGGTTGGGCAAATCGATGAGGGAATATAGATTACTTATCTCTGACAGAACAGAAAGCTACCTGATTCTGAAAACATAGCATTTCTGTTACCTATAAAGAAAAATTACAGGTATCCAAGTGACAAAGAACCTAATTAGAATTGTTGGCTTCATGCTTGACATTGTAGGGAAAACTGGCAAAAGAGGAATGGGTGTTTTTTCCCTGCCATGTTACCCTTCCTCAGGTAAATACAAGTTAGAACTCAAGAAAAGCCATGAGCTGTTCAGTATCATCAGTCTTGACGTAATGAAACTGAATAGCCCCTCCGTTTCGTTTCCCATTGTGACTTAGCCAGACGAGGAGAAAACACAAACAAAAATAAGAGACCTCTTAAATTTAACGCTTCCTCTTTGGGCTGTTGTAGCTTGTGGTGACCACAAGATGCCAGTGTTTTAGAACACTGTTAGGAATAGATGGCTGGTTAGCACTGTTTAGTTACTGAAAGACAACTGTGCTGGGGAAAAGAATACTGTATATCATCTATATCTATATCATATATAGATATATCATTTATATTTATATCACACCTATCTATATCATCTATATCTATATATAGATAGATCTATATATAGATCTATCTATATCTACCTATATTTTTTTCTCTTAATACATGTATTTCCTGTAACATTGTTTGAATAAATCATGGATCATTGATAGGAAAACAACTTGAAAATGAAAAAAAGAAAAAAAAAGGTAGAAGCATCATGCTTTAAGCAAGAAAGATCCAAAGTCATCTTCCCTAAGTTACTTTCTACTCTTTCATGATATGCAACATGCCACAAGAGAAAGTATATCATATAGTTAAGATTTTTGGTCCTTGGATTGAGAAACAATTGGTTTGCAATCTTTATTCTTTCTTAATAACTGCTTGTTCCTAAACAAGTCTACTAACTTCTTTAAGTGTCAATTTTGTCATATGTAAAGTGAAAAAAAAAGTCTGCTTGATCAGCTTATTGTGAAAATTATAGAAGATAGTGTATATTAGCACTTACAGAGTGTTCAGTAGAGGGTAGTAAGATGAAAAAAGAAGACAATCAGCAAAAAGTTATTTTCTGTTATGGTAAGTTTATTATTCCTTCTCATAAAATGGAACAAAGAAGTCCTGATAAGCTGCATTGTGCACCTACTACCCCTTAAGATTATACAGTATTTAGCTCTATCTTAAAGTCTCAGTGTTCACAGCGCCTGGGTGGTTTCAGTCAGTTAAGTTTCTGATTCTTGATTTTGGCTCAGGTCTTGTTCTCAGGTTCATGAGATGGAGTACAGCATTGCTCTCTGTGCTGGGTGTGGAGCCTGCTTAAGATTCTCTTCCTCTGCCCCTCCCTCTATGTGTGTGTCTCTCTAGCTCTCTTAAAAAAAAAAAAGTTTCTCAGTGTTCTCATTTCTATTTTCTTAGTGTTGCAGTTATAGCTGGACTGAGGTATTTAAAACATAGCCATTAACATAGTGTTATAAGAAAAAAATAGTTATAAGAGCTTTTATTTATCAAGTATTTATTATGCCACATATTTTGGTTTGTTCTTTTTAGGCAAGTTAAAGAAATGACTAAAGTCACACAGCTTAGAAACTAAAAAGTTAGTATTTAAACCATATCTTATTTCAAAACTCATGCCCTTAGCCAATTTTGGGGAAAAAAAAAATTGCCAAGTTGAAGATTTACCTCTAAGCTTCAGAGCTGCTTGTGTCAGAAGGGCAGATGTTTCTGGTACCCGAGGTGAGGTTTTGATATATGAAGTTGGTGGATAAAAATTAGAAAAACTTTACAGGAACCATAAAACTTTAGTTTATGATTTGTGTTCCTCAGCTCTTCTTATTTTCACAATCAAATCAAATGATCTCAACTATTGTAAATATTGTCAACGAGTTCTGATTATTCTGCAAGAGTGATTTAAGAACCCCCTATGGAGACCAGCTTCTGACTCACATGACAGTATGGAACCTCACAAATTCAGTTTACTTTAAACCACCCATTGTCTAAGTCTTATCCAAATAAAAGATACAATCTCAATGATTTTCTGGAATGCTGTTTATGTATGGATCCCCTAACCACCATCTTGCACTGCTTGAGTGTATTCAGCTGTACACTAATTAGAGTGAAATCTGGACCATCTTCAACCTGCCCTGCTGGTTCCCTTCACATTAAATGATGCTACAAGGAATATGCCTGCTTGGTCCATAGGAAATCATCATCACGCATGAGTGTTGAAGTGCTCCTTTTTTTTTTTAAGATTTTATTTATTTATTAGACAGAGAGAGAGAGAGAGATCACAAGTAGGCAGAGAGGCAGGCAGAGAAAGAGAGGGGGGGAAGCAGGCTCCCTGCTGAGCAAAGAGCCCGATGTGGGGTTCGATCACAGGACCCTGAGATCATGACCTGAGCCGAAGGCAGAGGCTTAACCCACTGAGCCACCCAGGCACCCTGAAGTCCTCTCTTATAAAAGCAAAGTCTTTTTGCCATTTTCATGACTGGAAAGAGAAGCTGAAATATTAGCTGTTAATATCATACACTTTCTTTTCTGAAAAAAGTGAAAGTGTTATTGGGTTCTGGGCACTTCCCCAAACTCAAACCTCCTTTGTATTAAAACAAAAACAAAAACAAAACACAACTCTAGCATTCTCATATACACCCTTCCCCAGTTCTATTCAATGATTTGGTAGGCCTTGACCTTCAATACAAATATTCAATCTCTCTTGAGCAGAAAAACAGTTGAGAAGAAAAACCAGCCTTTTACAAAGCAGAAGGAAAATAGTATCCCTGGAATGGACATAAGAGAATGAAATAGATCAAACATGCATTTGGTTATGTATTATTAACATGACCGATGAAAACGAGATAATGAATTGAACCTCTTTCAATGCAAAGATCAAGGAAGTGAAGCAAAGGACTTCTAGTTTGTGTATAAATGTGAAGCATTAGAATTGGTGCTGCTTTCTTCCCTGGTGAAGAAAGGATATGGCTATGGGAAGGATAGGTAGATGTGACTGAGATACACACACACACACACACACACAGAGTGAATATACACAATGTTAACATGTTATATTATATATAGTATATACAGATATGCACATATATGAACACATACATATAAAATTACATGATGGGTTTTAGATCCTCTTTCCTAGTTTGATCTTTATTACTTTGGATGTAATTTGGTTCCAGTTGGTGCTGTAAATAATGATTTGGCATAGGTCAGAATACGGAAGATGGCCAATTCTGAGGAGCTTGATCCTAAAAATTGAAACTCTATTTACACATTGAGGTTGGTTAGGGGTAGGATGGAAAAATCAATGAATGTTGGAAGTTTGGGTAGGAGAAGAGTTTTACTGATTGGATTAAACAACTATCTGAGTCCTTACTGTATTCAACTTTTAGATTAGACTGTCAGGTAGAAATATGCCACTAAAAGGCATCACTTCCTTTACAATCTGTCCTGAAATATCTGATAGAACATGAAAAGCCATTATGGCTTCCTGGTAGCAAGTCCAATTACAAATGACTCCAGAGCCCTCTGCAATGTGACCTGACTCTAAATGGTCCTGTGGGATTGTCATCCAGTGTGCTGGCCCTCTGTTTTCTGCCTACTCACATGTAATTGGGAAATGGAAGGCACTTATCTGTCTTGTTGATGGCCCTGTGCTCATTTGATAACAGTTGCTCCACAAAAGCACAAGAAGGAAAATATATTCGCTGTAGCTATAAATTTACTCACTGGAGTGAGCAAATCATGGATATTACAGCTGGGCAAATAGACATTGGGACGAGGGGGTAGGGACAGTAGGACTTCTTTCTTCTTCTTCAAAAAAAGCAATAAAATAAACCTTTTCCTTCACCTTCTTTACTTGACTTCTATTATCTTATTCATGAAAAGTACAGATAAAGAAAGAAATAGGGGACTAGCATTGAGGGAGTAAGAAAGGCACAAACACTTGTGTTCTTGGTGGAAGGGGAGTCTGAACTAAACTTCAGGAGTAGATTTCATTCTTCTGTTCCACTTATCCTTCCAAAATTCTTCTACCATCTGAGGTTCTCTCTTCTCGCTGTCCTGTCACTGCATCTGAAAATGCTCATAATTTTTTTTTTTTTTCTCTGACACTCAGGCTGCTAGGGAATCAAGTCGTATTTTGCAGTAGAATCCGGCTTAGGGTCCATTTCGTGTTGGTCTGGTGAACTGCAGCTTTGTGAATATTCAAGGCATGGGCCTGGCGGAGGGAACAGATTTTCACAGACTAAGCTGGCTGTAAAGGAGTCCATTTAGAGGTAAGAATTGAACGTAGGGGTTTTATGTTTTTATACATTTTTTATGAATTATAAAAAATAAATGAACACAAAACCACATCTGCAAATAATCAGAAAGATCTAAAACCATGTTTAGAGATTTGAAGAGAAGAATTTTCACCTCAGCAAGCACCGAGGGGTGTTTTGTTAGAGTGCTGTCACAGCCGTAAAAGCAAGAATTGTACATCTTTTATTAGCACTTCTGATTTTGAAAGCTGAAAACCACTTTGACTTGTATGTGAAAATGAAAATCCCCAAACTAAAACCTCTTTCTTTTTAGTAATAAGGCTTTGTCTACTTCTGAGGGCTGTTTTACATTTTTATTTTTTGGCATATTAGCGGTAAAACTCACAAACTGAAGCAAATGCCTTTATTTGTGTCTTGAAGAAATGCTTCATTTCTTAAGAAAAAAAGAGGAGTGGGATTAAGTGAATCTATAGGCAGTTGTTGCTTCAATAACTAGAAATTATTTGAAGAATTCAAATCATTGTTTTCTTGTCAATATGGTATTAAAGCATCAGAATACTAATAATAAAATCTGATAATTGGAAATCCTATAACCTTGATAAATCCTTTGCAATTTAGTTACCAAATACCTGGATGTCTTTCAAACACTGCTAAAAATGGGCATTCTGAGTTTCATTTTACATCTGAAGTTTTGTAAGATGAAGGCCCTTGCCCAAAGCCACGGACAGAGCTAGAATTAAAATGATTGAGTCCTTACTCCTGGTCTTGCCTTTCTCTTCACTTGACAACACAAAATCCTGCAAAGGAGCAAATCAATAATAATGAAAACTTCCTCTTTCTCCCTGGAGTGTTAAAGAGAACAGGTTCACAGAGCAATATCTATAGCAGAGCTGGCTGCTTGTTGACCAAGACCTTAGCCATTTTGGTGTAGATCAGCGGAGCTATTTAGGACGGCTAGCCAGGGGATGAAAACAGCAGTAAATAATGAGAACTGCAGAGAGTACAGCCCTGTGGGCTCAACACAGGCTATCTTAGCCCCGACACTGACCGGCTATGTGACTTTGGGCTAATCACATAATTCCTCTGTGCCTTATCTTGCCCACAAGCTAGATGGGACATGGGGGCAGAACAATCTTGCTTTCCACAGTTGTGGTATTAAATCAATCTCTGTGAACTACTTTCAAAACACAGGTGCTGGGGGTGGTATTTTCTGTATTGATCTTCATTTTAAATCAAGTTGGCATTTAGAAAATCTTTATTAGAGGATTTATTAACGTCTAGCTTGTTTGGGATAAAGTATGATGGGTTTGAAAACAATAACAAGTGTAAATGAGATCAATATGTGGAATGCAAAAATGAATTAAAGATTTTTAGATGTTAAAAGGATTTTTAATTTTTTCCAGAATAGTAGCAGTTTATTTATTTTTATTTTTTATTGTTTTAAAATATTTTGTTTATGTATCTGTCATAAAGAGAGACAGTTAGAGCAGGAACACAAGCAGGAGGAGTGGGAGAAGCAGGCTTCCCAATGAGCAGGGAGTCCAATGTGGGGCTCCATCCCAGGACCTGGGATTATGACCTAAGTTAAAGGTCGATGCTTAACGACTGTGCCACCCAGGGGCTCCAGAATAGAAGCAGTTTAGATGAAGTTTTAAAGTGACACAAATTTCCCTTAATTAAGTCCCTACAGATTCCCTCAATGGAGCCCATTATAATTCACCCCACCCCAAGTCTATTAGTTGTCTTGGGTCTGTTGCTTATTTTATTCAATTAGTCCCCCATTCCAGGCCTCTGCCTGCCTCCGCTGGTGGACCACGGAACCGTCCAATTGACAATTGCCATGTCCATCTTTTGGTGGCAAAAGGGCTCTCTCTCCCTGTGTTTGTTGTGGTTGAAATGCTCCCGAAGATAAAGTTCTTTCAAATGTTCTGAAATGTTAACTATTTCCTTTCAGCCTCCATAGAATTCCGTGGGTAACAGATCCCTTTACCTCAAATTCTTCACTTTATTGGGACTTAGAAAACATTCCTGATGTAGGTGTGGAGGCAGATTCTGAAATCTTTTATTTTTAGCTCTCTTTCTAATAATTGTATGCAAAATTCCTCCATTTTCCTTCAGCCAAAATGCAAAGTAGTGCTTTTTTCTACTTCAACAGAAGTCTGTAAAGGGATTCTAGGACTCTAATCCAGCAGTTCCACAAATAGCTATATTTTGAGTTCATGGTTGGGTTTAGAGGGGTTTTACCTCAAATATCACCATTTTCCCCTTTTCCTCATGCCTACAAAAAAGGGAAAAGTTGTGGAAAAGGGGAAAAAAAAGCCCTATTTTTAATAATTGATATTTGTTGTTTTCTCTTAAAATTGTAACTTACAGTTCTCACTTCATTCTTTCTGGGATTTACTCATTTTGGCTCCCAGTAGTTATATATGCGTAAAATAATTATTTAGAAAAACAAGGAATATAGAGTTTGTCAGGTTGAGCTAGATGAACTTTACAAAATTAATTTTTTTTGATCTACAAAATAATTTCATGTTCAGTGGTCTAACTACTTCTACTCTTCCTGAAAAATTGCTTCCTTTCTAAAGTCCTCAATTAAAAAAAAAAAACAAAAACAACACAAGAATTTATCTGTGTTTAAAAAATAATTACCTTTTTCAGGTTAGATGAACTGAATAAGTCATCCAACTGTGACCTTGTTACTTAAAATATTGGATTAAGGTTTTTGGCCAAGAAGCACATATTTACTAATCACTCAACTTAGGCACTGTCAGGTCTTGTCTGTGTAGAAGTGCCTGGAATGATCGCACTGATATAGAGAAACTATATTTTGTTAATTCTGTTTTATACAGAACGTCAGGTCTGAACAGAACATAACAGAATATTGAGCTCAAATATCTCATTTTTCAAAGAAGAAACTCCAGTGCAAAAAGGATTATTACTCAGTTCAAAGCAACTCAACTGTAACAGTTGGTCAGATGAGGCAAGGGGGTGGGGAAAGGATGAAGTTGAAAGATTATGGGAATCAGTAGTCAGTGGCAAAGCAGGGACCCCTACAAGTGTTGCCTAGAAATGCACAAGTTGACATAAATTATATAGTCCATATAAATTCCTACCATTACCAAGCTATAGCAGAGGTTGGTAGGGTCACTCCTCCACTTTGGAAACATGTCCACACCCTACCTCAGATTTCACAATATCACTGTATGATTTATTCTGCCCTTCAAGACCTCCTTGGATATTCATTTTGATATCACTGAGACTATATAAAAATGTTGTGGGGTGCCTGGGTGGTTCAGTTGGTTAAGTGTCCAACTCTTGATTTCAGATCAAGTCATGATCTCAGGGTTGTGGGATCAAGCCCCACAACAGGCTCTGTGCTCAGTACAGAGTCTGCTTGTCCCTCTCTCTCTGTTCCTTCCTCTCTCTCTCTCTCTCTGTCTCTCTGTCTCTCACTCTCTCAAATAATGAGTAAATAAAATATTTTTAAAATGTTTTATTTATCACATGAGCAGCAGAGAGTCCTACAATGTTGAGTAGTAGAACATGGTAGCACCTGTAGTTAGAATTGATGAAGTTGTGTCTCAGGACAAAGATAATTTGACATCTGACCTTTTACATACTTGCTATTGAATGTTGGTGGCTTGGGTCTCACGGTTGTATGCGCACAAATAAATTTTAGTTAGGTGGAGAATGGGAGCACAAAGAGTGTAGTTCTACTTTGGCCATGAGCAAGTCAGGTAGAAAGAGAAAAATGTGGCAGTGAGTACTCAGAGTACTAATAATAGTTCATGGTGGTTTCCTGGTTTTTAGAAATAAAATGTTTAGAAGGATTCTGAGGCCCTTTTGATTGGCCACAAGATGAGTCCTGCAATACTGTCCCTTTCTTCTTTTGACAGAAACCTTAAAATATGATTTTCTGAATGGTGTTTTTCAAAGAAATTATTATCTTGTTTATTTATCTTCTGTGTAACTCTTAGACCTGCCACAGTCTTATCTCACAAAGTTTTCTTCTCTACATATTTTATTGTCAATATAATATTGCCTCAAAATCTTCATTCAGTAGGTAGGATTTTTCTTTTTTTTGTGAAGTCCTTTTCCTATAGCCTTCCATCCTCATCTCTGCTGTGTTTCTGCAATTGTTTGTTACTTGCCTAAGATATGCATTAAGTTAAACCTGCTGGAATGTGGGCATTGTGGACATAGCAAACTGGAGAGCTGTCAGTTGCCGTGGATTTTAGGATGATTCCAGCAGCCTGTCTGTTCATTTTCAAAAGAAAACACATTATCAGCAGAGTTGAAGCTGGTCTCCTTAGAAAAATAAACAAATCTCTGACTGCTCTTCTAAAACTCACAGATCTTGTCAGAGTAAGTTCGATGTTGCTGACAGATCATCAATTAGAGGGTGCATGTGTGAAAACAAATGTGGGAAGTTATTGTGTGTGGCTTTTCATGGGAGTGACATGGTTCTCACCAGATTGGGAGACAAGGTGGAAACCATTTTATACTAAAAAAGTGGAGTATACCACTAAAACCCAGTAGTGCTAGATTTCAAAGGAACTGGGATTAATTTACTAAGACTTATCACCTCTTCTCTTCAACCCATATCTATAGATTCTAGAAAAGTGTCAACACTAAAATCAATTAATACCATATCTTGTCTTCACTTAAGTATATTACTGTTTATCCCCATGGTTTGCATTAGTTCTGCTAGAGCAACAGGACATGATTTAGACTGCTTTGCTACTTGGACATTAACTAGATTCATGCCTAGTACAGAGTAAATGGTTTTGATTCACCAAAGGATGGCTTTACGAGCTTATTGGTAGTTATTTAAAACATTTCTTTACATATATATGTATACACATCTTTATATGTATACATATACACACATACACAGAATAACAAAATGAATCTCTTTTTTCCCATCTACATGGTACATTTCTAATGTGGAAATTATGTCAACTCAATAAGGTGCATTGGAAAAAAGACTGTGTGACTTGGGCAACTTATCTATTTTCTTAGGGTTCTCGTTTCCACAATAGTAAAGTGGGGTAATAATACCAATTTTGCAATCTATTGTTAGGATTAGAGAGGTCCTGGGTTAAAATAAGACAAACACACAGAAAGTTCTTTAGTGCTTGGCCCATAATAGGTGCTTAATGGTTGTTACTGTATATAATAATGACAACAACAACAACACAACAATATGATAAACTATTTATCGAGAACCTATGCATTAGACTTCAATGATGAAAGACACTGCACTCAAAAGTTTAGGAATTTACAGCTTTGTAGCCCAAATATATCTTGAACCATTCTCACATGTTAAGCTACTGGAAGTACTACAAGATATTCCTCGTAATTCCTGTATAACAAAATCCTGAGGCATGGACCTCAGAATTTAATCATAAGGCCATATATAGAGGTATCAATAAAAATAATCTGCCAAAAGGCTTTGGCTCTAGTAAATGAAAACTTTATAGATGTTTTGCCTGGGTTTTCACAGAATATTAGTTTCAGAATGACTGTATTCCTACTATCTAAAAAAGTGATTGAAGGACAGAGTTTCAAAATTGTGTCAGCAAGACAGATTTCAGGCTTTGTAATGTCCAAATCCTCTGTCATCCATTGTTGGTCACTGGTTATCTTTTCTTTGTTTCTTTTCACTGGAAGGATGAATGTTTAAAAAAATACATGAGATGAAGTATAATCACTCATCAGTGATTTAGAATATGAAAGCTCCTTTTAGATACCCATCAGAGGCTTAGGATATCAACAGGCTTGTACATTTAGAGACTTCTTTTTTTTTAAACATAAGATAAAATTGAGTATATTGGAGTACACTTTTCTATTAAAGTAAAAACATCTATTAGAAGACAGTAAAGCCAATGCACGGGTTAAAAATTGAAAAATATAATTAAATTATATTCTTGCTTTGCTCATTTTTCATAAATGAACTTAATTTAGTGAAACATTTTTCTTTGACAGAAGGAAAAATTAAATTTATCCAGGACAGAAAGGTATTAAGGGGAACTATATAACCGCTAACTAAAATATTGGTGATTATGAAGTGGTCTAAGTACATCTATGTATGGTATCAACAAATCACATTATTGAGACCATCTTAGTTTGAATATATGTGAAGTCTTTGTGGGACATTTCTGGGGTATGATATATTTTAATAACTTCCATCAGGATTCCTGAAAAGGTACAAAATAAGGTACTCTAGTTGTTCTGCACAGTTTAATTAAACCCATCACACAGTTAATTGAATATGTAAATATTTCATTGAGTAATAAACTTCACACAAGGAGCTCTTCTAACTGTTGGTAATATTGAACTTGGTGACACTGCAGGTTCATCAGAGAGCTAATCTATGTGAATGATGGTGTCTCTTAGAAGGAACAATGAGCTTAAAATAGAAATAAAAGTAACCTGAGAGACTGCTTAGAGTGTGAATTAGACCCTTTTCTTGAACTACTTCTGATTTATACCTATTTCTTTTTCAGAGTATAATTGTAATTCTTAGCATCTCTGCATTTGCCAGGTAAAAAATAGCAGTATGCTATTGGAGGCACAAATGTCTTTATAAAGAAAAAATCCTGGCCTCATTGAATTACAGCCCAATTTAAAGGACTTTCACCTACACATCTGGCGTTTGTTTTCAGATAGGTAACTGGTAAGTAACAAAGGTATCTTTGTTTTTATCAACCTAGATCTCCATCCTACAACTATCCTTCACTTGCTTAATTGAACTTAATAAAGAATCTTCTTTGGATCACAAAACAGAAACCAATGTTAGACTTGTCTTATTTTAATAACTCTTATCTGTACCATCTCTTACTTTTCTTAACACCCAAATCTTGGATAGTGCTTGTAATCCAGAAGCCCATCATATGGTATCATCTTCAGAGATGCTGTAGCTCCTACCTGTGCTACAAATAATTGATATAAATGCCAGTGTGCTTTGTGGGGAAACAGAGCTCAGGAAAGTGAATGCTCAAAAGAAGAGATACCAATTTCCAGTTGCAAAATATATTGGAAGTTGCAGACTTTCAGTTCCTTTCAAGCTGCTGTGGTTACGTTAGAGATTGAAGGGGCCTCTTTTTGTCTGCCATTCATCCTCTTACTGTGCCTCTGGCTTGTGTTTTAATATCACATATAGTTTTGCATTAAAGTTTTCATATGTAATTCAACAGATAGCATGGAAGCACTGATCTTATTTCCAAATTGATAACATTTGGAGTTCCTTTTACAGAGTGGCCACATAGTGGGTTAAAGTATAATTTGCAACTATCATTGTATTGGCAACTATTTTGTAGGCTGCATGATGTTTGTTGAAAAATCATCCCCTTTCAGACAATGTATTTTGTAGCCTTTCACAGTTTGGTTCAAAGTCAAGCACAGACAGGCAAGAATTTAAGTAGTTATCATTCAAATTTTAACATGGTTTCCACAAGGTCTTGGGGGTCTTGATTTAATCATTGATAGAGAGATATAAATATAGAACATAGTTATTCTTGGGAAAAGTCACTATGCAATCATAAAGTCTTGGTTGCTAGTCTATAAAATAGTACCCACGTAGTTGAAATACTGAGAACATTAAAAAGACAATCAATTTAAAGAACTGACCCAATTTCAGGGATATACAGACTAATAAATGTTGGTTATTGTTATTATTATATTTCAATCTTTCTGGAAATACAAGTTCCAACTTTCTTGAATCTAGAAGAACTTGAGCTAAAAATTCTTCCCTTCTCCCACCAACTCTTTCCACAACCCCCACCCCCACCATTTCCAGCAGTTTGTCTTAATTTCTTCTTAGATTTGCAGGCTGGGATACATTTTGCACTCAGAATGCTTGATGAACTAGGAAATATTAATAAAACTGCTTCTTATTCACCTACTCAACGTCAAAATGTAGCAGACTGATTAAAGAGAAAGAAGACATGAATAAAATGACAGAATACACATTAAATTTTAATCACTACAGGTTCATCTAAGACATGTAGCTAACATGCTGAAAGGAATTATATTTAGGTCAGGGAGATGGCAATGTTGTTTAAGAAGCTGGTTGAATTCATCCAGTTAGTGAAAAGATAGTGGCAGGATTAGGGCATGAAGAATACAAATATCTTTCTGCTTCTTAATTGTTTAGACTTTTTAAGTCTCAAACAAAGCTGGGTGGTGTTTTGATGTTAAAATCTTTGGCATAAAAATGCATATGAAATTTAAAACAAAACAAAACAAAATACCTTACTGGGGTAGAAGCCTTGGCACCTATACAATTTAACTGAAGAAAAGTCCCCAGAAAGTCTGTGGGGGTAGAAATACCTGGGATAGCCCCTATCTGTCAGATACAAGTGATAAGATGAATTTCAAGTGACAAAATGTTTATTATAGAATGCTAGGTTATTGATTAGTGTGAAATTGTATGTTTTTTTTTTTTACCATGTCATTTAATTTATTCTTCAAACAAACTGAAATGTTTGTCAGAATGACACATAAAGCTATTTTAACTGTCTACCTAGAAGTGTTCCAATTTCTTATCATAAAATTTAATGGGATCCACAAATGAACCCAGCTTGAATTCCTGTCCACTTCTCTTATTTACAAGTTCAGTAATTCATTTACCCATCAGAGTACCACTGTTCTGGCACATACCCCTTCGTTTGGGGGAGGATGGGAATGAGTAGGGGTATGCTAGAAAAACCCACCCCTATTTATTTATTATCAAAGTGTGTGTAGCACTCAAAGCTCAACTCAAATATTATCTCATTCTAAAATTGCTTCTCCTCTCCTCTACATTTATCTTCTAGGAAAAGAGTAAGTAGTCTCTCTTTTTAAGCTTATCATTTGGAACGTACTACTTTCCATATTTTATAATAGTTATTAATGTATATTCCTTACTAATCTCTAAAATAATGTGTTCCCGAAGAGCAAGGGACTTTGTATTTTTATTATTGTATACATCATAGGACTCTGCTTACTACCTTGCTAACAAATCACCCATTTTCATCTAATAATTCACTTATTTACTCTACAAACTCGTTATGTTTTATGACTGTTTCAAGTCCCTGTGGATAGTAAGTTGAAAGGGAGGGAGGAAGAGAGAGAGAGGCCCAGTTACAGAGACAGAAACAGAGGCAGAGAGTTCTCATTCTAAAGAGCTAATACTCTAGGGAGAGACTGTACATATTGTCTTGTAAGCTTTTAAGTGCAATGATATTTGAGATAAGCAAATAGTTCAGTAAGATAGGGACAAAGATATTCCTGAGAGATGGTAAGAGAGAAAGCTGAAGGGTTAGAGATATAGCAGGAAACCCTGTATACTATGTAGTACTCAGATTTTATCCTAGAAGTGATAGACATTTGCTGAAGAATTTAAAGTTCCAAAGTTACACTCTGTAATTACATGAAGGATGTTTCTTAGGAGTCTGATTATTGAGATAGTAATTCCAGTTAAAATGCAGAGGTTGAACACTAACCACAAATAATAAATAATAAAGCTGAATCTAAGGCAGTAGCAACAGTGATAGAAAGGAAGGAATAAATTTGGTAGCTAATTTTTCTGAATGTCTGACGAAGTCCAGTCATTGATTTGGTATTGAAAGGATAGTGATGAAGGAATTAAGGATGACTCCTGGGTTCCTGGTTTCAACAACTACATGGTAACAAAATGGAGAAGGGAATATATAGCAGGAGGACTGGTTTTGGGGAAAAAGAAAGAAGGAGTTAGTTTTAAACTAAATGAGGCATGTGTGTGTGTGTGTGTGTGTGTATGTGAGTGTGATGGAAATTGAAAGTCAATGGAATTAAATAGGCCAGACAAATATAAGGCTATGATTCTAAGTGGCTCATTCACAGGAATATTTAAGGTGAATAGCAAAGTAAGAGATGTTGGGTACACAGAGAAAAATGTAAGGCAATGGCAAAAATTCTTGGGAGAGAGTGTATAAATTATCTGAACATAAGTCCCTAAATTCAACATGGAGGGATTCCTGAAAGGAATTCCCTCAAATATATGTGTTACCAAATCTGCTACAATAGCAGAAGTTCGTAGCATTGCCATTGCTCGGTTAGGAATTAGGTCCTAAGATTTCTATGGTGAAAAATGCAAATACCATACCTAGTAGAGAAAATGCATCATGAACCAGCACTTTAGCATCAATGATAGAGTCTGATAAAAGAAACCATGAACAGAAAAAGAAGGAAACTAACAGTCATTGAGCATATGTTACATTATGTCACTTAAATGGCACAGCCAACTTTAAAGTTGTATTATTTTTTTAGAGATTAAAAAAATATATTCCAAGTGGTTAAATGACTTGCCACATATAGTACCAGAAGTAGCACAGCTTCTAAAATGATGTTCTTTCTATGGAATAAATAATAATAGTAAAAATGACAACAGTGTTGGCAAATACCATTTTCTAGGCACTGTGTGTCAAATATGGTGGTATTTGCATTGTATACCACATCTTATTTAGCTCTTTTAACATCTCTAAGCAGTATTATCTTGATTGAATGACTGATTGATTGATTGATTATTATTTTTTAGAGGGAGAGAATGCATGCACAGGGTGGGGGAGTTGCAGAGGGGGAGAGAGAGAGAATCTTAAGCAGGATCCATGCCCAGAGTGGAGCCTGACACGGTGCTTGATGCCACAACCTTGAGATCATGACCTGAGCAGAAATCAAGCATTGGATGCTTTACAACCTGAGTCACCCAGGCATCCCATTCTAATTTAAATATAAGAAAACGAAGGCTCAAAATGATTGGATTGAATAACATGAATATTATCATCCAGTTAATAAAACTGGTGAAATACAGATTCAAACCCAGATGCAACTGGCTTCACAGCCTGACTTCTTAAGCATTATCTACACCGCTTCCATGCCCTATAATTCCTAGATTTTAAAAAACCCGAAAGAATACAAGCTGATTTTTTGAAGCTTTATGATTCGGTGTGTTGGCAGTATCCTATTATTTAATATACAATTAAAAACTTGTATTTTAACAATTGAATCATTGCCAATGCCGGCTTTCATTATATCCTGATTGCCCTTCACTCAAGAAAATTCACATATCTGAATAGAATGTTGCATCTTATAATAGGATCCTGTACTTCAACCAGCAGTTCATCTGAGGCTCACTAGGAATGTCTGTTTTAATCAGCTATCTATCTTGCTTCATCAAATGAACGAATCATCTTAAATATTTTTGTGACAACTCAAAGAAGGTATAGTTGATTTGCAGTTGTATTTAAGATTGCTGTTATGCTATCTTCTTGGAGTGACTAACATTCATTTAAACCCTTTGGCAAAGGGTTAGGTGTACTGGAAAACCCTGGTCTATGTCTTTCCGGTCGTGAAAGGATGTAGCTGAAACTAGTTGTTATATTAGAACAAAATGTAAGAATATAAGAGAATGTGGAAAGATGACATTCATAGATTAAATCATGTTAATTATTTGCTAGTCAATTCTAAGTGAACTATATTTAAAGATAGGATAGCCAAGCAGACAGTCAATTAATTCCAAATAGATGGAGCCTGACATCATTTGTTCTTTTCTTTTAAGAGGGCTAATAAATAACACAATAGTCCCCAGTGGCCATCACAACATTAATGAAATAAATTTAAGAAATTACTATGCCTAATAATTACCATCCTGGATTTCAAATCAGGAATCAGAAGATTAACAAAAACTGAAGGTAGATAATAAACCAGCAATGAATCTAAGAATCGTAGAGCAATGTCAGTGCTTCAGAAAGGATGTATCCTATATCTCATTGCCAACCTATAATGCTTCTGTTCCAATGTGTTCATAAAAAATGTTTTCACCTCTGTTGCCAAGGGGTAAAAGAATACTTATATTTTTAAGTGTTTTAAAACCTTAAAAATTAGGGGTGTCTGCGTGGCTCAGTTGGTTAAGCATTTGACGCTTGGTTTCGCTCAGGTCATGATGATAGGGTCGTGAGACAGAGCCCCATGCCTCCCTCCACCCCCAAGCATGCCGCCTGCTTAAGATTCTCTCTCCTTCTGTTCATCCCCCCTACTGCTCATGCATGGGCACTCACTTTCTATCTGAAAAACAAAACTTAAAACTTAAAAATTTAACTTTTTTAACTTTAAAAACATAAAGATTAAAATTTTGCTTAAATGGTAAATGTTATATCCTCATTATCAATTGCTCTTTTTACAAGTTGTACTTTGTGCTTTTGTCCCATTTAAGTTGGATTATTTTAGTAGACTCCAAGAAAATTTAAGTGCTACCTGGTGTACTCAATAAAACCCATAATTAATCCCATGGTAGCAATGTATTTAATTGATATTTATACTTTTCCACTTGATAATATTTTCAGTTTATAGATCATTGTTCTTCCAGAGGTATCCGTGATAGTAACTCATTATTTTGCACAGCACGGACAGTGGTTTTTTTGTGTGTGTTATAAAGGGGAGAGAACACCTATCAATTCAAATGCATTATGCATGACACATATGAAGCTTAGACAAATTGGGATTGAAACCCAGAATTATCGCATGGAGACTCCACCTACATTAGGCAAGAAGGACTTAACTGGGAGTGAAAACAGCAATTTTAGTTAGCTATACTAGCTATCTATTGCTGATGTAACAAAGTACCACAAATTGAGCAGCTTAAAACTGCTCAATTTTTTGTGCAGTTTCCATAGGTCAGAAATCCAGCACAGGGTGGATCAGCTGGTTCTTGGTTTGGTCTCACAAGGCCAAAATTAAGGATGCAGCCAGAGAGCATTCTTTTCTGGAGGCTGCAGGGAAGAATCCTCTCTCATGTTCATTCAGGTTGACAGAATTCATTTCCTTGAGATTGGAGGGTAGCAGTCCTTGTTCCCTTGCTAGTTGTCAGTGGACTTTGTTCTTAGTTTTACAAGTTTTCTTCATTCTTTAGCTCGAGATTCCCTTCATCGTCAAAGCCAGCAGGTGAATCATGTTCTCACACATTTTTCAAATCTCTCCGACTCCCCTCTGCTAATTTCTCTGTTGCCTTCCTCTTCTATGGTATTTGTCTGGTTGATTCTTCTGCCTTACTTTTATGCTCCTAAAGGCTCATGTGATCATATCAAACCTACTCAAATAATCTAGAGTAATTTTTCTGTTTTTATACTTGGTTGATTAGTAACCTCAACTGCACCTGCAATTTTCTTCACAGAAGTATCCAGGGTAGTTTTGACTAAACAACTAGGGGACTGGAATCTTGGGGAGACATTTCTTCAATTTTACCTAAGATATCAGCCATTTCAGTTTTATTCAGGCAACAGAGGAAAAGTGCAAGGAACTCTTTGAAAAGAATACAGCTTTTGGAGAATAACATAGTTTTATATGCTTGTATAGCTATGAGAACTAAAAAAAATGTAAGAATTTAAAATATGTCTCTCTGCCCTTCCCACCATCTATCCTATTCTAAAATTAATCACACATCTGGTGGCATACAACATTTTCCTTTACTTGGCTAACATTTCACACCTAGTTAAAGAAACTAGTCATTTTGAAGTATTGCACATTTAATCATGTGATTTGATCAGCTTAAAATGTTAAGTTAAAGTGGTCTCCAAACATCACAACTTTAAACTGTATATTACTCTATGTAAAATATAAGTAAATAAAACTAAAGCAAAATCTGTAGAGAGGAAATGAAAGGAAGAAAAGAGAAAAGAAAAAATCAAGGAGTAGATGCCTGTTCTGTCATTGATAGGTGCTGCACAGATACCTTTTCCAGTGCATGTCGAGCTCTTCACAAAATATCACGGTTAGATTTAGTGTCTGTGCCAGTAGGGCAGTAGCCTATTAAAGTTTTCATGGCTTGATGATGCCTTGTTTGAAGAGTTCATGTTCCCCGCCTCCCCGCCCCTCCCCCCCTGCACTGGGAAAGAAAATTCTCATTTAGGTATGCTCCATAGGATAGAACAGTGCATGTTTCCTTAAAGTGTTCTTGGGTTTAACTGTGCCTGCTCTGCAGATCTGTGGAAAGAATTCTTTTTCCTTCTAAATTCTCTCAGCTGACATTCTGCTCTTCTCTTACATATCACTTTTGGCAGTGACTGTCACTTGCTTTCCTGTTGCTGTTTCTAATCTCTACTGCTATCTGTGTTCCCTGACATGTCTGCCTTTTGCTGTTGTTTTTCTTCTCTACACCCTTCTTGTTACCTATTTCTTCCCGTCTTAGCAATTATCTCTTCTTTCCTCCAAAGTTCTTGAGTATAAAGGTTATCCTTAACTGTCTCCATTTCTTGTTCACTCAGTTCACAATACAGTAATTGAAATCTACCTTACCCCCAAACTTGTGTCCTCCTCAAGGACACCAATGTCATCTAACTTATCAAATACGGTGGATATTGTTCCAACCTATCTTCCTGGATCACTCTGCTGCATTATGAATTCTCCTTCCATTTCTTAAATGTTGGGGGTATAGCTCAGTGGTAGAGCATTTGACTGCATTTCTCAAATGTTCATTTTCCAATGGATTCTCTCTTGCTATTTTTTATTTCTATTTTTATTTCCCACAGTTCTTAGAGGATATCATGGATTCTTAGATTTCACTGTTCATGCACATGGTGATCACTTCCTAACTGACATGTCTATATTTATATGTCTATTCTCTGTGGCATAATCCTTCTGTTACCTGTTGCCTTCTACAAGAATAGATGCAGAGAACACAATTAGATGTGTAAAATGATCATTAAGCATCAACACTCATGAAAAGAGGGAGAAGAAGGAGGTTTGGGCAGAGAGAAATGTTGGACCCTGGTGCAGGCCTAACAAAGTCTCAACTGACCATATGGGGTGGTCCAGAGCAATTACTACCTTCAGAGGAGTCCTGCACTGGCTCAAAGTGGCAAGATTCTTGGAGTCTCACTCTGCTCGGTCAATGGATGTAAGCCATGCTGGAAAGAGTGTGATCTTGAATGTTTCTGCAGCTGAGACAGGCCCCGAAAAACTAATGGCTAGAGCTATCTGCTGATAGCATTCTCTGTGGCTGGGTACCAAGGCTTTGAAGGAGGATCTGGATGACACATCACCATGTTGACGGTCTCTACTGACCGTTTCCTAATGAACTCAAATTAACGTATTTTTGATGTCATTTGAGGTTTTTACTTCCTCTTGGTTGAAATTAATTTAAATCTTTCCAGTTAATTTATTAATTCAACTGAAATTTATTGAATACCTAATAAATGCTAGACCCTATTCTAGATCCTGGGGTTTCATTAGTTCACAAAACGGTCAAAGTCTCTGCCCTAATAGAGCTTACAGTTTAAACAAATATTCAAATATACCATGTCTTAGGAGGTGATAACCTCCTTTCTCCTGTTCCCATATTTTCATTTGAAGAATTTAAGATAATGTGACTCACTTGGTCTCTCTCTCCATAATGGAAATTTGCTGTTATTCTTCCTCTGTAGCAGGGTACTTAGAAGGAGCCATGTGCATAGGTAGATCTGCACAATAGATCCAAACCAAACTGATTAATGAAGTGGAAAAAGAGAGAGCAGAGCATCCTAATACTGGCTTTATCAACAATGAAATTGACATTTTAAAATTATTTTGTCTTTTTCTTGTGTTTTAGTTCTCAATTTGATCTGAACATGGGAATATAAGAAGTGGATATTATATTTTATTTTTTAAGATTTATTTATTTATTTTAGTGAGAGAGAACATGAGAAGGAGAGGGAGAGGCAGACTCCCTGCTGAGCACAGAGCCTGATATAGGGCTCAGTTTCATGACCCTGAGATCATGACCTGAGCTGAAATCAAGAGTCAAATGCTTAACCTACTGAACCAATCAGGTGCACCCAGGTATTATATTTTCAACTTTCTAAAATTCCTTCAAATGACAAGTGGAAAAGAGTACTATGAAGAATAATGAAAGCAGGGAGAAAGGATATGGATTGATGGAAATAGGTTGGGGTCATATTTTATAGTGTTATCAGTAGATACCTCTCTGAAAAAGTGACATTTTGAGCAGAAACCTTCTTGAAGTGACCTGAATTTATTGGTTCATGGAAGCTCACACTCTAATCTTTAGGTGTTACTTTATTTTCCCTAGGCTTTTTCTGTCATTTGGACCTTAACTTCCATAGAGCTGACTCCTTTTTCACACTCAGCCACCTCTTTAATTTCACAATGACAGAAATTACACCAAGGATTAATGGATTCTGTTGACTTTAATGGAGGTAGGTAGGTGCTCACGTACAGGGGGTGACATCATACAGCTTGATAGCCTTTGGTGGGCTATCTGACCTTCTCTCCACTTCCAAAACACTGCAAATTTTCTCCCTTTGAAAAGTGGAGGATCTTTCTCCCATCTACAACTAGAAGCTAACTGATTGCTAATTCCTAAAATTGGGGTATAGTATGGGGCAAGGCTTACCTTCTGTCATGCCCAAATATGAAATTAATGCATTTTTCCTCATAGGAAGGCAGGTTTTCTCTATGGATAAACCTAGTAATAGTTATTTAAACAATACTTCTTTTTCCATATTGTTTCATAGCAAAAAATAAAATGTTGTGTATTCTTATTTGAAGTTGTTTCACAAATATACCTCTTAAATCATAGATGAGGGGGCTCGAGGCACAAATTTGTATTTTATAACTTACAGGGCCCTACCCAACCATTCAGATGGCCCGAAACTGAAGAATTTCCTGAGACACAGGAATTTCAAAGTTAAAACTGGGGAGTCCCAGGCAAATTGGGATATTTCAGGTTTTCTTTGACTTAGTTTCCAAATCTCCTGGTTTACAGGCTGTGAAAAGACTCCTTGAGACTCCCATTTAGAATATAATTTCTTAGCTCAGTCCTAAGGAACTGGAAAGAATTCCTTGCCTATCTCCTGCAAGAGTGAATGCATCGCTTTAAGACGCCTTTACTCTGGGTGCATCAATTAGAGGTTCCCTTGTATGTCCAAAAGTCTCTATAGGTTTTGGGTGGCTGGGACATGTCACTCTCTTTGGGAGGATTTGAAGAAGACTTAAAAAGCAACCAGAAACCACCGTCTCCCTCTCTTGCCTTTTCTATTTTCAAAAACAGTGCTTACTGCCATGTTTGTGATCTTCTTCTTCTTCTTTTTTTTTTTTTTTTAAATTTATTTGACAGACAGAGATCACAAGTAGGCAGAGAGGCAGGCAGAGAGAAAGGAAGGAAAGCAGGCTCCCTGCTGAGCAGAGAGCCCATGCGGGGCTCGATCCTGGGATCATGACCTGAGCCGAAAGCAGAGGCTTTAACTCACTGAGCCACCCAGGCGCCATCCAGGTTTGTGATCTTCTAACACTAGGATAAAATATCATTGGGATATGCCTGTCTTATTCCTCTCCTCCATCTGGACTTACTCCTCTTTTAGGAAAAGGGATTCTCCCTCACAACCTTTTTTTTTTTTCCCCTATGCTCACTTTTTGGATGACTAGTGGGTAGGGATTCACTACGGACGAATTTCACAAACATAAATAGAGAGTACTGTTTTGCAGAGAGCTTTGCATTTTGGTCCTCCAGACGGAATGGAATATTTTTGCTAATAGGACCTAATTTTCATGTGGTCACAGACATTCTAGTTATAGTCGTACCATAATACAGAAAAAAAAGGGGCACATACACTAATTGACTTGAGCCAAGTTTAGCGGGGGGGGGGGGGGCAAAAATTCTCAGGGACGAGAAATCTACCTATTTACCCTACTTTCTGCCATGTTGTTTCATAGGAATATGAACTCAAAGACTTACTCTGTAATGATCGAGATCTTCAAGTTTGAAGTAATGCTTTTAGCACTAACTTTGTTTTTATTTCCTGCCATCCAATGTTATTTATCTTAAGCTTTATTCCAAAATACCATTATTTAAAATAGACAAACTAGGAGACCTTTCCATGGCTCTTGAAAAATTTAAACATTCCAAGAAAAGTTTTGGGATGTTCTGATTCCAGGTCACTGTCTCAAATGAAGCTGCATTGCCTAACCACATTCTGTAGCTTCTGGTTATAATAATCCTTTCAAAATATCCTTAAATGCTTAAATTTTTTGGAGGTCTTTCATCCTTCCCTCCGGAAGAGAGCAAAAATTTATTGTAAGAATGGATAAACAATTCTCAAAATTAGTTAATTAAAATAATAATTATGATGATAATACTAATTACATCTAAACTTTTTTGAATGCTTTTTTAATCTTCATCATATGAGGTCAGTGAATTTGTGATGCTGTTCTAGAATCTGACATGTAAATGTAATAATGCTGAGCGCCTTATTTTCTTTTGTAATCGCATTACGTTTTAAAGAAAATATTAACTATCTGTTATTGTTTACAATGTAATCCCATTGTCGAATTATTGTAAGTTAAGTTTCGGAATGATTAAAAGTTTACACACACACAAACACACGCATATGCATACATACATCTATGTATAAACATATTCATATACTTAAAAAGAACCACTTGCTAAATTAGTGACTAGCCCATCTCTTTGGTAACAATTCCAGGAACCCACACAGTTCCGGGAACATCTTTTGGCATCTCAGTCTCTCAATTAAATATCAAATCTTACTTGAAATCATGGTCTTGAGTTTTAGTAATTATATAATTGTGTCTAAATGACACAATTATGGATTATATGAATGCCAAAATGTTCTTAGAAGCCATGTCTTTGCCTTTCTTTACAAACCTATCACTGCGAAGAGTTATATGTATATACCTCTAATATAAATCACATTTGAATCACACTTTCTTTTAAGCTCTAGAAACAGGATTTATTAGGCCTGACAGGCATTTTCTCTTTGTGGACTGATTTTTTTTTTTCAGTATTTTTGAATGAATGTAATATATCTTCAACCAATTTAAATCCATTCTGCTCTATGTCAGATTAGATGATATTTTTCATTAGTTTCTGGTGTCAGTTAATAGCATTGTCTCCAGATAGGCGAACACACTTTTGCCACCTTCTTTTTTCCTATAACTTACTCTAAAGATGCTTCAGTGTTTGTTGAACAAAAAAACTACTTTTTATTCAAAATTTCTTTTAAAAACTTTTAAAAATTTAAATTCAATTAACGTATAATTAGTTGCAGAGGTAGAATTCAGTGATTCATCAGTTTTTTTAAATTAATTTTATTTTTTCACTGTTCCAAGATTCATTGATTATGCACCACACCCAATGCTCCATACAATACGTGCCCTCCTTAATACCCACTGGCAGGTTTACCCAACACCCCACCCCTCTCCCCTTCAAAACCCTCAGTTTGTTTCTCAGAGTCCACAGTCTCTCATGGTTCATCTCCTCCTCTGATTTCCCCCAATTCACTTTTCCTTTCCTTCTCCTAGTGTCCTCCATGTTAGTCCTTATGCTCCACAAGGAAGTGAAACCATACGATAATTGACTTTCTCTGCTTGACTTATTTCACTCAGCATAATCTCCTCCAGTCCAATCCATGTTGATACAAAAGTTGGGTATTCATCCTTTCTGATGGAGGCATAATATTCCATTGTATATTTGGACCATATCTTCTTTATCCATTTGTCTGTTGAAGGGCATCTTGGCTTTTTCCATAGTTTGGCGATTTTGACCATTGCTGCTATGAACATTGGGGTACATATGGCCCTTCTTTTCACTACATTTGAATCTTTGGGGTAAATCCTCATTAGTGCCATTGCAGGGTCATAAGGTAGCTCCTTATTTTTAATTTCTTAAGGAATCTCCACACTGTTTTCCAAAGTGGCTGCACCAACTTGCATTCCCACCAATAGTGTAAGAGGGTTCCCTTTTCTCCATATCCTCTGCAACACTTGTTGTTTCTTGTCTTGTTGATTTTGGCCATTCTAACTGGTATAAGGTGGTATCTCAATGTGGTTTTGATTTGAATCTCCCTGATGGCTAATGATGATGAATATTTTTTCATGTGTCTGTTAGCCATTTGTACGTCTTCTTTGGAGAAGTGTCTGTTCATGTCTTTTTGTCCATTTTTTGATGTGATGATCTGTTTGTGTGTGTTGATTTTGGGGAGTTCTTTATAGATCTCGAATATGAGCCCTTTGTCTGTAGTGTCACTTGCAAGTATCCTTTCCTATTCCATGGGTTACCTCTTTGTTTTGTTGACTGTTTCCTTTGCTGTGCAGAAGCTTTTGATCTTGATGAAGTTCCAAAAATTCATTTTCACTTTCTTTTCCTTTGCCTTTGGAAACATGTCTTGAAAGAAGTTGCTGTGGCCGATGTCAAAGAGGTTACTACTGCCTATATTCTCCTCCAGGATTTTGATAGATTGCTGTCTATGTTGAGGTATTTTATCCATTTTGAGTTTATCTTTGTTTATGGTGTAAGAGAATGGTCAACTTTCATTCTATACATAGCTGTCCAATTTTCCCAGCACCATTTTTTAAGAGACTGTCTTTTTTCCCAATGTATATTTTTTCCTGCTTTGTCAAAGATTATTTGACCACAGAGTTGTGGGTCCATATCTGGATTCTCTACTCTGTTCCACTGCTCTATGTGTCTGTTTTTGTGCCAGTAGCAAGCTGTCTTGGTGATCACAGCTTTGTAGTAAAGCTTGAAATCAGGCAACGTGATGCCCTCAGTTTTGTTTTTCTTTTCAACATTTCCTTATCAGTTTGGGTCTTTTCTGGTTCCATACTAGAAGGTAATTATTTGAAAGAATCCTTAAGATTGATAAACCACTGGCCAAACTAATCCAAAAGAAAAGAGAGAGGACCCAAATTAATAAAATTATGAATGAAAGGGGAGAGATCACGACTAACACCAAGGACATAGAAACAATCATCAGAAATTATTATCTACAGTTATATGCCAATAAGTTAAACAGCCCAGAAGGAATGGATGCATTCCTGGAAACCTATAAACTTCCAAGACTCAATCAGGAAGAAATTGACAACCTGAATAGACCAATATCTAGTAATGAGATTGAAATAGTGATCAAAAACGTGTCCCCCCAAAAGAGCCCAGGACCTGATAGATTCCCTGGGGAATTCTACCAAACATTCAAAGAAGAAATAATACCTATTCTCCTGAATTTGTTTCAAAAAATAGAAACAGGAGGGAAATTTCCAGACTCTTTCTATATAGCCAACATTACCCTGATCCCAAACCAGGCAAAGACCCTACAAAAAGGAGAATTTCAGACCAATATTTCGGATGAATATGGATGTCAAGATTCTCAACAAGATACTAGCTTATAGGATCCAACAGTATATTAAAAAAATTATCTACCATGACCAGGTGGGATTTATCCCTGGGATGCAAGGGTGGTCTAATATTCACAAATCAATCAACGTGATAGACCAAATCAATAAGAGAAGATAGAAGAACCACATGGTCCTCTCAATTGATGCAGATAAAGCATTTGACCTTATACAGCATCCATTCCTGATTAAAACTCTTCAAAGTATAAGGATTGAGGGAACATTCCTCAACTTTATAAAATCTATCTATGAAAAACTCAGAGTGAATATCATTCTTAATGAGGAAAAGCTGACAACTTTCCTTTTGAGATCAGGAACATGACAAGGATGCCCACTGTCTCCACTGTTGTCCAGTATAGTACTAGAAGTCCTAGCAACAGCAATCAGAAAATGAAAAGAAATGAAAGGTATTCAAATTGGAAAAGAAGAAGTCAAACTCTCTCTCTTCGCAGATGACATGATACTTTATATGGAAAACCTAAAAGACTCCACTCCCAAACCTACAAGAACTCATACATCAATTCAATAATGTGGCAGGATACAAAATAAATGTACAGAAATCAGTTGCTTTCTTATACACTAACAATGAAAATAAAGAAAGGGAAATTAGATAATTGATTCCATTTACTATAGCACCAAGAACCATAAGATGTCTGGGAATAAACCTAACCAAAGAGGTAAAGGACCTGTACTCGAAGAACTACAGAACACTCATGAAAGAAATTGAAGAAGACCAAAAAGATGGAAGAGCATTCCATGCTCATGGATCAGAAGAATAAACATTGTTAAAATATCTATACTGCCCAGAGCAATCTATGCTTTCAGTGCCATCCCGAAAAAAATTCCTCCAGCATATTTCAAAAAGATGGAACAAAGAATCCTAACATTTTTATGGAACTAGTGATTCATCAGTTTTATCTAATATCCAGTGCTCATTACATCACATGCCTTCCTTAATGTCCACTACCCAGTTACCCCAGCCCCCTATACTAAAAAAAAAAAAAAAAAAAATAATAAATTCTAAACACCCATCTGTCAAAATGGAATTAAACAAAAATGAGTCCTTTTGGTTTCGAGGTCCTTCGATTTTAAGATATAAGAAATAATAGCAGTTAAGTCGATGTGAAACCACCAGTTGTTCTCTAAATTATCAATATCTTATGATGCTGCATGGCACAGAATCTAGGAAAATGAAAAGAGATGGAATTATAGGGAATCCTGTTGCTATGGGAATTTTTAATTCCATAGTTTGACTATTATTCTTCTATATTTGGTTAACTCTTATTTGTGGATCCTACAGCTTAACACTTAACTTGTTTTTAATTTTACTCTCCTCCTCAGGAGCTTCTGGAGGGCAAGGACACTATCTAAAACTTTTCTTCCTCCCTCAGCATTGACTTGCACAGAGATAATCACTTAAAAGATGCTTAAAATTCTTGGTTAATTGATCTTTCTTTTTTCAAACAGCTTCTCCCCTCTCAGTGTATTAATTGAAATCCATTTGGCAGGCAAGTGTGCTTGTCACTCTGATCCAAGAAAGGAAAGCTTGGAAAGTCTAGAGGTAGTCATTCATCATGATAGAGCGCAGAATTCATCTTCTGTAGTAGGCTGTGAATGTCTGATACAGTATATACTAAGTGGGTGACAAGCAAGCTAAATGATAAATGGGGTCATATTACTATTATATGGGAAACTCTGAATAGGAACATATTACCTAGAGTCTTTTATTGCCTTATCCACCCTAAGAAATTGTTCAAAACCTTATCAGGTAAGGGCCTCTGTTGAGGAATTGATAGTTACATATTTGGGGCAATAATGAGCCCCTTGTGATTTGTTGCTTTCTGAGTGGTCTTATTAAGCTTTGACTTTCTGTGTCAGGCTGTTCTAAGTGTCTGCCAACCCAGGCTGACATTCCAAAACAGAGTTTAAACCAACTGAATGCTCAGAAATATTGCTATCAGGAGACGTAACTAGGGGCTGAACCCATGACTTATATTTGTGTAGGATTTTTACAGTGCTGGCAACTTGTCAATTTTATTTTATGGTTAACTACCATGAAATGCTATAGGAAGAAAGTTTCATTTTTCTCCTCCATGGAGAAATTACAGGGCTAAGCCTGTAATTCCCACTTCCAAATCCATGAGCCCTCTCTTTCTCTTACTGTTTGAATATTTATACTCAAGATTTTAAGGTAAGTTAAGCATCAATATACTCAAATTAGGGAATTGATTTTATAGGAACATTAATAAAAGTACATGTGAAAGTTGAATTTAAACATTTTTTTGGTAGGAGAAATATATATGCCATTTTGTTTTGTTTTGTTTAGGCAGAATCAATTTCAGTTTGTTACAGTTTTAATGCCTGGTATGTAAGAATGAAATTCATTTCAGAAATTGGAAGCAATTGTCAAACACATATTACCTTAGTTTTCTTATTTTGTCTCAATTCTGTTCACTCTTTGAAATACGCTGGCCATATCTTTCATTTCTCTCTCTCTCTTTTAAGAGAAACATATCAAAGTTTCTCTTTGTTTATTTTTATGTGGTAACACTTTTCAGATATGCTTTAATTTGCTACCTGTATATTAATTGAGAACTAAAGAATAGTTTTTGGATTCCAATCTCTAGAGGCATGACTAAGTTGCCAAATGCAGGAAGAAGAGTATATGGATTTTATTTTAGCAAAATAACTCAACTTTTAAGATAGGAAAAAAGTAATTCAATCCAAGAATCTAAAACTCTTAGTACATCTACAAAATGTTGATCCTCCATTCATTTATTCACAAATGTTTTTTGACAAAGTGAATAAGACAAAAATCTCTGCCCTCAGATAACTCCTAACACTAAGTATAGGAGAAGTTCTAGTATATATAAGCTCAAAGGTAAATGAGATTAACAATGTCATAAGATGCAAGCATAATTTATTGAAAAAGTAGGAACTGAGAAAAAGAAAAACTGAACAAATTAAGATAGGTATTATAAAATTAAAAAAAATTATACTTGTTAAAAAAATTTTAATGACTTTGAGCTAAGTAAGAAGCAAAGAAAACCTTGGAATTAGGAGGAAGGCTATATAAGACAGAATAGGGTCACACAAGTAAGTCATCTCTGCTTGCTTAGGATAGTGGCTAATTTTAGAAAGTAAAGTTATATGTTGGAGAAAAGTAATGTCAAATGTAAATAAATTATTGAAACAGTTCTAGTATATGTGTCTTTTTCTTCCTTTTTTCTTTCCTTCTTTCCTTCCTTCCTTCCTTCCTTCCTTCCTCCCTTCCTTCCTTCATTTTTTTTCACCAAATAAATAAATCTGTTTTATTACTTTATAGGCATGCTATATAATGATTCACAATTCTTTTCTAGAGCCATTTTCATATTCAGATGGTCATTCTATTTAAAGTTGTGAACATAGTAAAAATGAGGAATTATGTCAGTATTCCTAAAATTTAGGTGGTAAATCAGGCTTTTATAAATGTTCAGATAAGAAAGGAATACATTTACTTTTTATAGGTTATATGGATATTTGGCAAAATAAATGAATATCCATCTGCTAATTCCCAGATCAATTTATAGGTTCCAACATGTATATTAACTCAAGGCTTTTGTTGGTTGTCAAAACAACTAAAAATTATTAAACGAATTTCCACCCAAACATAAACTTCTCTCTTAACTTATTCCTCTTCTTATATTCTCCATCTCTGCTAAAGCTATCCAGTGCCGTATCTCCTGAGCTAAAACATTTGCTATTGACAGTTACTAATTCTTTTCTTTTACCTTCCTTGCCCTATTGTTTAGCAATTCTTATTGAATTTGCCCCTGAATTTTTTACTTAAATACTTTTCTTCACTCTCTTGCTACAATCATAGTTCAGAATTGAATTTGCTTGGATTATTGCAAAGTTCTCTCTTGGCCTGTATAACTCTACTTCATCCTATGCTCCATAGTTCCTGTTAAAAATAATAAAGGAGCACAGGACATTAAAACCTTCATTAAATCAAAGGAGCACAGGACATTAAAACCAACATTCATTAAAACGTCCTTAAAAGCTTCTTTGGTTTCCTGTTACCTATAGAATGAAAATTTAACTTCTTATCCAACCATGTTGCCACATCTTGCTCCTGACCAGAAAACGCATGTGTGATTGTTTGGGCCCAAGCTGACAGGCCTCATAGGGGAAAACTTCTCCTATCCTCTGTGTACTCTCCCTCACACGTAACTTGGTACATGGGCACTGCCTGCAGCTGGGGACTCAGCACCCCCTGGCTGGCCATGCTCCTATGTTATCTACATTCTTATCCCAGGCACCTATGTTTGGATGTCACTTTTCCATTCCTAGCTTTTTCCTTTCATCCTCTTCTTCTACTGCTGGGTCCATAAAATTGCAGGAGTCATTTATTGGGGGCACCCTCAACAGTGAAAACACTCTTACTTCTGTGCTAATATAAAACCCTTCACTGATGCGTTATGCCCCGGGAGAAAATGGAATGAGGGTGTTTGGTGCGTTCTCTGGTTAAGCCTCTTGTGCTATCACAATGAGTGATTGAGGTCTTTACTGATACTTTAATTTTTGTTCATCATTCGCCTGCTAGCTCAGCCCTCTGTAGCTCACCTGATCATATGCTGAACTGGTTCTGTGAGTAGGATTGCTGATTAAGCATAATGGCATTCTAGAATAGCAAAGAGCCTAAAAATCCCATGAGACACCTTTGTGAGGTGGTTGAGGAGTCCATGGGTCATTCTAGAAGAATGCTTGTGGATTGTTTGCAAGAGTTTGAGGATTCTGTGGGGACGTTTTGCTAATGGGTCTTGGGAAGTACTAGAAAAAGCCACCGGGAATTCTTAGAGGATGCTAGGGTATTGCTTACGTAGTTTTGGGGTTCTGAGTTTTTGGTTTTTCTCTTTAGCTCTTGACTCTGGTTAACCTCACTCAGTAGGTCAGAATAGACAGACAACAGAGAGGTTCAGAGAAAGCCAAGGAAATAGTTCCCTATCTCTACTGCTTGGGGAACTGCCCCAGTGGGACCCAGGATTGTCAGTGGGGTCCCATCAGCTGAGTAAGTAGATCCCTGGCATTAATAAACACTCTGCACTGTGATAAGTTATTGAAAGTTCCTAAGGGGAAAAACAAATAAAAAGATGTAGAGTTCTTTGTAATTGCTTTGCCCAATGGTCCCAAAGAGACTTTAGAGACTTAATTAGATCTTCCATAGGAATAGTTTTGCTTAAGTTAGTAAAGAGTGGCATGACATCAGGCATATTACTGCAGACATTCTCTCTTCAGAATGCTCTGAAAACAGCCACTGCAAGATAACAGAAAGCAAGGAGTAGCAGCCACTGCTTTCAGCATACCAGACCACTCTGAGGAGGTCCAGACTTCTCTCAAACCAACTTAAGCAAAAACACAATCTGCACCTGGCCAGCTGCTCAACTCACTACCTCCCCAACAAAATTTGTGGCCAAATCCTGACAGGTGGCCCTTATAACTGACATGGGTGTTTTCTCCATCCTTTTCTGTGAGCCTAAGGATAGGTCTGAGGGCTTCCTTTACTTTGTTCAGAACTCCTGGCTTTAAAAAACAAAAACAAAAAAAAAAACAAAACAAAAAACAAACAAACAAAAACAAACAAAAAAAAACATGGTTAGGGATTAAGCCAATAGTCCTTAGTCCCCAGGAATGACCAGAGGTCTTATGCCAAGATTCAGGTTCAGTGGGGATGTGGAGAGAATGACATTTCTTGAGCCTTACGGACACCAATGGACAAGTGACTGTGGACTCTGCAACCTCTGGCACCAAGATAAATAGAAAACAGAATACTGTCTAATTTTGGTTTGAGGCCATCACAACCAGGACCCTTGCCCAAGGTTGACTATAAATTGGGCCCCTGTGAGCTTCCACTGTTATGGCCCCCACTACTGAGTGCATTATTAGCATTGATGTATTATTGATGTATGTTCCTGGTAGCCTTGTCTTCAAGCCCTGACAGGAATTGCTGTGGTTAGGGATATTTTGGTGGGCATATAGAAGACTGTGAACCTACCAGACTCTTGGGCTATAGCTAATGGCCTGACATTTGGTCAAGCTATCAGTAAGCCTCAAACTGACATTTAAAACAAATCCCCTGTGGGGAGACATTTGGATAAAAATCAATTCTGCTTCTAAAGTCTTTTGTTCTGTGGATGCTCACCAGAGAGGTCCCTACGCTAACCAAGAGAACATAACTATTTTCTAATTATATGATTCGCAATTTAATCCACTTTCTAAAAGAATACTGTTCTTCTTTCTCCTCTTATTTTCTTCTTCTGATCCTGTACCTTGGGCTCCCCAGGCCATTTTTTATTTAATGTCATTGTACAGCTTCATCCTTCTATCTTTAGTGCTCTTTCTTCCTAAAAACCTAGCTCATCTATTGTCTTCATTGTTAAGGTTTCTTTGTACTCCTTCCTTAGGACTTTATTTCTGATGGGTGTGCTGTTTCTAACACAAGAGCACTAAACTAGCATTTGAATGGAGAAGCAGGAATTTTAAAATATAATGTGTTGACTCCTGATAAGGTTGTGTGTTTCTTTAGGAGAGACATTTTGTCTTACTCATCATTGTATTCCCAGCCCTTTGAACACAGGCAGGTAAATAGGTTTTTAACAGTATTTGTTGACTGAATAAAAACAAACTTCTAAGTGGTCTCAGATTGTTTATGTAACTCATAAATTATACCATGGCATAAATAATATAGTCTAAATGGTTGGACCCTCTTAATATTCACTATTAATTGGTATTGTTGCAACTGTATTACCAGTTTCTGTAGAAAATAGACTTAGAATTAGGAAAAATCTATGATATAATCTTGTACAACTCTTTAATCTGAATAATGAGGAATCTGTGGTTCCCCCAAATTAAGTAAATTGACCTATATCTCATAGTTGATTGTTGACAATATTTGTAATGCTTGTTAAGCATTATACTCATTTTAATTATGCTATAGTTGATACTCTGCTGTAAACAGGAAGAGTCAACTTTTTTTTTAATTAATTTTATTTTCTATAAACATATAATATATTTTTATCCCCAGGGGTACAGGTCTGTGAATCACCAGGTTTACACACTTCACAGCACTCACCATAGCACATACCCTCCCCAGTGTCCATAATCCCACCCCCCTCCCAACACCCCTCCCCCCATCAACCCTCAGTTTTGTGAGATTAAGAGTCACTTATGGTTTGTCTCCCTCCCAATTCCATCTTGTTTCATTTAAAGAGTCAACTTTTATATGTTTATCTTACCTCTCATCTGAGACTTATCACAGAAACTAAATTTATGTTTCTTAATAAACCCTGCATGATATTCAACATACTGATAGTTTATTTTCTTTCTGTTTTCTCTTATCTAATAACATGTCATGGTAACATTGCTTTATCAGTTTTGAATCTATGAAACAGAATTTAATTAGCCAATAATGATCTATAGTTCAAGATTATTTTATTAGCTTGTTCTATACCTAATATATACTTGAAAATATTCCTTTATCTCATAGTATAGTTTAAAGTTACAAGAGCTATATTTCTGTAAGACTAGAGCAAATTAGGCAAATTTTTTTCCTTGGTAAGTTGATCTTAAAGTTATTTCAAAATGTGTATTCTTATCTTGGAATTTATCTTGATATTCTTCATCTAAATTCAATGAATTGGTTTAAATATTACTTAAACAATATAAAACCTATATTTATTATTTAAAGTTTTGTGTTTTGGTGCAGTTTTAATGCTAGGCTTTCAATAGTCTCTTTATTTCTAGAAGTAAACCAATCTGTTCATTCCAGGTAAAATGTAGTTACCAAAGCAGTTTGTAGACTCCTTACCATTCTATCTTGCAATTATTGTGTTCAGAAGAACAAAAAGAGCATTTGTAGAAAGAAAATCTGCGTTGTCACCCAGGCTTTATCTCTAAAGAACTCTGAGATCTTGGAGAGTTCATTAATTTATCTGTTTCCAGTTATTTCATCTATTAAATGGATTTACTATCATTACAGGGTAAAATTTTAAGAATCAGTTTTGTACTAAATTGATTGTCATCTCTTTCTTTCTTACTGAGACCATTTAGTGTCTTGTTTAAGTGCCTTGGAGTCATGCTGCCTGAGATTGTCACTTATGAGCCATTACGTCAGGCCAGTTACTTACATTCCCTGTGCCTGCATTCCCTCCTGTATAACATAGGGGTAACAATAGCATCTATCTCATAGGGTTGTCACGGGGATTATAAGTCATTACATGAAAAGCACTTAGAGTAGTACTAGCATGTGGTAATTCCTCTTCCTCTCTTGTAACTACCTGCCTATTACCTATTGCTATAATGACATAGATTTACTAAGAAGCAGCCAATTCACAAGTCTTATATTATAGCCAGAAATAACTTTGAGAGAGAAAAGAAAGAACTTCACAGGGGATTGAAAACTTCACTCAATCCATGCATAGTTTTTTCCACTATCAGAAGTGGATTTTCAGCTGAGGATTAAGTACACAATATGGGTTCTTAAGAAGGCAGCTTTGGAACTGTAATGAACGATCTCAGACATCAATATGCCTGGAGAAGGTAAACCCGACTTCTCCTCTACCTGTTCTTGATACTCTGAGCTTTTATCCCAGATCTCAAATGTTGCTTCTTTTTTTCCTCTTTAAGTCAATAAAAACTTTAAAGATCTTGTAGAGCTATAGATTTAGTCTATAAATCCACAAAAATGTTTCAAAATTTTAAAGATAAATTATAGCATCATGACCTTTATGTATTCAGGTTTTAAGACTATCCATGAAGATTTTTCAATATAAATGTATAGGCTATTTCGTTAAATGAAGTGTATAACTATAATAACAGCAGTAAGAATAATTCACTTTTCCTGTGGACTAACCATGTATCTGGCCCTATATTAAGATTTTGTAAGAATTGTCTAAACAAAAGTATCCTTTTTGTTATTATCTGCATTTTTCATATGGTAAAATTGCAATTCTGAGATTGAAGTAACATGTCCAAGAATACAAAGATACAAAGTAAGCAGTGGAATCAGGACTCAAAACCCCATTAGCCTGCCTTAAAGGGCCATGTTCTCAAACAATATCCTATAGTGACTCATCTCCTAAGAAACAATATCCTATAGTGACTCAACTTCTAAGGATAATGTGACTCACTCCATTTACTGATGCAGAATTCACAGACAAATCTAAATGAGAATGGTCAGATGAATAAAATGATTATTCTTCATGAAATCAGCACACTCTGAAAAAGCTTCCTAGTAGTTGTGAGGTTTTAGGTTTCTTGTATGCTGTGTGTGATTGGTAACCAGAGTATTGCACAAACTCAGAGGTGATTGGTCTGATTTTCTAAATAAACTCTCCTGGGAGAACAGGTTACTAGGAACTAGGTGACCTGTTCAAAAGAAAGTGGCATTGTTCTTGTCAAAGTGATCATTGATTTTCTCTCAGGTTTCTGTAGGGAGTTGCAGGATAAATTTCTATTTGCTACAAAATAAAAAAAAAAAGTGTTCTCAGATGGACTTCTGTTTTTGTAGAAATACAATCTTGGAACAGAAAAAAAGACCGACAGAGAATAATCAGAGTTTTCCTAAAATTCTTTTTGAGTTTCTCATGGAGAAAGGAACTACCTAATTCCAAAGTCCTTTTCAGTTGTCTGAGAAAAAAGGATTGTAGAAGAAACTGTATTAGAAGAAAGCCATTTTCTTTGTTATACATATAAAGACATTACAATATAATTTATTTTATGCTTGTATTTATTCCTATTTGACAGAAAGCTTTTCAAATTTGATGTACCAAATGAATCGTTAGATCTCCAAAATCATAGAATAAAATTTGTTTTGTGTAATATGAATGTTTTACCCCTAGTCAAAGGGGCATAATAACATGATGTAAAGCATTAAGCAGAAAAGTAGTTTACTACTAAGTATTTTTTTTTTATTCTTGTCCCTTTTGTGAGCTGAAGGGTGTTCCTACATAGATTCAAAGTGGGGTCCAGAAAGATTCTGCTCAGGCCTACACAGGTTTTATTTTAAGTACTTTGAAGATATAATTAATGAAAATCTAAAACACAATGTGTGTTCAGTATAGAAGGCACTGGCCAGGGTAATTTTTAGGAAAGCTGCTTATTTCATTTCCCAACAGAGGAGAATTTATTCTGCCTATTGTCACAACTGCTTGAGCACCCTCATCATCTTTAGGTCAAAGAAGTATTTTTAAAAAGAGCCCAAAGGCTCATTTACAGGACATAATAGAAAGTAACAGCTGGGAAGACATTGTTAATGTCTACTGGGTAATTAAAATGAGTTCTCAAGATAAGCACACAAACTGAAATACATATTTATCTGAGAAATCACAGTGGCTCCCAAAGAGCTGTTAGGGGCTGTCAGGTAAATAACAGCGTATGTAGAAACGAGGATGTAGTGGAGAATGTGACAGCTACTGAAAATGTTGGTTTCTTTTTCTGTGTTTGATATGCTCCCTTGTGGCACTCTTGGTGTTAGTTACACTCTGCTTCCTCTGATTGTGTTTTAACAGGTTCTCTTATCTTTTCACATTATTGTGACATTAGGCACTTTGTGCATGGTGGATTTTAACTAGTTGAGGAAAAAAGAAGGAAGAACAGTGTCAGGTGGGCATGATTAAGTAGCAAGCAGATGGCACATCCATAAGGCTGCAAAAGGATAATATCAGAAATAAAAGCTTCTACCATTCCGAGGGAGAAAAAAAATTTGACCATGAACAATCTTATGAATATAAAAGGCATTTGCTGAGTCCATACTGGAAGGGGGTCTTTACAACAGCATACATTTGATAATTTTAGTAACTTTATTGAAGAATTGGGTCTCTTCTTACTGTTTATACTGACAATAAAGCCCCCTGCCCTATTCCAAAGAGATATTGGTCTAAATAAGAACATGGTAATATTTTTCTGTAATAATGTAATTATGTCTCCTTTCTACCCACTTTTTCTGTTCCATGGTTGCAATTTTGGCCTTTATGATGAAGATAATCATTTAATACTTGGGCTTTGATTTGCCCGGGAAGCTCTGGTTCCATTTCACTATTTCCTCATAGATCTCCAGTAAGATATGAATCACTAATTTTAATTTAATGAATTTAAAATGAAATGTATTCTTCCTCATACAAAGATTCTGATTTACATTATTCCTACTCATATTAATGGTACAGTAATGATTGCATCATTCTCCTTGGGTTAAAATTCTTCAAGTTATCTTTGAGATCCTTTTCCTTCATATTCCATACTCAGCTTATCACTCATAGTTCCCCACAAGTATATAGTACAACTGTACCTGTATTTTGATGCCATACACACAATGGATTAGGCCTTTATTGCCTCCAATTTGCATTCTTGCTCTTGGCATTTGCCTCTAAAATTTCATCTTTGATAAAAAAATTTGAGTTTTCCAAAAATATGCTACTTCTGTATTGATGAATTAATAATACTTGAAAAAAAAATACAAAACATCCTGACCCTAAAATTTGAGAATTTAAGTTTTTAAATTATTAAAAAACTTATAATTTTTAAATAATTAATTAAATTATTAACCAAATTTAATAATTAAATTAAAATTAAAAATAATTTAATTATTAAATTTTAAATAATTTTCTAATTATTAAAAACTTACTTAAAATATTAAAATATCTATTTATGCAAGAAAATTTCTTTCAAAGTCATTTCTTTTTAAAATATTTTAGATATTTTATTTACATTTTAAAGGTTTTTTTTTTTTTTTAGTATATTTGACACACAATGTTACATTAATTTCAGGTGTCAACAGTGCAATTCAACAACTCTATATGTCATGCTGTGCTCACCACAAATGTAGCTACCATCTGTCACCACACAACACTATTACAATTCACAAATGTAACAGAATATGGAGTGGGAAAAATGATTCTTAGAAGAGAGAATCTTTTCTTCTTTAGGATCAGTAAGCAAAGTGTGTGTTAAGAGAAAATAACCTATGGAAGAATGAAAAATTTGTGTAGCACTAATAAGGATATTCAAGTATAAGATGTCTTCCTTATGTTCCATCTGATACCTAAGAAAAGATATGCACATCAAAAGCAGCCAAGTGAAATGTAAGATAATAAATAATTAAGGACCAAACAAATGGAGGTACTAGTTAGTGTGAAACCTTAAGTGTTGGTTGAATTATTAAGTATCCTATACAATGTCCAACAGAGAGATGTGTGTCAAATGAATCCAGTGTGATTTTAGAACATTAGAAACATGAAGTTGAATTGCCTTTAAAAATATCCTTTTGATACTTACATTAATTTCTCATACTGTCACTTTAAATATCTTACAATTTTGTAAATTATACATCAGTAAATCTGAAAAACAAAAGAAGAAAGGATATGGATTATCTTTGAATGATACAGGAAGCAATTACTTGCATTTTATGGGACGCTGATAATATTTGATTATTTGATCCAGGTAATGGTTACATGGGTATTTTCAATTTGTAAAAATTCACCAAGTTGTACAGATATGATTCACATACTTTTCTCCATGTATGCTGTGTTTTGATGAAACATAAATTTTATTATGTAAGAATAAATAAGCACATAATAATTAAACAGGTCCAAAAGGGGAGGAAATATTCTTTTGGAGTATAAAAGAATCATGTAATTACACATTTTCAAATCAGAGAGAAACATTGAGAAAGTAAAAAAAAAAAAAAAGTACAGGCAAAAACTAGTTCATAACGATCCCAAAGGAGTACAATATTAAAAGTATTCAAAATAAGGCATACACTATGTCTGGAGCAAGAAAGAGACAATTTAATAATGGCCTTCTATTGTCTCAATCCTGCTTTCTAGATTGAATAAATTAAGATAATCAATCACCAAAATGCCATTGTTCCTGGGAGCCTCCAACCTGGAATTAGCACCCCCGCCCCTGCACCGCCCGCATTCCTCAGTCCTCTTGTGGGTTATCTAGCACAAGCTCAAACCTTTTAAGGAGTCCTTCCCAACTTCCCCTCACTGAAAGTCTCCATAGTTCTTCTGGGGTGAGTTCTCCTATGTATTGTCTCTCAATAAATCTAAATTTTATTTGGCTATAGATATGTTCTTGGGTTGTCTTTGGTTAATGGGCTTTGACATTAAAAACAACAATGACCAGGAAAGTATTTCAATCTAAGTGAAGTGAATATGAATTATGGTCTTTCATGATTTAAAAACTGTTAAGAAGTAGCCTGTGCTAGACTCGAATCTAAGAAATAAGAAGTAGAGAATAAAAATTTGAGACAACAGATTTATATATATCCTTTTAGGAGCTATTTGAGTTTTGCTTGAGTATCATATACATTGAAAGAGAAGACAAATATGGGGTCATACTTTCGTATAAGTAATATAAATTAGTCCTATTACTTGGTGTTAAGGACAAAAATGGAGATAAAATATGCAGTTGCTGCACTCAAGGAACTTAAGATGAGTGTTAGAGAAAATGCACAAACATAGTATGACTAGTGATATGATAAAGAGGCCAAGAGTGAGAGCTAAGAAGGGAGATGGGAAGAGGAGAAGTAAGGTGGGAAAGGAGGGAGGAAGGAGTGAGGGAGGGAGGGAAAGAGAAGGAATGAAGGAAGGGGCTTATAGACAGAAACCTGGGGAACTCAAATTCTAGTATTTAAAGTTTGTGCAAAAGGAAGAGGCATCCAAGAGGAAGATGAGAAGGGCTGACCATAAAGAAAGTAGGGAAAGAGTGGATGGTGTCTTGGAAACAAAAGGAGAGTTTTGAGAAGGAGGGACTCAGGTAATGAAGAGAAATCCTATGAGAAAAAGATTGAATAATGTATGGATAATTGTAGTGAACCAATCTATACACTGTGGTTAACAAGCTAATGGTTAAATAAGGAAGTGAGGAGAATGGAACTTTGAAAATATAGTTGTGAAAGAAAAAAAAGATGAGGGCAGTAAATGGAAGAGTATATGGGGTTAAGAAGGACTTTTTTTTTTAATGAAAAAAAAAATCTGATCATATTTCTTTGCCGAGGAGAAAAGATCAGAATAGTTATACATACAGAAGAGAGAAGAGACCTAGGATGGGGTCTCAATCCTCAAGAGGTGGAAACAGACAGAATTGAGAGCCAAAGTTTTTCTGGGTATTATAATATAGTAATTGAAGGCATGAGCTCTGGAATTAATTAAAGCTTACTTTGAATTTCAGCTGTGCCACTTACTAAATGTGTCGACATTAATAATATTAATAATAAAACCTCCCTCAATTTAGTTATTATAATACATAAAAAAGGTGTTTCATGTGAAGTGCCCTGATATAGAAATTAATTAGTACAGTTTTGTCTTAATTATTTATAATACTATACCTTAAATTGGGAATACAAGAATAAATATGGTTAAAATTAACTTTTTACTCAGCATAATCTCTGGAATTCCGCCGCTTTCCTTGGTAGGTGAACTTGGTCCTGGCTGGGTTTCCCGTTGAGTGAAATAAGTCAAGCAGAGAGAGTCAATTATCATATGGTTTCACTTATTTGTGGAGCATAACAAATAGCATGGAGGACAAGGGGAGATGGAGAGGAGAAGGGAGTTGAGGGAAATTGGAAGGGGAGGTGAACCATGAGAGACTATGGACTCTGAAAAACCATCTGAGAATTTTGAAGGGGTGGGGGGTGGGAGGTTGGGGGCACCAGGTGGTGGGTATTGTAGAGGGCACGGATTGCATGGAGCACTGGGTGTGGTGAAAAAATAATGAATACTGTTATGCTGAAAAAATAAAAAAATTAAAAAAAAAAAGAAAAAAAATTAACTTTTTAGGGATAGAGCCTATGAAATTGCACATTTCCTCCAAAATTTACAGCTTCTCTGTGTCATGGTGGGATAACTATATATTGAGAGTAACTGAGTAGGCATTGGAATAGAGAGTTTGAAGATAATAGCAGAGATCTGAGAGAGTTTTGTAGAAAATGGAAGAAGGAACACCAAGAATGAGCAAATAATGGAAAAAATGTATGTATCATTTTTGAATTTACATTTTTTTCTTTTCTCTCCTCTTCCTCATCTTGTTTCTTTTCCCTATCTTTATTTAACAATTTAATCAGTTCTGATACAGGAGCAAAAAAGACAGATTTGGGGGCACCTGGGTGGCTGAGTGGGTTAAAACCTCTGCCTTTGGCTCAGATCATGATCCCAGGGTCCTGGGATTGAGCCCCGCCATAGGCTCTCTGCTCAGCAAAAAGCCTGCTTCCTCCTTTCTCTCTGCCTGCTTCTCTGCCTACTTGTGATCTCTGTCTGTCAAATAAATGAATAAAATCTTAAAAAAAAAAAAAAGACTTGTTCATGATCAGGGAGTTACTTGCTGAATGTGACAACAAGGCAAGGGGTTAGAGGATACTGACAATAAGTTAGCCTAAGTAGGAAGAAAGGGAGCGCATGAGGAATTTGTAGATGAGGAGAAAATGACCAGTTATAGGAACCTTGAGGAACATAACACTGTAGGAGATGAGGACTAAAAAAAGCCAAAGTGGAATAATGGGTATTCTATTTAGAGAAAAAAACAGAGGTGGAGGGTTTCTGGGTGATGGCAAAGTTGGCATGGCAGCTGTAGATGTAAAGAGGAGAAGTGAACTGAAGGCCAAGTTGAAGGCATTCAAGAACTGTGAGAAACAGGCATTATATATATGACTTACATGGACCTGTGAACCATATGCCAACATTCTAAATGAATTTTGGAGGATGACCAAATTGAAAGAGACAATGAGTGGTAGAGGATGAGGAAAAAGGTCTTTTAGGGGCACCTGAGTGGCTCAGTGGGTTAAAGCCGCTGCCTTCGGCTCAGGTCATGATCTCAGGATTCTGGGACCGAGCCCCACATGGGGCTCTCTGCTTGGCGGGGAGCCTGCTTCCTCCTCTCTCTCTCTCTCTCTCTGCCTACCTCTCTGCCTACTTGTGATCTCTGTCAAATAAATAAATAAAATCTTAAAAAAAAAAAAAAAAGAAAAAGGTCTTTTAAATACAAAGGAAAGTGGCAGTTGAGAGCAAAATGCGGATGAGGGCAGGAAGGGTGTCTCGCCACTAGGGGCAGGGGATAGATTTCAGCTCTGGCAAAGAGGTAGAAAGAGAATTGGGAAGAAAAGCTTGATAAGGTAACAGGAGAATGGATAAAACATGGAACTGTCTTCAGAGATTGCATTAGAGCAGAATTTAAGAGAGGGAGTGGAAAGAGATTTTCATTTTGATTTTTTGCCTTCAAGTTTGCAGTGGAACTATGATGAGAGATATTTCAGTTCTAGAGCAGATCCTGATGTTATAGATCACTGTTTATGGATTTCAGAGACCATTCACATCATGAAAGGCACAGAATGGAGTCTGACAGTCTTCTTTAAAAAACCTGATTTCTATTTTAGTATCATATGTCAGTTTAATTGTGTTAAAACAAGACTTGTTCTGTCTCAGGTCATCAGACCCTGCAAGAGCCACTGTTTTTTCCGTCTGTACTCAGTGCTTCCTATTTTGGGACCATCAGTCCAAATTCCAAATGACAGCATTTGTATCTTTTTGTCTAAATACTTTGTGGTCAGAACCTGTTCTACCCTCACATATGACATTCTATTCCAAAATAGCTGGAAAATTAACCTGATTTCCCTGTTTGAGAACAGGCCTTCAATCAGTGACTAATGAACATGGTTGTGTGAATGTTCTGGTTTACTTGATCCTTGGTAGGGTTGAATCTGAGGCACATTTCTACACTGACTCCTGAAGTGTACATACAGGGTTGGACTCTAAGTGCCCATGGAAAAAACCTGCTTTTTTGGCTTCCTTTCTTTCTCAGTCTCACTTCTCCACTCCCTACTGGTATTTCTGGGATCACCTCCCAAGTACAACATGTTCTATGTACTCTCAGAGCCTTTTTACAAGTAAAGCAAATTAAGAGAACCTGAAGATATGAGGTGCCAACTATCCACACATTCCAGATAGTAATTTGCTAGATCACTAAAGAAAGACTTGCGAAGTAAATGAAATAAATCAGACTGAGAAAGACAAATGTCATAAGATTCAACTCATAAATGGAATCTAAAAAAAAAAAAAGAATAAAACAAAAAGCAGAATCATACCTACAAATACAGAAGACAAGCTGATGGTTGCCAGGGTTGGGGGGTTGGGCAAAATTGATGAAGGGGAGAGGGAGATACAAGCCTTCAGTTATGGAATGAGTAAGTCATGGAAATAAAAGCCAGAGCATAAGAAATATAGTCAATCATATTGTAATAGTGATGTAATGAGACAGATGGTAGCTATATTTGTGGTGAAGAAAGAATAATGTATAAATGTGTCAAATCACTAATTGTACACATGAAAATAATATAACATTGCATGTCAACTATCCTTAAGAAAAGAAAAAAAAAGAACTTTCAGAGAAAGTTACTAAGATCAATTGTGATCCTGTTACCAGAATACAGAAAGGACTGAGGGGACCAAGAGTGGATTTGGGAAAAAAGAAAGAATTTCTTTGGACAGAGCTATGGGTGTGCTGAGTAGAACCCCACCATAGTGGAGGGATAATGTGTGCTTCTGGAGATTAGGGTTTCAAAAAGACATCTAAGGAACTTCGTATGTTTCCCATGGAGTCTGTGTGGACACAGAGGAGGCTGATCTGTGGATTGTTAGCTGTTCTGATGGATGAGCAAGATGTGTCTGTCTTGGGAATGGACTAAACTTAATCCCAGAATTTCTGAGGGCAAAGGACATTGATTTTCCATTGCTCAGAGAGTCTCTTGGAAGAGTAAGCTGCTTGGAGCTATGTTAAGAGAGATTGCTGAGAGCAGAGTGGTAAATACAGCAATTTTAAAGAGGCTTCAGGTCATATGGCAGAAGAAGAGGGCAAGGGAAGATTCATAAATTGATGGTGGGAAGAAAGATTTCCTTGCATTAATGGAATTGCAGGTGACAGATGGCCAGAGATGGGGTAGGTAGGAGGTAGAAGGAAGGGTAGGGGGTAGGGTGAAGAGGAGGAGAGAAAGGGCGTGGGGAGGAGTGGTCTTCAAAGTTCCCAAGTAAATGAAAGAAAGAGTCAGATTCCAATATAGAACAGCCAGTAGAAAGTACTGTGAGATTAGCTCAATGCCACGAGGAGAAAAAGAATTTTCTGGACTTTATTCCCCACCTAATCCCTATTTAAATCCAAGGACGGACACCAGAGTCAAGCCAGCTATGTTTGACTCTTAACCCAGCTCTTCCCCTTCCCCAGTGGGTTCATGGGTCAATGCTAGGAAAAAAGAAATACTTCAGTTATGATTCTGGTTGACAGACTGACACATACTTGATATCTATCTATCTATCTAGATACATATATATGTATACATGTATCTATATAGATATCTATATACATGTACATATACATGTGTACATGTATCTATATAGATATCTATATAGATACATGTATGCATACATGTGTATATATATAATATTTGTATCAATATATCAATATTTGTATCAATATATCAATTATTATCAAAATAATCAAATAGAAAATACTCAAAAGAATTTTTATTTTCTCAGAGGTTAGAAACTGTAGGATGACTCCCAGTTTCACTAAAGGTTGGAGAAAACTGTCTTTAGAGGACAGTATGCAGAAAGAACCCAGTTTTAAAATTTTTTCTGCTTTGAGCTTGGGAATTCCACTTTCCAGCATAATTGGTACAGCTTCTTTTGATATTCATAAATTCAGTTTTGTTCCTTGGTAACAAAAGAATCAAGCCTTAATCTCTAGTTGATGAAAACTCTTGGGAATATTCTGGGAAGGTGCACATAGTTAAAATGAATAATGATGACCAATATTGAAAAGCTAAGGAATCCTTAGCATCCTTGAATTCTAAATAGATTAAGCTGTGAATATTTTAGCTGTCGTTTATAGTTGTATACTTAAATCCTGGAAATGATTATGATTCTTGATGTAGGAATCATAGAACTTTTTACATATTGATATTTATCTTCAAGGCTAGAAACAACTAGTTACTGAATTTCCTAAGCCTGCAGCCTGGCTGCTCCAGCCTTATTCAAGCGGTTCAGTTGACCATCAGGGCACATTTCCTCCATTTCCTGCTGGTCTCTCTCTACACTCGCCTGCTCGACAGTTGCTCTTTGTACTCCTTGTTGTCATCCATTTTCTAAACATGCCCAGCTCAGGAGGACTAAATTGCAGTGAACTGTCAGCGCTGATGGACTGGCTGGCTTCCAGGCTCTTCTTGTTGGTGATCTTGTTGGAACCATCACATCCTGATTATGGTTTATTGATGATGCCTGTGAAACGGCATAAGAGGCCAGATGTACCATCTCTGAGCCGTGGAAGCCTCACGGCTGGTTTGTATGTTGCGCACCACTTCTGCTTCCTGTAGTACATGATGCTGTGTCAGTGCCTCAGTACCCGATAACCTCCTGAAGGACACGCAGTTCTTCTTGATGGATTTACTTTCCAGCTTCAGTTCACATTGCTGCCTTACTAGAAACTCACAATAACTTCGTATACTCACTGGTATTTCTCACATTTCTGTAATACCTAGATTTTCAGAATCTTCTCTTGCTATATACAAGTTTTTGAAGAATAGTTTCATTACTGAAGTTTGGTATATGAGTAACTTAAAAATCGGAATCCTTGAATATTTGGGCCATGGAGAGGATGGACACACATGATTAAGTTGGAGGATAGATTCTGTCTCCTTGGTTTGCATCTCAAAATTCTAGAAAGATTATATCCATAAATACTCCAATTTGATGAAGACACAGATTTAGTTATACTTTTTGACATGTTATCAGACTGAGGCAATGCTAATATTACCTGAAACATCAAGAACTGCTTATAAGATTCCGTTATTAAATGTTTTACTGAGTGCCACTTAAGGTTTAGGTAAATTTTATGGGCGCCTGGGTGGCTCAGTGGGTTAAAGCCTCTGCCTTCGGCTCAGGTCATGATCTCAGGGTCCTGGGATCGAGCCCCACATCGGACTCTCTGCTCTGCAGGGAGCCCGCTTCCTCCTCTCTCTGCCTGCCTCTCTGCCTACTTGTGATCTCTGTCTGTCAAATAAATAAATAAAAAAAATATTAAAAAAAAAGGTTTAGGTAAATTTTAGGTCTAGGAGAGACAAAATAACTCATAATTGAGTTTAGTTCTGGAGATGAATGTTTCTATTATTTTATGAATTATTAAATGGGTAGGTATTTGCTTATTATTTAACTTCTGTTTAACATGGCCTGCTTATCTTGTATTCTACTAGTTACGATTGCAATGATACTCCATGGTTGCTGAAATCGTATATTTCTTAAAACTAGAGCGGCAGAGCTAGATGGTTCCTTCAGTAAATTAGTTTCTGACCACCAGATGGGGCTATGAAACCTCTTGCATTATTAAAAGTTCTTACAGACATTTACTTTCCTTCAAGGGGAATATTTTTCTTTGAAAATTTCAGAGAGACTTTTCCCTCTCATTTTAATCCCATCTCCTACTGATGATTGAAAAATTGCTCCGGATTCTCTGTAATAATGACAGAGCAACATTACGGTAATGACAGAACTGTAATCAGTATATTGTTACAGGAAGGAAATGGATAAATAGCCAAGGTCACCTTATAGTTAATTCAGGCTCTCCACTAATAGTAATAGGTTCATCATGGTGACATACTAACAATTCTTCCTCTCTTCCTTTTTCTATTTATTGGTCCAAGGCACAACTCATTAACTTCATCTATTTGGATTGTGGACCACAGATTGCGTGCGTTCTAGGACTTAGGAGACTATGAAAATGTGATTACATTTGGAGTGAGTATATAAACCACCACCAGTATAAAAATTTTTATTTTCATTTATCAGTTCCCCATCAGGATTAACTTTGTGATAACTGCAGGTCCTCATGACTCTGGAGGAATGAGGATCAACCCTGGAAAATGATTAGCACTTCATACAAAAACAGGGGTATGATTGCACTCTTATACTACTTAATGTTAACTATGACTTTTAAAGAAATATTTATTTCACTTTAACTTAGAAGCAATCATTTAACTATTTTGGCTTTCATCTAAATTTAATCAGCAAAAAGGAAAAAATTCAAAAAGTTTATTAGACAAATGAAAATTCAAGATATTATTTTTTTATTATGGAAGCAGTGCAATTTAATTTGTATCTCTTATTATTATCCACCTTTTAATGTACTGAATCATAAAACTTCAAGTAACAATCATGTTTTATTTTTTTTTAATTTTTATTTATTTATTTTTTTAAAGATTTTATTTATTTATTTGACAGACAGAGATCACAAGTAGACAGAGAGGCAGGCAGAGAGAGAGAGAGGGAAGCAGGCTCCCTGCTGAGCAGAGAGCCCGATGCGGGACTCGATCCCAGGACCCTGAGATCATGACCTGAGCCGAAGGCAGCGGCTTAACCCACTGAGCTACCCAGGCGCCCCAACAATCATGTTTTAAATGTTTGGATGTGGTATCCATGTTTAAGACAAATTTTGGGATGCTGAAATAATAATTTAAAATCCTAGAGACCACTGTGTTTCTCACTGACTCAAGATTTAAATAAGAGATTCACAGAATTAAGTCCTTTTAATCAAAGATCTTTTATTTTAATTTAAGAACAGATAAAAATTGGTAAGTTGGCAGAAGCAGCTAATCGTCAGCCAAATATTTTTGATGGAGAGCCTTTGTAAAGATAGACATTATCATCTAAAAAGTTAGATGTTCTCGGTGAAGCAGGGGCATAAAATGGAAAGATGCTTCACAGAACTCTGGAAAACCATAGATAAAGAATCACCCATTAATCTCTGCTGGCATTCAGGCCAACCTGATACAAATATAGGAACTAAAATGAGTCGGTTTTACTTCTAAGAGTAAATACAACCTCAATTTCCTTTCAGCCTATAAAAGGCTTCTAAGAAATGTGATGATACCTGGGCTAACAGAGAGGAAACACATTAAAAATATGTTTCATTTGCAAAATGAAACTAGCTTACTCCCCTGATTTTGACAGCAAGACAAATTCATAACAGAAAATTTAAAAAATTCAAAAATTGCAAGAAAATAAGAGTTACTCATAATTCTATTACTCAGAGAACAACTCGTAGAGTTATATATCTGTGTTTATTTGTGGGACCATACTATCTTTATTTAATTTGGTTTTGTTTCTTTTCCCCCAGTAAAAGTCACTAAATTATCTTCTAAAACATAATTTTAATTGTTGTAAATAATTCTAATTACAGATATACAACAATAATTTGACGAGAGACACATTTTAGACACATTTCTTCATCCCAACCTTTGCAATCAATGCTATGATGATTTTTCATGGGTGTGAGACAATATATAGCAAAAGTTTATCTCAGAATACTGTTTTCTATGTTAATTGCCATATGATGCTTACATGGTAAAAATGTATGCATATTATATACCCGACTCTGTATTTCATTACTATTTTTAATATGTAAAAAGAAAAATTTCATATAGTACTCCTATTCTTCTATTGACAAAGCTTGGGAGAAAGGATAGGGGAGGGTGAAAGCTTTGCCTAGATGTATTTCTCAAATAAGAGGCAGGAATAGATAAAGATTATGTCTACCTATACTTTCTAAGTCACTTGAACTCCTGATTTCTGAGAAGAACCTAAACACAAGATAATGTGCCCCAATGTGATCACATTTGTAATACACACCATGGCAGGGTGTATTGTAGCAGTGAGTAAGAGAATTAATGTACAGGCACAGATGCCACTCCCAGCAGGCCTGCTGACAGTAAACATCTTACTAATTTTCTCTATTTGGCCATAATTTCACCCAAAGTCTTACTTGCAGCAAGACTTCTATAAACTTAGCTACTTTTTCTGGAAACACAATGAAATAACGACCAAAACTTGTATTGGGCTCAAAAACATAGTATTACCAAGCAACTGTCCTTAGCTGATTTCCTTTATGTAAAACAATTTTGTCATTTTTCTAAAGGAGAACTTACAGCTATATCATTTTGCTTTTTATTTTAAAATAATTTCAAACTTACAGGAAAGTTGCAAGGATAGTATAACAGATGAATACTCATAACTCAGATTCTATAATTGGTGACAATGAACTGCATTTGTTTTATTATATTCTCCACCAAAATATTTACCTACTTCCCCATCTATCTATACCTATATATCTGGCAGGCATATCACCTAAGCGATACTATGTTCTTTTTATCGTTTTGTATCTGATAGGTAGTTCCATTATCAATATTCCCATTCTCATTACCGGTGATTTTAAGTCTGGTCTTTTGATTAAAGTGATGTCTCCCAGGTAAAGTTACAATTTTTCTTTTCTAATGAATACTTCTTTTGCATTTTGTGAGAAGACATTTTGAGAGCATTGATTTAGTTTTCCTTATCAAACTCTCACCCACTAGTTTTAGTGAGAGACCAAAAGAACCCCCCAGACTGAAAACGTATTCTGTTTAGGGAATCGGGAAACCGGAAGCTAACCAGATAGTTTCGCTTCTGTACGAACGCTTGCTTTTCGCGCGGGCTAACCAGCCAGTTCTGCTTCTGTTTGATTGCTTAACGCGCGCGGGCCCCCTAAACCAATCAGCTAACACCAAATATGCCTTTTTCAAATGTTCAAAATGTCAACCAATCGGCTCAACCCCACCCAGAACTTGTTTGTACCAGTCTATAAAAACCCTGCACCTCCCCAGCTCGGGACCTCTTAGCATCACCGGCAACGAGTGCGCGGACATCTGGGTTTGAACCTGCAATAAATGACCCTTGCCGCTTGGCTTTGACTCACGTCTCTGGTGGTCTTTTAAGGTGGGCGTATTACTCACCCGGCATCACATTAGCATCCATTGAGGATTCTTGCCTGAAACAATTATGACTATGATTTTTACCAAACGGTTTTCAGGTTCCATTATTCTTTATATAAAGTGCCAACTAACAATGTCATTCTTTATTTTGATGCTCAAATTGCTGCAGATCTGGCCAGTGGAACAATTTCAAGCTGGTTTCTGTATCATTTTTTACATTTGCCAATCATTCTTTGAGAGCTCTCTTATTTTCCAGCACATCAATATGTTCTAGGCTTATTTGTGTTTTTCCTGCCCCAGTCCCTGAATAAGCCATTTCTCTAATGAGCCCTGATTCCTGTTAGTGGGTAATGGTATTTAGAAATTAAGGATTAATAAGCTAGGTGTGCTTACTGACACTTTAATTCACTATTTGCAGTCCTACTCAGCTGACCAATTAATTAAACTAGGAAAAAAAATATACACCTGGTATATGTACATACATGCACATAAATACATCCATTTACGTCTTTTTTCTCTCTTTCACCTTAAATTCACATCGATATCTGAAGTTCACCACAATATCTGCAATTCTAATTCACATTAACAGAATTCATTTTAGCTTTTCTCCTTTCCCTATTTGTAGTTCCCTTTTCCAACAGTGAGAAACCTGACTTGCATTTGCTTGTTTTCAATACCTCTGAAATCAGTCCACCTAAATGACCACACAGAGCAGTTGCCCAAAATCTTGCCTGGCTGTCATTTTACAATGGTGCCATTTCCTTCAGCTGCCTCTAGCAAGTATTGGAGAAAGTAAATGACAAAGAAAAGAAGAATGGAGGTGAAAGTTCTGATGGCTTTTTGACTAAATTACCCAAAGAAGGAAGGAAGGAAGAAAACAAGAGAGGAAAGAAGGAAGAAATGAAGGGTATCTATGTGTTTTAATGCACAATTTTCTTAAAACAAAACAAAACAAAACATAAAACTTTCAGTTTTTTATTGAGTGGTTTTAATTTAATCAAAGGAGATATATAATATTTGAAAAAAAAATCTTCCTAAAGAGCAAGATTCAGGTCTATGATTAATAACGAAGGCCAATGTCATGTGAAATGAATGGGGAATTCATGCAGTTTATCTCTAAACCATTATTTTTCCCTTTACAATTTGATCAGAGCTGCATAAACCTCTAGGGATAGATAGCTGGTATACCTAGGATTATCTTTAATTCATTTTGATGTGGTCAGTGTTATTTAAATGATAGTCAAGCATTAATGTTAACTATCCAGAATACCAACTTTTGATTTTTTGAGTTGTATTCACTCAGGAATATGAGGTTCTTTTTCAGAATATCAAAGACATCCGGAGCCCTTTTATTTGATTTCCAGTTGATGGAACATAATGAAATTAAAGTCTTCTCTATTTCTTAATAAATGATATTAAATGGAATTAAAAGCTGATAGCTGAAGTACCTAACTTTCAACCATTTAGCAGAGTTACTTACCAAATTCTTCTGAAAGCAAAGAAAGCTGAAAGCAAAGGAAGAGAAGATGTAACAAAAACTGTAGGGTAAACTGAATACTGTTTTGTAAGAATATTGCACACAGGACTGAGTTTTGTCAAGGAAAGAAAAACATTTTGCAAACAAATTAAGTCACTGACATTATGTTAAAAGGTTAAAATGAGTGAGATATACACTTGCATACATTACACTTACAAACCTTCAGTCACAAATGATTTTATATCTTCTTTCATTGTTTTCAATGTTTCAAGCAAAGAAAATGGAATCTTATACAGTGGTATTGTCACACACAGTTTTGAAATTGATGAAGTTTGTTTATTCAATAGTTTTTTTGAATGACTAATATGTATTAGGCATTATTCTAGTTCTTTACACTATCATGGTAAATAAGATATACAGTATGGTGACAAATAAATGATAAATATTCCATGTCCTCACAGATCTTACACTAGGAGAGAGGCAGACAATAAGCATAATAAATATGCATACATACACATGCACTTAAAATGCCTCAGATAAAGCTGTTTTATGAGGAAAAATGAAGGAGAATAAGGAGGTACAATGTCAAGGTAGGTGCTAGTGTATTAGAAACACCAACCACTGCAGAATAATGACGAAACTTTTACATACTAGAACTGAAAAGAACTGAGACATTGTTTAGTCCAACGCTCTCTTGTTGCAAATGTTGAATCTGAATTCCATAGTTTGTGACATTAGTCACAGACTCTATACAATAATCTGTTACTTTGTTACAAATGTAGATGCAGCTACAGAGTTTCATCCTGCTTCACGAGATCAAGGCCCTTTCCCATGCTTCTTAAAAATTTATTTTCTTCATTTCTTTCATCTTTATCAAATCACTACTTATTCATAGTTTTAAAAGACAAATAATGCCAAATAATAATATAGTATTATATATTTTAATATTTGTAATAAAACTATTTTGAAACCAGCAGTCTCTATCCCCAACTCTCCTAGCGCTAGATTCCTATTCTTACAGGGAATCACTTTCCAATTTTTTGTATGTCTTTTCTGAAATGTACCTCCATATATCTAAATAATACATTTTTACATTTTTTTTAAGATTTATTTATTTATTTATTTGACAGACAGAGATTACAAGTAGGCAGAGAGTCAGGCAGAGAGAGAGAGGAGGAAGCAGGCTCCCCGCTGAGCAAAGAGCCCGATGCGGGGCTCGATCCCAGGATCCTGGGATCATGACCTGAGCTGAAGGCAGAGGCTTTAACCCACTGAGCCACCCAGGTGCCCTACATTGTTTTTTTTTTTTTTTAGGTTTTGTACCCTGTAGTTTCACTGAACAGGTACAGTTCCCAGCATGTTACAACACTAAGAATAAAATGTCTCCTACAATTTCCTTAAATATATTTAGTGAAACTAGTATTTTCCTTGATCCTTGTCTTAGTCTGTTGGGCTGTTATAACAAAATACCAGAGATTGAGTGGCTTTTGAGCAATAAACATTTATTTCTCACAGCTCTGGAGGCTGCGAAATTGAGAACAAGCCACCAGCAGATTCAGTGTCTGATGAGAAACAACTTCCTCATTTGTAGATGGCTCTCTTTTCTCTGTATCTTCACATGGCAGAAGCTGTAAGGAATCTCCTTGGGGTTTCATTTATAAAGGTCCTAATCCTGCTCATGAGAAATCTACCTTCAGGAACGAATCACCTCCCAAAGGCTCCTCCTCCTCCAGCTATCATACTGAACATTAGGACTTAATATATGAATTGGGGGCTGTGGGCACAAACATTCAGTCCATAGCATCCTACTCCTGCACTCCCAAAATTCATGTCCTTCCCACATGCAAAACACATTCATTTCATCCCAATAGTCTCCAAGTCTCAACTAGTTCCACATTAATTTAAAGTCTAAAGTCCAATGTCTCATTGAAATATCATCTAAATCAGATGTGGGTGAGCCTCAAGGTATGGATTCATCCTGAGGCAAATTCTCTTCCAGCTGTGAACCTATGAAATCACATACATTTATGTCTGCCCACAATACAATGGTGGGATAGGCATAGGATAGAAATTCCCAATCCAAAGGGACAAATAGGAAAGAATAAAGGAGTGGCAGATCCTAAGCAAATCCAAAAACCAATAGTATAGATTTCTTTAGGCCTTAAGTTTCTAGATTAATCTTTGGCTTGATGTTCTGCCCTTTTGTCCACTGGGGTAAAGGTTCCACCTTCTGGGTACACTGAAGTGGGAATCTTGCATTCTGAACTGACCAGAGTGGAGGTTCCACGTTCTGGCCCTACTGGATAGGAGTTCTGCCCCCACCACATTGCTAGTCAGAAATTGGGCTCCTTAAGGCTCTGGGAAGCCCTGGGAAGCCCTGCCCCTATGGCTTGATTGGATCACTCTCTGTCTGGGCTCTACCCATGCCAGCTGGGGTCCCTTGCCTGCAACTCTCCTGGAGCGGGGTCCTTTGCCTGTGACTCTGCTGGGCATCTTTTGAGATCTAGATGAAAGCACCCCCACACTCCTCAGCTTGGGAACTCTACACGCTGGCAGAAAGGGCTGACAAAATTTGCCACCTGTGTTCTTTAGAGGGGCAGCCACCATGGCGTTTGTTGGACCTAGCTGCTGAGGCCACACCTAGGACAGCCAAGGAGCACAGCCCTTGATTGTGGCAGTGCCCTATAGACACTGGCAGCCTCTCCCACCCCTACTTCCTTTGAAACCACTTTGATGAACTCTGAAACTCCTTCAGTGTCATTCTTCCATAGTCTTGGAGAATAGCTCCTGGCTTGTGTAGAGATGCCTGATCCATACTATTCTTATCAAACAGTCTCTTGGCTACACCCTTAGTGTTCAGTTTTGATCACTTTCTCATTTTTTATAATATGGATATCCTGAAAATTTCCCAAATCTACAAATTCTGCTTCTTTTTTGATTAACCCTCTGACTTTTAGTCATTTTTCCCTTCTCACAACTTAGTGTAAGCTGTCAAGAGAAGCCTGGTTACTCCTTCAACATTTTGCATAGAGATAGCTTTAGCTAACTGTTCACTTTGATTGCTTGCAAGTTCTATCTTCCATAAAACACTAGGAAACACACACAATTCAGCTAAGTTCTTCATCACTTTAAAACATGGATGGCCTTTCCTCCAGTGTCCAATAATATGCTCCTCATTTCCATCTAAGACCTCATCAGAATGGGCTTTACAGTCCATATTCTGACTAAGATTCAGTTCAGGACTACTTGGGTATTTGTTCTCTAAGAATACTGAGGTTTTCTCTATTGCTGTCTTTTTTTCTTTCTAAGCCCTCACCTTGAAGGTCCATTCACAGCAGTCAAGGCCTTTCTAGCATGCACATTAGTACTCTTCTAGCCTTTGGCAGATTCAGTGTCTAGTGATAGGCTCTTGGTTCACAGATAACTGTCTTTTCCCTGTGTCTTCACATGGTGGAAAACACGAGGGATCTCTCTGGAATATCTTTTATAAAGATACTCATCTCTGCAATCCCTCCAGGATGTGGTATTCCTTTTGACTTACTATTTTTCCAGGGAGAGGTAGCTTTCACTTGGCTTTTTCCACCATGACAGCCCTTACTCCACAGGTCAAGGAACCAATGTGGGGAGTTCTGCCAGCTGCTAAATATGTCTATTCCAATTATGCATTCTATAACTGGGGAAATAACTACAGCACAGATTTGGGCATTCACTGTGAGATGTAACTCCGTGGATTATCTGACCTCCATAAACCCCTACTCCAGTTGAGGGCCACAGAGATATTTTGGGTTTCTTGGAATCCCTATTAGTTCAGAGCAAGTATGCAGGAGATCCTGAAAGATCCGATTATTTCATTTTCTTCAATATACAGTTTTCCTGGTAAAAGGCCTTGGATCCCTTTGGGGAGTGCTGGGAAAAAGAGTAATAGTATATATTTTTTGGTAGTGTTTTAAAGTCTTTTCTCAAGAAGACCCAGCCTACCCTTCATTGGGTAGTTTCACTCCCTGCAAGGGGAGGCTTGGTTGGATTCTTTGATAGCTCTCCCTGCTCTTTGGTTTCTATATTTCGTTCCCCTGGGGGACAGATCTTGGGATGGGTATGAGAGTAGAAGGCAGGATTACTAATAACTAATAATAATAATAATAAAATTCTGCACTGGAGTTCTTATGCTATGGAGCTTGATTTTACTTTTTCTTGGTTTAGTCACTGATTTTGTGCAATGGAGGTTTCCTTGTGAGACCTTGTAAAAATGCCTTTATTCAAGGGGTGCCTTATCCTGAGATCATGACCTCAGGGTTATGAGATCCAGGCTCACTTTGGGCTCTGAACGTTGAGCATGGACCCTGCTTGAGATTCTTTCTCTCCCTCTGATTCTTTCCCTCCCTCTATCCCTCCCCACTCGTGCTCTTTCTTCAGTCTAAAATTAAATAAATTAATTAAATTAATTAAACTGGTTAAAAATGCCTTTAAAATGCCTTTAAAATGTCTTAACATTTGATTGATAAAATTTTTAAAAAGACTTTGCTGTCTTCTTATTGTGGCAACCTATGATGTAGTTTGATGACATTCTACTTTTTGATCCTCTGTATGTTCTTCCCTCTTCCCACTAATCATGCAAATCACTGACTGGCCTTGCTTTTCTACTCTGGCAGCTCATGTCTTTAATTGCAGGAAATGATTTTCTAATTTCTTGGATAATTCCCCCTCCTAATTTCCTCTTTCTTTCCCTGTCTTCAATTTCTCTGTCCTTTTCTGGAACATCTAATTTATTATTTGGTCTTGTTCAACAGGTTCTCTAATGTTTAAATCTTTTCAACTTCCTGCCCCCCCCCCTTTTTTAAATGTCTGGAAAATTTCCTCAACTTTTAAATTCCATGACTTTTATTAAATTTTTATTTATTTTATGAGACCAATATTTTTTAGAAACTAGTTTTTTTTTTTAAGATTTTTATTTATTCACTTGAGAGAGAAAGCAAGAGGGAGAGCAAGCTAGCATGAGTAGGGAGAGGGGCAGAGGGAAATTGAGAAGCAGACTCCCCAATGAGCCGGGATAGAGGGCTCAATCTTTGGACCCTCAGATCATGACCTGAACAGAAGGAAGTTACTTAACCTGCTGAGCCAGCCAGGTGCCCCCAGTTTTTGGTTTTTGAATGCTCTCACTTAAAATGAACAAATAAACAACCAATGTTTTATCTTATATATATTTTCTCTCTCTTGAAGATCTTACTTTTCTATTGTTTATAAGTTGTGTCTATTTTCTCTGAGTTCCTTTATTTAATTTTATTTTGGTCTTTTTCTAGAGTGAAAGATTTTTCAAATCTGTGTGATCCTCTCTTTTGTTTGTTTATGCTTATCCTTGAGGAAACAAAATGCTTTTTGGACTTTATAAGTGTTAGCAGTAGAGAATCTCCTAGTTTGATGGGAGTATTCTCAAATGTGAGTATCTATGGATCTTTTTTTTAAGGCAGGTCAGTTTTTCTAGAAAGGATTCGAATTTCCTGCCTGTGCAGTTGTAAATGCATTCTTACATTACATTCTTACAAGAATGCCCCCAGCATTCTTATGGCCAACCTGTTAAGGTGGACTATAATTTTCAATGTTTAGGAGGTCAATTTCCACTGCATCCTAGGCTTTTGAGTATGTGTCCCATCTAACCCCACTCTCTTTTGTGCCTTTTGTTTCAGAATCCAGTCTGTCTATTTCAAGTGATCTAGAGAGTAAATTTATGATCTTCTGTTATGGTGGTGAATGATGAGAATTGCCCAGCTGCATTGGATAGGCAACTTGTGAATCTAACCACTATCTGTAAAGACTTTAAACAATCCTCCAAATCTTAGCACCTACATACCTGCCTTCAGAGATATTTACCGATCAGCTTTCCTTTGTCAGCCAGGTCCAGTACCACTTTTATGTCCACTTTTGATCATTCACATTTTGTTTATATCTCTTTTTCCACTGTCATTATCTTGGATTCTCATCTTTGTTTTCATAAATTTATGTTTCTTTTATTCCTTTATCGTATTATAGTGAAATTTTAAAAGTGGAGCAGAAATAAATACATCATTCAATCTATCATGTTAAATGGAAACCTCAAGTCTTCTCATCTATATTCCTTGCACTCTTGATAAGGGTGAACTTTAAAGAAATTAGTGTAATTTAATTTTTAAACATGAAAGATGTTAGTATAAATAAATACAAAAATAATAAATGTTTATTTGGACTAATTATACATGATTAAGAGAGGCATTTTATATGAAGTTAAAATGCAAAACTCATTTGGATGCATCTTTGTTCTAATAAGTAGACAAATCAATATCTTTGATGAACATACTATACTAGAATACATAGAGTATGTGTGGCAAAGTTCATGTTATTACTATTTTTGAATTGTTAATAACTACAGTTTGCATTGATATTGGATGTTCCTGAATTCACAAAATATCTATTAAGGATAAGATAGATTCAGAAATTCATATAAAACAATTTTAAGTGAATATTCAATCATGAAACATTTTATCATGTATCAGCAAAGCAAATCCTATTACCCAGTTTTCCTTATTGTTATGATGCATAGAAATTGTTATTCAATAATAACAGTATTGAATTTTAAAAGTATCTCCACGAAAATATGAAAGAAAAGATAATTATATTTTGCTTCTGATCTACAGGCAAAGTGTGATTTGCTAACTCTTCTTGGTTTCGTTCTTTGTTAACTGATTCTTATAGGGACTGATGATGTATTAGTGAAGTTTTTATCAAAAATTCTACTTCCTGGGGGCCCCTGGGTGGCTCAGTGGGTTAAGCCACTGCCTTCGGCTCAGGTCATGATCCCAGGTCCTGGGTTCGAGCCCCACATCGGGCTTTCTGCTCAGCAGGGAGCCTGCTTCCCTCTCTCTCTCTGGCTGCCTCTCTGCCTACTTGTGATTTTTCTCTGTCAAATAAATAAATAAAATCTTTAAAAAAAAATTCTACTTCCTGCCTCTTCTGTTTTCCTCAATCCCCACATTTTTAACAGCTTGACCTTGTCTTACAGGACTTAGTTGTACGTGGTCTTGGGACATCTGAGTTCAAGCAGTACCACCTTCAATGTTCCATCCACCCTTCTGGAGATATACCATATAGTTCATTGCTCAGTCTCTATCATTTTTTTGCTTTGATGGAGCATCAGTTAGTTAAAGACTGGGTTCAGGTGTTTTGTAATTTAATAAATATTTATAAATTCTTGATGAAATACTATTGTTATAAACTAATCAGATCTTTTTCTACAAGTAAAGAGTTCTTTATAAATGAAGCTTTTGGCATCCTAAATTAGGTTGTTAATTAGAGAAGAGTTAAATTGGTAAGTTTTTCATTCCATAACATGCAGTATGATTTTAACAAAATATAACCCTGGAAAATGGGGCAAAATTAGAATAATAAGTTGTGAATATGATGTCATAGTTGTTTGGAAACCTAAGCACCAAAGAAGAAAGTAAACAAAAGGTAGAAAAGAAAATTCACAATGTAAAAAAGGAAGAGAGCTGTAATTTTTAAAAAGGGATTGATCATCATTATTGATAACAGATATTCATGAAGTGCCCAACTAAGAGAAAACAAAAGTAGAGATTTAAAGATAGCTGTGGTGATGAAGGGAATGGCTATAGCCCACTGTGGCTATTTCTCCATTAATATTTTTTAAAATTATTTAAACTAACTAAGAACAGTCAGTTTAGCATCCAACTAAGCTCCATTATTACTAAATCTTCTGTAGCTTTATATAAATCTGATCTTCTAAATAGCCTGAAACTTTCCTGATGTCATATAATACAGTTTTCAAGGCAAAGAGTAAAAAGAATACACTTGGTCAAAATGAAAAAGACTACAATAAGAAATCTAATTTTTTTAAAGGGAAACAACTACCATTTAGCATGATCAAGGACTTTATTTATAATAGTTATTTGTCAGAGACAAATAGGAAACCACTATGAAGTACTCAGCTTCTACAAGATATATATCCCAATTGCTTATGAGACTGTATTTGACATTGTTGAGTTCTTTGCTCTTTGCAATTGAAGGGTTCTATTAAATAACAAAAGGCTCTTTTTGTATGGACTATTGCCTCTAATTTGTGTTATAAATTTCTGCAAATGACAATTCAAAGTCAAGACAGTTAACAACGTAAATGCTATTACTACCAATGCGTGAATAATTTTAAATGTTGCAGCTGACTTATACGATTTAATTTAAAAACACTATAGTTGCTGGTGTTGAGTAGAAATTTAAAATATTCCCATTACTGTTGGGAACTTATAGTTTTGAGGTTCTTTAAAAAGTTTGATAGCCATATAAGCAATTATTTTATTATTTTTACAGAAAGAAAAAAAAGTACTGATGGCAAAAACCATACTGAGATTTTCTGTAATCATAATAAACTTATCTAGATATTGTAGAATACATACTACCCAGTGCTCTCCAGACCTATGCAAATCTGAAATAAATTGATATTTTTAAAGTGGTAAAAATATTGAAACTGATTTATGCTGAGCCAACAGATAATTAAGAGTTGATAAAAGTGTTTGTTTGAGTAGTCTATAAATTGAATTTTCTTCTCCCATTTCTTCTTTTTTATCAGTAGCATACTTCTGAGGAGCATTATCTTACTTTACAGTACAATCTCATCATTATCATTGATTGGTTCCCCTATTGGTTCTCTTGTTTATGATTTATTACCTCAGTGTTTGTGTGTGTGTGCATGTGTGTGATCTTATATACAGTAATGTTTGTGTTGTTTCATTGTACTTAATTTGCGCAAATTATATTGTGACATTGTACTTTAATTTACACATGATTCCCATTTTGGTGGGTTTTTGTTTGTTTGTTTGTTTTACTGCCAGGTTACTTTCTAAATGGCTGCAACAGTTTCTGCTCCCATCAGTGGATGAAAATCCCCATCTACACTTCCTCCCCCTAAAAAAAGAGTAAATATCCTATCCCTTACACACTAACAAGTTTGTTATTATAAGCAATTCTGACTTCTGCCAGATTCACTCACGTAAAGAGATAAGGCTTTCTTGTATTTTGTGTTTCTTTCATTACCAGGTGTTTATTTCTTGTTGATTTCACTCATGGCAAATATCAATTCCCAATCTATTATCTATCTATTATGTGTGTTGTTGATCAGAAATACCTCATTTTGACATAGTCATACACAGTAAAAAAAAATTTTTACTTTTTGATGAAATCCTCATCCACCTTCATATCACAAATATACAGAGTTCTTCTTCTTCTTTTTCTTTTTTTTTGTTTTATAACTCTGCTTTTTATATTTAAAGATATAATACATCTTGAGTACACATCCTTATGATATAAAGAATCCAACTTTATTTTTTCACCATTGGTAAATTTTTGCAACATTATTTACTAAATATCCTTTCCCTATGGAAGTGCATGTCACTGTAAAAATGTGTCAAGTTTGCTTATAAATTCGGCTGTTTCTGAGAATTGAATTCAATTTTTTTGTTTTTGGTTAATACCATATTTATTACAGTGACCTTCAGTATATTTTTAATATCTGGTAGTGTTAATTCACATCTGCATAAATTTTTTAAAGGTAATATTTATTTCTGAGATTTATTCTAATATATGAATTTGAATTTTTACTTAGTTCTTACTTTTTTTAGACAATGAGAGAATAACAAATGTATATATATGTAGACGCAATAAGCTATATGTTTTCCTTTTGGTGTATTTGTGTTACCTAACACATTTCAATGTAGATTTCTCACTTTTGTGGTTTTAAGTATTTTAGAATTTTACTTATATCATATAATTAATTAAAATTAATTAATTTTAAATATTTTATTTACTTGAGAGAGAGAGAGAAAGCATGCAAGTTGGTGGGGAGAGCAGAGGGAGATGGAGAGGAAGAAGCAGGCTCCATGCTGAGCAAGGAGACCCAAGCCCCCTAGGTTCCATCCCAGGACCCTGAGATCCTGACTTGAACAGAAGACAGATGTTTAACCAACTGAGCCACCCAGGCACTCCTACTTACATCATTTTAAATTCATGGGTCCCTTACTAGTATATTTTTTAGTTGTTACATAGCTTCTTTTTGATTTTTGCTTTTACTTCCTATTTGTTAATTTATATTACTATTTGATTATGGTTAAAGTAAATATATAATGCTGGTTCCCTGGAATTTACTCAGGGCATCCTTTGTAAGTCACTTACAGTCGATTTTTAATAAATGTTTCTTATATCAAATAATGGGCATATTTTTGCCTCCAAGCTGCCAAGATTATATCAATTATACTTTCAAGATCTGTGCATCTTCAGTTATTGTTTGTGTGTCTCATATGTCATTTTCTGAGAATAACGTTAAAATCATTCACTAAATTTGTTGATTTAGTTGTATTTTCCATAGTTCTAAAAAATCCTTTAAAATAATTTAAAATCTATATTGTTAGCTGTATACATGTTCATAACCATAATATCTTCTGTATTTAGTATAACTATTACCATATATATATACCTTTATTTGTCTCTTATCATGCTTTTCATTAAGATTAGATTTTCTTATTTCCAAAATTGCAACGGGCTTTTGTTTGGCTTAATATTTGCCTAGTATATCATTTTTCATCCTTTTATTTTTAGCCACCTTCTACTTCTTTCAAGTACATTTGTTACATATAATATACTACTGACTTTATTTCTACACATTTGATTTGAGAGCCTTTGTTATTTGGACTGAAGTTAAATTCATTTCTATTTTATATAATTACAATTGAATTAGGATTATCTTTGTCATTTTATTTGATATTTTATCTTCATGATAATTATTTTATTTTTTATTTTTTCTTTCCCAAACTCTCACTTTAAAAGTTTGACGTGCTTTTTTTTTTTTTTTTTCTGGTGGCAAATTCTAATTCTTAAGATCATATTTATGGTAGTATTTGCCACTAAATCTGATATAATCTCTCATAATTTCTTTCAAACTGTTGTAAATCTTTCAAGAGTAATCTCAAAGAGTATATAATGAGATCTAATTACTAAGACATATTCGTATAGAAAAATTAGTTTTGTCTTTGCATTTGTATGTTAGTTTGGCTAAATATAGAATGATAAGTTGAAGATAATGGTATTTCAACTATTTAAATATGACCTTATTATCTTTATATATCCATAGTTACTGTTGAAAAATTTTATAAAAATCTCGAGTTTTCCTTTGCATGGTTTTAGAAGCTTACAGAAATTTCTCATTGTCTTTAACTTCATGCATTTTATTTAAGTATGAGGTTTAAAAAAATCTGTTTAGGGGTGCCTGGATGGCTCAGTGCGTTAAAGCCTCTGCCTTCAGTAAGGTCATGGTCTCAGGGTCCTGGGATCAAGTCCTGCATCGGGGTCTCTGCTCAGTGGGGATCCTGCTTCCTCCTCTCTCCCTGCCTGCCTCTCTGACTACTTGTAATCTCTGTCTATCAAATAAATAAATAAAATCTTTAAAAAAAATCTGTTTAGCATTCTATCAACTAGTTTAACAACATTTCATCTTTAATTTTCACTTCTGTTTATTTTTCTTTCTTGATTGTATTAGTTACATATAAATGTTGACATGTTTCTTTATTTTATATAACTTTATTATTTAAAAATGTATAATTGATATTTTTTTTCATTAATGAGATGTTCAAGGAGAGTATTTACCTAATATTCTAATTAATTAATTATTTGGCTATATCCATTCTGCTATTTATTTATTTATTTTTTTAAAGATTTTATTCATTTATTTGACACAGAGAGAGAGAGAGATCACAAGTAGGCAGAGTAGCAGGCAGAGAGAGAGGGGGAAGCAGGCTCCCCACTAAGCAAAGAGCCCAATGTGGGGCTTGATCCCAGGACCCCGAGATCATGACCCGAGCCGAAGGCAGAGGCTTAACCCACTGAGCCACCCAGGTGCCCCATTCTGCTATTCAAACCATCAATTTATATCTTCAGGTGAATGGGCACCATGGCCCATTCAAGTATTTTGCATAGATGTACAAATATTGTAAACAATTAATAGGTGGACAAGAGAAAAAAGGATCTGTTTTTTGTGAACGATCTCCAAATAAAAAGAAAATTCACACTGCCCTACATCCCAGACACATACGTACACACAGTGGATGGTGTGAGAGGCTGCACAGAAGGGTGACTTTGGGGACACAGGCTTGGATTCTACAGAACCCCTCTTAGCAAGCTTCCCTAGGGATGAGGCACCTTTCCAGTTGGCATTCCCTTGGGTGTCCAGCAGAGCTGTTATACACATATTTAACACAATCATGACTTTAGAACTGGTCCCCAGTGTGAAATATGCAAGTCTTCCATACCCTTTGCCAAATAAGAACAAATAGAGTACACTATATATAACTATATATAACAATAGAGTATACTTGGGCTTATATTTATTATTTGATTTCTATATACTAGCCACTAATGATTATAAATTAAAATTTACAGTATCAGCATAGAACATAAAATAGTTGGCAATTAATTTAACAAAGTTTTGTCAGTCCATTACACTGAAAAGCATAGAACAATACTGAGAGAAAATAAAGAAGACCTAAATAAACAGGGAAATATACCATACTCATAGATTAGAAAACTCAATGTGGTTAATTAAGACGTCAGTTCTTCCCAAATTGACCCATAGATTAAAAAAAAAAAAAAATTCAGTCAGGAATTGAGTCAGGATCTCAGCACGCTTATATTTTTGTTGTTGTTGTTTGAAATTGTCAAGCTGGTTATAAAATGTATACGGAAATGTCAGGGACAAGAATAGTTAAGGTAATCTTGAAAATGTAAGACAAAGTTGAAGACTTGCACTGTATAATTTCACAATTTACTACAAGGCTACAGTATTCAGGGAAGTTTGACATTGGCAAAGGAAAGACCAAAGAATCCAGAAATAAATATAAACATATACGGTGAAGCTATTTTTGACAAATACATGCAAGTATTGCTGAAAATAACATTTTTAAAAATTTATTCTGTATGGAGATAATTGAGCTTTTAGAATATGTAAGACGATGGTTTCATGAAATTTACAAATATTCTCAACCATTATTTCTTTAAAATATTGCTTTTCTTCTATAATAGTTTTTTTCTAGTCCTTCTGGGAATCTAGTTATACATATATTAGACTGCTTAATATTTCTTACATGTCACTAAGTCTTTGTTTTTTCTTTACAGTTATCTTTCCTCCTGATTTTCAGATTAGGTAATTTCTAGCAATCTTGTCTTCAAGTTTATTAGCCTTTCCTTCTGTATCTCCAATCTGTTCTTAAATCCACAAAGTGAATGTGTTACTTCAGATGAGGTAATTTTCAAGCTCTATAATTTCTACTTGATTCTTTTCTATGGATCACATTTCTCTTCTAAATTTCTTTTATTCAATTACTACATCCATCTTTTACTTTAATCCTTGAACATATTTATAAAAACTCCTTTATGATTCTTCTCTGTGAACTGTGATATCTGCATCATCTGTTTCTACTGATTGATTATTTCCTTGATTGTGGGACACAATGGCCTGTTTCTTTGTACGTGTGGTAATTTTACATTATTTCATGGATCTTATGCATGATTTATTATAGTAAGTCTGGATTAAATAGTTGTCTTCTAAATGATGTGTTCTTTCTTTATTTTTTCCTGGAAAGGTGTTAAAGTACTGTTGGATTATTTTAATCTTGTTAGGTTTAGCTTCTTCTTTTTTCTTTGTGTTTTCTTTCAGTTTTGTTCTTGGTCATAAGATATGTCTTTTAGCTTAGGCCATAGCTGTTACTGCTAAGGCATGGTCTTTTTCAGGCTCTTGGTTGAGTGTCTGAGATTCACTACTAAGTTTCTAAGCAATCTGTACTGAATAATCTCCTATAGTCTTGTCTTCAAGTCTTGACATCCATATAGTCTGTATTTTAAATTTTTCTCCCAGTTTTACTGAGATGTAATTGTCATACAACCCTGTATAAGTTCAAGGTATATAACATCTGATATATGCATATATCATTAAATTATTATCACAATAAGTTTAGTCAATATCCGTCACCTCACAGAGTTATGAATTGGTCTTGACAAAGGACTTGCACAGCACAGCCTTTGGTCAAAAATTTGTGAGGAATACTTCACAGTGTTCTGGGTATCTTCTTTCTATACTTGCCTTTTAGTAGCCCTTTTCTCCACAAATTTTAGCCTCTTTAGCAGTCTGAGCACTAATATTGGTCTTTTTAGTTTAGGCAGTTGACTTGCTTAGTTTGAGTTCCACTCCTCTGCTGTGGCTTAGCAAGTGCCCCTGGCAGAAAGTCTGGGAAAACAGGGCTAACAAGACTAATCTACTCAATTACCTGTCTTTCAAGAATCACACTTCAGCATTGCTTGTTTTCCAGGGCCTAAAAACACTTGTCTCATATATTTTGTCCAGTTTTATGCTTATTTAGAATAGGAGGAAGAATTTAACCATGGCCTTCCTAATTTCATTTTTGTATAATTATGGTTTATTTAACTTCAGTAGATTTAACTGAATCTTAGGAATTAATAACATTTGTGTTAATAAGTCATTTTAATTAAATATTCTATTGATATGTAAATTATTATTGATATGCTATTGGTATGTGACATCATAACGAGAAATACAGAATTTAGTGTTAGTAGATTTCTTCTCTCAAAACTATATATATATATATATATATACACACACACACACACACACACACATTTATAGATTTTTTTTTTTTTATTTCTTTGACAGAGACAGATCAGAAGTAGGCAGAGAGGAAGGCAGAGACAGGAGGAAGCAGGCTTCCTGCTGAGCAGAGAGCCCGATGTGGACTCGATCCCAGAACCCCGAGATCATGACCTGAGACGAAGGCAGAGGCTTTTAACCCACTGAGCCACCCAGGCGCCCCCACACACACATTTAGTTAAGATTCAGTCAAATAAATGTCACTCTGTACATTTAAGTATGACAAGTCTTAATACAGAACCTACAGACTTATATCACCTTTAAAATTGCTGGGGGATGTGAAGGTCAGGGAAGACTATCTCAGTCTGCCACATGAACATGAGTGATTCTCAAGAAACTCAGCTGAGAGTTGTTTCATATATTATATCTGTCCACTCATCTGCCAGCAACTTCCCCTAAAGAATAATGGCATCTCTGCTCTTACTTTTTCTAAATCTCGTGTCTCTTCTTGACTGGCTCTAACCTGAAACCATATAGAGAAGAGGATTCTGGGGAGTGTAATTCCTGGTTTCTCCTCTGGGTTGTGCAGAAGAAGCCACACAAAAAGGTAGTTATGATGTTGATTTGATAACAAAAAATAAAGCACCCTATGGTGTTCTTCCTGGAATACCAGGAGGGAAAAGAACTTAACAGCACAGTGGGAAAAAGAAGAAGGTAATTCATGCACAGAGAGCCAGAGATCTCCCTAGGATAATCTGGGCTTTGTTCTCTATGACCGTTGTGTATTATGTCAACATCCCTGTTGTTTTCCATTTGCTACCATCATTCCTGTTGGTCTAGGTGGTGTGATGTTGCTATTCCGCTCCTCAGTTGTTATAGCATTGCCTTACTTTGGTCATTCATCTGTTAAACAAATATTTATTGAATACTTATCATCTGCTAGGTATTGTTCCAGATGGTGGGTATGTAACAGTGAACAAATAGTCAAAAATCCCTCCATTTAGAAGTTGTATTCCAGTAACTAGAATTAGGGGAAAAAAAACCCAAAATAAATATCTAAAATATAAAAGTATGTTAGATAGTAATAGTTGCTGCAGAGAAAATTCAGGGGGACAGTGTTATAATATTAAATAGTGTAGTTAGAAAAAGCTTCATTGAAATTATAACACTTAACTCACTAGTAGAAGTTGATCACTCTGTTTAACATTTCCTCAAGTCCTTCTCATCCCTTCTTCATTTTTTCTCCTTAGAACTTATAGTTCTTTGGGTATGTATTTATCTTGTTTAATGGCCCCACTTCATATAAATTTCAAGAGGAGAGTGATTCTTTGATGTTTTGTTCACTACAGTTCCTAGAAAGTGCTTAGCTCATAAAAAGGTGATAAACATAATTTTTAAAAAAGATTTTATTTATTTATTTGACAGACAGAGATCACAAGTAGGCAGAGAGGCAGGTAGAGAGACGGGGGGAAGCAGGCTACCTGCTGAGCAGAGAGTCTGATGCGGGGCTCGATCCCAGGACCCTGGGATCATGACCTGGGCCGAAGGCAGAGGCTTTAACCCACTGAACCACCCACGTGCCCCGATAAACATCATTAAATGAGACATTGAATGAATGAATAAAGAAAAACATTTTTAGGCAGCAGGAACAGCAAGTTGCAATGGCAGTGAAATGGGAGTGTGTCTGGTGAATTAAATAAAAAACGAAGAGGTCAGTGTGGTTGGAGTGGAGTGAGTGTGGGAAATAATAGTAGAAGAAGAAAATAGAAAAGTAATGGACTAGGGCATGGGACAGCTAATGTAATACCTTAGGCCACTGTGATAACTTTGGCTCCTATTTTGAGTGAGATGGAAAGCCATTTGGATGGGTCGTATTAGTAGCAAGACCTCACTTTTGTTTTTACAAGTACACTGTGACTGTTGTGTTGAGAATTGATTGAAGAGCCAAGAATGGAAGCAGAGAGACCAGTTAGGAGTTTATTGCAATAATAGACTTCCCAATATTTGTTTTTGTCCAATCGCTGTAAGTATAACTACCCATTGTTCAGAGTACTGTTTCCTCTTCTCAGTTCAGAGAAAGGAAAAATAAAAGCAAACATAAAGTGCTATTATAAATAAAGAGAGAAAGATATTGAAAATTATGAGTTGGCTTAAATTATGAAAGTAAACAATTTATATCTAATATTAATTACTCTGAAGAATTCAAATTTTAAAAATTTCAATGCATGTCAATGTGAATAGAAGGCATATTTTAAAAATAATATAAAAAGCTTCTGGCATAATAGTTTTTTTAAACATATATTTTTGTATATAAAAATAGTCCTTTCAATTATGTTTGAATGATGGTATAGTATTTTCCAATATTATTATAACACAAAATAAATGTTTTTGGAAAGTTAAATTTAAAAATGAGGCTCTTATGTTTATTCAACATATTTCTTTCTCTAAATAAAATAATTTAGTCATAGAAGAACTACTCTAGAAAAAAAATTCCCCCTAATTCTGGAAAATAATTTGATATTATATTCCCATTTCAATGAAATAAGTTGGAAGTAGGCCTAAACTTGGCTGTGACTGAATTAGAGCAATCAGTTCTACCCTGTGTTAGTAGGGTTGACATTGAATAATACTCAATATTCAATACATAATACCCAATGATAGTATATAATAGATTTTATAAAAGGACTTCAGTAAAACTTTGTGCATCAGAGTCACAGTTTTCCTTTCCCTGACAATACACACACACACACACACACACACACACACACACACAAAAACATATGCACACAAACACACAGAGTAACAGTAATTTATTAACTCCCAGAGATCACTAACAAATAAACGATATGAACATTATTCTTATACCTTGTATTTATATATTTTGCATTATGTATTATATAAGCACATTTATATTATGTATTTATGTGTATTTCTATACTGGAAGGTATTTTAATAATGTGTTTCTGAAATTTCCCTAATAATTAATATTCTAGAGACTAACAATAACATTTTATCAATGCATATTGTGTGCTAAGCAACATGCTATATGCTTTATACGTACACTCTCATTTACAATTCACTAATATCCTGTGACTAGTGTACCATCATAACACTCATTTCAGAGTTGAGAAAACAAGGCTAAAGGTTAATTCCCAAGTTCATGCAGACTTGTAAGTGGCCTGGCAGAGTTTCAAATTCTGATTCCATAAAGCCACTATTACACACTGTGCAAGAGCATCATTTGAAACTACACTGGATATAATTAGCTACAGACATTAAAAATAAAACATTTGTTAAGTTAAATAAAATAATACTTAATTGCTTATTTAAAAAAAAAAAATTTTTCCCCTAAAAAGTAACTAGTTTTCAAAGTCTTATCTCTTGGGCTAGTTAATTAGGTAGATTCTTTTTCCCATCAGGAGTAGTCAGGATTCTACAAAGAATACACTGATGAAAATGCTTTGCTTTTAGATACTTGGAAATAATATCTGGAATTAATAGTTTGCAAAAACATTGATCGGGCAATAACGTCAATCATAAGCCAATCTTATTGTTCCATCATCCATTGGTTTGTACAAACAATTCCAAAACATAATAGCTTAAACAATACTATCATCTCCCCCAGTACTGTGAGCTGTGTGGAATCAGCTGGATTGCTCTCACTTGGTGTCTCATGTGGGTATGATCAGGTGGAGGCTTGACTGGGCTGGTCTTCCAAGATGGCGCATTTACATGGCAGGCAGTTGCTGATGGCCATTAACTACAAATTCTGGAGGAGCTGATGATTGGAAAACTCCTGTGTTGTAGCCTTTCCATGTTATTGGGCTTTTCAGAATAGGGAAAGTGAGTTCCTAGAAGGAGTGTGCCTAAACTGAATATTCTAAGAAACCCAGTCAGAAGCGGCAAAGGTTTCGTAGAACATCACTTCTGCTTTATTACAGAAGTCAAGCAATCAGTAAAACTGTTCAAGAGTCAAGGGGAGAGAAATTAGATTCCTCCTCTTGTTGGAGGGTTACAATGTAGTTATAGAGTGAAGAAAATGATGGTGGCCATATTTGGTGATGACAATACTAGACTTAAAGGCAAATCCTTGTCAGAATACAGTCAATAATTTTTAATTATATTTGAAAGCAAATTGATAGATTATACATTGAAGCACTGGTATGGAAAGTTTGATTGAAAACAACCCATGTGGCCTCCAAGATTTCTCCTTTAAAAGGACTGGAGTTCAAGTTTAGAGAAGAAAAGAAAGTTAAAGAATTTGGTGATGTATCATACTTAAAGCTTGTCTCTATCAGCTTGAACATGAGACTTGATTAAGCAAGTTGTATAATTAATCTGAATTTGGTTTGCAATGGACCACCAAGAGTAAACTTGGACATTTTGGGTTTAATAATACAGAAACATTGTTCACATGAAAGAAGGTAAAATTCATTTGGTTTATGGTAGAAATGAATTATAATAGTTTGAACCACTTCCATTCCTAGACATGGCTTTAGAAAGAGTGAATCCATGATTGCTTTAAATGAATATGACTCCTAGGATGAGACTATTATCACTAAATAGTTAAAGGAATATTTTTAGTTCCTGGTTCCCTGAATTCATGCAACTTCATAAGTTAGTTATCTACTTCTTATAGGACCTGGCCTATGATACAAACTCATGAAGCTAGAAACCTGAACATGTGAAAGAAAGAGTGGGAAGAGCTTAGGGTGCCTGGGTGGCTCAGTCTGTTTAGCATTTGCCTTTGGCTCAGGTCATGACCCTCAGGTCCTGGGATGCAGCTCCAGGGTTGGGCTTCTGATCAGCAGTGTGCCTGCTACTCCCTGTCTCTCTGCCCTTCTCTTGCTCCCCCCATCCAGCGCTCATGCTGGTTCACTCTCGCTCTCAAAGAAATAAAGAAGTAAAGAAATAAAATATTTAAAAAAAATTAAGAATAGGGGCGCCTGGGTGGCTCAGTGGGTTAGGCCGCTGCCTTCGGCTCAGGTCATGATCCCAGGTCCTGGGTTCGAGCCCCACATCGGGCTTTCTGCTCAGCAGGGAGCCTGCTTCCTCCTCTCTCTCTGCCTGCCTCTCTGCTTACTTGTGATTTCTCTCTGTGAAATAAATAAATAAAATCTTTAAAAAAAAAAATAAATGAACACTTAAAGGACATTTAAAAAAAAAAAATTAAGAATAGAAGAACAAGAAATAATTAGAATGTCTGAAGTTCATTTTTGCCTGATGGACAGAAATAAATGAAGAGAATGATTACACTATCTTAACAATTTCTAGGAAGATTAAAACATTGAAATTTCCATGACTTAGGTAAAAGGGTAGTTATTTAAGAGATGAGGAAGATTTTAATAATGAAAATGTAATACTGACCACGACAATTTCACTCAAAATTTAGAGTTGAAGAAGCTTGAGTAATCAAGAGAAATCAGTTTATAGGATGCTCAGCTTATCAAGGCTTGTTTATAGCTAAGATGCAGGGAAGTAGAGAGAAGGTAGAATAATGTAAATGAAATAACAGGAATTGCACTACCGGTTATTTATTCAAAGAACACAAAAACACTAATTTGAAGGGATACATGCACCCCTACATTTATTGCAGCATTATTTAAAATAGCCAAACTATAGAAGTAGCCCAAGTATCTATTGATAGATGAATGGATAAGGATGTGAGATATATATATATATATATATATATATATATATATATATATTAGAATATATATGTTGGAATATTATTCAGCCATAAAAAAGAATGAAATCTTACCATTTACAAAAACATGGATGGATCTAGGGAGTATAATGCTAAATAAAATGGGTCAGTCAGAGAAACACAAATACCATATGATTTTACTCATATGTGGAATTTAAGAAACAAAACGAATCAACAAGGAAATAAAAAGAGAGAGACAAACCAAAAACCAGACTTAACTCAGAGAACAAACCGATGGTTACCAGAGGGGAGGTGGGTGGGGGATGGGTGAAATAGGTGAAGGGTTAAGAGTATACTTTCCATGATGAGCACTGAGTAATGTATAAAATTGTTGAATCACTGTATTGTACACCTGAAACTAATATAAGTCTGTATGTTAACTACACTGGAATTTAAAACAGAAAGGAAGGAAGGAAGGAAGGAAAAAAGGGAGGGAGAGAGGGAAGGAAGGAGGAAGGAAGGAAGGAATGAAGAAAAGAAGGAAGGAAAGAAGGGGAGATTTAAAGTCAGATAGGCATGGATTTGAATCCTGTCCGTGCTGCTTTTCTAGCTTTGTGACTCTGGCAAGGCACTTAAGAAACATAGTGTTTAAATCCTCAGTTTCAACATTTAAAAAATGATATTTGAGATAATACTTATTTTAATTTTGTAAGGAATAATTCTTTCTTTGTGTCTGTCTGTCTGTCTAGCTATCTGGCTATCTATCTCTGTCACTTCGCTAGGGCAATTATAACAAAGTACCAGAAACTGGGTTTTTAAACAATTGAAATTTATTGTGTCATTATTCTAGGGACTCTAAGTCTGAGATCAAGGGTTGTTGTGAGGGTTGGTTCTTTCTGAAGGCTGTGAGAAAGGATTTGTTTCATGCTTGTCTTATGTTCTAGCGGTTTGCTGATAATCTCTGGCATTCTTTGGCTTCTAGTAACATTACCTTGATTCCTGCCTTTATTTTCATACATCATTTTCCTTGTGTGTGTGTATGTCTGTCTCTGTGTCCAAATTTTCCCTTCTTATAAGAACACCAGTCATATTGGGTTAGGGCCTACTCTAATGACCTAATCTTAATTTATTACATTTATAAAAATTTTATTTCCAAATAAGATCACATTCTGAGGTAGTGGGAGGGAGCTCAGACTTCAGTATATGAATTTGGGGGTATAGGATTCAATCCATAATGTTACATGTATATATATTCCAAGCAGTGCTCAGAGTATTAGAGCTCAATAACAGGTATTATTAAAATATTTGTTATTATGAAACTTACTGGGTTAAAGAAGATAATATAAAATACAGATATTTACATCTTGTGCTATTAAATTCATTCAACTGACCAATAGCAATTCTTCACAGTAAACACACCTCTGAAAACCAACAAACCTGCGATAGTCCTATATTGTAGAATGTCAGACAATCAGAAATAAATTCAGTTCCATAAACATGCCTCTGATGGCAACCAATTAACAAATATCTCAACTGAGCAATCATCTTCCAAATAGGTTGTCAGCCCACTTAAGCCTTTGATATTTTAACCATTGCTGCACTTCATGGCTTCCTGCCAACTCTCTATAATAAGATCAGCAGTTTTTTTCTGCTTAAAGAATATTATATCTGTCCCGTTTAGCTTTCTCTTAATATGCTAAACGATAAATTTTT